>NW_017728951.1:31143242-31149481 GCF_001723895.1 Crocodylus porosus | reverse complement strand
GTCTGCTCTCTCAGCCCCGCCATGGCTGTCCCACCCATCCCAGCTCCCAGCCCTTTAAAAAAAAAGGCCCACACTCACCAGCTGCTGCAGTGGCCTTGGGGCTTCTGGGGGCTCATGGCAGAGCCCACCCCCACCATGCAGTGGGGGGCAGCAGGCTTTTTTTTCTTTCTTTTTTTTTTTTTAAAGAGCCGGGAGCTGGGGCAGGCGGGACAGCAATGGGGGGCCTGGGAGAGCAGGTGGGGGTCAGGGGGCTCATGACAGAGCCCTCCCACATGGCATGGGGCAGTAGGGGGCAGCAGGGATTGCCTCCTGCCTGACAGCAGCAAATCAGGGTTGTTTTTTTTCAAAGAACCAGGAGCAGCAGCTATTGCCGGGGCTGGGAGACCGGGCAAGGGATGGGGCCTATGTAATTCAGAGATTTGGCTGATTTGGCAGGAGTCGAATCTCCAAATTGGATTCAGCCAAATAGATTCAGAACAATGATTTGAATTACTGAATCGAATCACTGTCCTCTGAAATGGCTGAACCTGAATCTGGAGCAAATCTAGCCGCTTCACACAGGCTGAATTGATTGTGGATATCCTTCAGCATGAGCCCAGAGTGACCATCAAACACACTCTTCTGGCTCTATACTGAGGTACCTTACCTGCTTTCCCACTGCATCCCTTACTGTAGTGTAGACCTAACCTAAATCCCTTATGGTAATGTTTTGATGGCTCCCTCTGCCCTGTTTCTTGATTATTTTTTGACCATTTCACCTTCAAACACTGTTTATATCTTAGAGGCTGATGGAGGCATGATTAAATTAACACGGATGGAATTAAGAGACATGGAATTCTTGGATATTTCCCTAGCATTAGTAAAATAAGGATAGTGCTAATCTACTTTATAAGGGTATTGTGTGGCTTGATTTGTTTATGCTTGTTAATGCTTTGAGATCTTGAATGGAACATGACTGGGGTGGAAGGGAAGATGATTAGTATTTCTTACTAACATTTTCCTCTTACAAGTGCTGAAAATCTAAAAACTGGGGAATACCTTGCATTTAATCTTTTTCAGAATTCCATAAAGATATTTCACACTTAGCCATATAGTATCTTTTTATCTTAGTATTTCAGTCCTTTACAATGATTAACTGAGCTTTGCAGGTCAATAATCTCTGTGTCTGAGTTTCTCTATCTGTAAAATAAACTTACAATGGTTAAATGTCTTGCCAAGCAGTTTACGTTGGCATAGTTGGGAAGAGAACATAGCTTTTCAGTTCCCACTCCACAGTTTTAACCATTGGAAAATGCTCCTGGTACTTGACAGCTTGTTGGCCATGAGTAAGTAACATGCAGGAAGTAAATTACAGGAGCTGAAGTTCTTCCCATGGGTACGAAGATATCTTGAATTTTCAGAAGCATTTGAACTTTTCAGGGTCTGTTCCGTACATTTCTGTTCAGAGTCTTTTATTCTTAGACAAAAGAAATGTTAAAATCCTGCAAAAGCCTTCTCATGTTCTCATCTAGAGTGATTTACACACTTTCATTTCTGGAAGATTTTCAAAGTTCATTGTGTGCAGATGTAAATCAGCTCTCAGAGCCAAAATGCTTCTTTTTCAAGCTGACTCTGCCTCCTTTTTTGGCTTGAAAAATCTGAACTGTTTGATTTGGAAGATAAAAATGTAGGCAAATAAGAAAATGTTAATTAGGTGGAAATGTAATAAGATTAAATCTACACACTTTGTTCTATAATGTTTTCAGCATATAATGCCATATTTGTCACATAGGTCAACTTGAGAGGTGACTGCATTGAGGAATATACTCAACAAAATACCAAGAAACCCAAACCCCGCACTGTTGTAACAGTCAAGATCTGACCATTCTGCTGAACCTCCCATGTTGGGATCCACAGGCGGCTCCTGAGGAGCGTTCTAAACCAACAAACACTTGATGTTTTTAGCTTATTTAATCTAATTCCCAGTAGGGGCTTCAGAGCAACAACCTTATACTTGCCTTAGCATCCAAAGACCAAATCTGGGCTTAAATTACCAGTGAGCAAGTTGGAGATCTACACAATTTAGAGCACTGCTTGCCAGTAACACTTTACCTTTGTGTTGCTCAGCTGTATTTGATGGTGCATTCTAACTTCTTACTTACTCGAGATGCTGTTACAGGAAACACTAAAACAAGGACACCTTAAAAATACCAAAATTATTCCAGTATAAGAATTTCCAGTGTGCTGGATAAAGCCAATAGTCCATGCAATCCAGTATACAGACTGACATTGGCTAGGACTGGAGGCTTTGGAAGAAAGTCCATGCCACAAGCTTCTTCCTAAGCCCTGTCTGATAGTCACTGGTTATGTCCTGAATGATGAAGATTTAAAGCCAGTTAAATTAAATGACCCTATTTACAGTGACTGAAAATGTCTTAATTTGTATAAATGACTAACCCCTTTTTGAAAGCCTCTACACGTTGGGCATGATACTGTTGAGTTCCATGGGTCATTTTCTTGAATACTTCCTTTTATCAGTTTTAAATGTGTTGCTTTCAAAGAAGAATATTGAGCAACTTTACTTAGCTTTACATTCTCTGTTCCATGCTTTATTTTTATCTCTGAACTCCATATTGATAGTTTAGCCCTAAAGTGGAAAATTCAATTTTTACCGCCTCTTTAAAATGAAGTTTTTCTATGGATTTAACTGTTCTTGTCAACTATCTCTGAATCAGTCTCTCTTACTTCTAGTATATTTCTTTGAGATTTAATAGACCTACACTACTCATGGTATTCTAGGTGGTTTATGTAATGGTGTTATAATATTTTCACTAATGTATATTGTATTCTTTATGCATGCTAATATTTGCTTTTATGATCATTATTGCACAATGAGCATAAGCTTTAGCTGAGGTCTGTACAATAATGCCCTGTACTAATAGATGAAATTATTATTTTGGGACTGCCTGTTTACTTATCTCTGTTAAGACCTTACAGTTTTTCAAATCTCTGTTAAGACCTTCTTCCTCACAGTTTTTAACCTCAGCTAGCTTAAATAATTCTCCATCATCTACAGATTTAGTTGCACCCCTGTTCTAGATTATTGGTCAATACATATTTCAAAATACACTTTTGTTTCTTCCATAATCATGGATTATATGGTTCCTAACCAGATTACCATTTTCCCTTTTTATGCCGGTTCTGTATGTGTGAATTCACTCTTATGTGATGACCCTTTTTATACCAAAAATTTGTTATATGCGAGGTAAATTCACTCTGATGTGAAAGCCTGCAGTCATGTTGATAGGAATCAGTTGATATTTGACTTCAGTAGAAGCTAGTTTTTCAAGCAGAAATATTAGTTACTTTGAATCATGCTGTCAATCCTTGCTTCATGTTCTGAACCATTTTATTTGCAATTCCCCTCTGAGTACATATGGCATGGTTTACGGTTTAGCTCCTACAAGCCAGGAAGGTGAGAGGTTTCACAAGGTCACTTGTAGTACACTTTGGATAGTAGTAGCTACTATTTTAGCTAGCCCATGTGTCTGTGGAACAAATTTATTAAAATAACCCGCACTTTCAATGGTGTTTAGTTCTGTCTGAAGTATAGCCTATTTTGATACATTTTGCTTCCCATTGGAGTATTGTTGTATGGGAGCAGGAGACATTTTACACTTATTTAAAGAGGGAACCAATGCCTTTTAGCTTGGCAACTATATTCACCGTAGACATCAGCACATTAAGAGGACAACACACTCATATTATCTATGAGCTGTCTGCATCCTAGAACCGGAAGTGTCTTCCAATGCTGACACCTATTGGAAATACTTTCCTTTACACATTACTCAGCCATTAAGAGGCATGTGATTGTTGTTGTTGTTAAGAGCTATATGCCTAAGCTCTGAATACTGATTCTAGAAATATCTACAATTTTATATAAAAAAATGGCAGTCTTTTTATAACTACCAGTGCTGATTTCCTATATAGCAGCTGTCATTTATAACTCCTGAGATGACAGCCATTCTTTGTGTCAAACATTTAGGGTTCTGTTTCAATGAGAATTGAAAATTTTCTGGAAAAACTTAAAAAAATAAAACCATAAATGCCCAGTTTTTGAACATTAAGCAATAGTTTCTTCCTTTGTGGACCTCTGCCCAGCAAAACTATATTTCAGCACAGAGGGTGGTATTGTATTGCCAGTGACATTTCAGAAATTGCTATTATTTGAAAACCAGAGGAGATGCTGTCAATTAAGTTGATGATGCAAGACAAACACTGGGTGGGAGACAATACCAGCAGAAAATGCCAGCTCTAAGTATTCACTCATTCTTTACTATGGAAAAACAAAAGAGCAATTCTTCTGTTGCAAAGAACTTAGACCGGGGATCAGAATGTTTTACCCAGTGGATTCCTACTTGAAATCTCTGGGTTTACCACGTGAATTGTGTCGGTGTTAACAGACCTAGCAGTGCTGTATTGCATGGCCCTCCATTGCACCTTTAAGAGGATGTTATGGCATCACAGTTGAGTTTCACTGGTCTCGACCATTTATTTATTTGCCTTTCCTTTCTTTGCCCTCTCTGGACTCAAAGGAAATTAGGGTCTAGCCTCAGAACTCTGGGGATGTGCACAGCGCCATCTTCCCAGATATGACGACTGAGGACCAGGGTTCAAGTCTATGATCATGAGTTCCTAAATGGAGTCCTGAAGATGTCCATTGACACCCTCATTTAAACCTGCCCACACAAATTACCTGGGTTTTAATGGTTGGGCTTAAGTTCCAATATATGTCTTCTGACAAAAAAATGTTCCCAATTGAAAAGATGGGATAATGTAAGAGCATTTCCCCTCACCCCCAAATGTAAGTGTTCCTTTCCACTGATAGTTGTGAAATCCTTATTTAAACAGAACTCCCATTAATGTAAAAAATTAAAGCTACAAACTGAGTTTTTAAGCTCTGGTTGCTTTAAAGAATCTTTTGAGAACTGTTTTTGCAGCTGTGAGAAGCAAAAGGTCCATACCTGCCTACCACTGCCTGAAGGCAAAGAGATTTTTTCCCATTGCCTTAATGGGACAGGATCAGGCCTAAATTATTCCCCTCCCACCCCCAAATATATAGGTGACTGGTAGGGGGTGCACACGGGTGTACGTCCCCCCGATGGGGCCGGTGCCCCCCCCAACGGCTGACACTGATGCTGTCGGTAGGGCTGGCGCCCCCCCCAGGGCCACTGATGTTGGCAGCTTCTACTGGTGCCCCCCCACCCCAGATTCGCTTCTCCTGGTTTCCACTGACCTTTCTGGGAGGGCTGGAAGAGCAGGGAGCGTGATGGTGAAGGGTTTCTAGGATTAAGCTTTATAATGTGTGCGGCTGCCAATGATCTGAATGGGAATAGAGGGCACAGCAGGAAACACGGGTTCAGAACTGAATGAGAAAGGCTCCAAGCATGAAAATGGAGGTGGGGGGAAATGATCAAGATGTAGACACTGATTCCCCCCTTCTTCTATGTGGTGATGGGGCTGAGGAAACACCCTCCTGGGCAAGGGCTGGCAGCAGCTGAGGAAGATGTGAGGGGAGTGGGGAGCCAGGCTGGCCCAGCCTGGGAGCTGTAGCCATGCCAAGGCCTATTTGATGAGCAAAAACTCATGGGCATGTGCCCCCTTAGTGGAGACCTTCAAAAGGAGACTGGACGCACACCGTGCTGGGGTTACTTGACCCCAGCTCTAACCTGCCCAGAGCAGGGGGCTGGACCCAATGATCTCCCCAGGTCCCATCCAGCCCTACGCTTCCTTGAACCTGCGCGCCAACTGCATCCTTGAGATGGCTCATAACAGCAGGGACGGGGGTTGACCGCAATCACCTCAAGGTGGGGCCCCGAGAGGAGCCGGTGCCCATTCCCCTCCACCAGCGACGCTGCCCCACGAGCCGGCCGACGAGGGGCCCGGGCTCCCCGCCCAGCGACCACGGACACGGGTGAGGGCAGAGCGGCATCTTTATTCCCACGCGGCGGGAAGCGCTTTACAAGCCGGGGAGCCCGCGCGGTGCCGCCGCCCGGCTCAGCCGTGCCAGAAGTTGACGAGGAAGGAGCAGAGCGAGTGCCAGTTCTCGGCGCAGTAGGTGGCGGCCAGGTCCTCGCTGAGGCCCGTGGGCGGCTCGGAGCCGTCGGCAGTCGCGCTGGGCCGCTGCCCGCCGGGCGCTGCGGTGGCGCCGGGCCGCGCTTTCCTCTTGCCCGCTCGGCCGCGCTTCTCCGGGGGCTCCT
>NW_017728951.1:31121187-31142958 GCF_001723895.1 Crocodylus porosus | reverse complement strand
CATCTCCGCTGCCGCCCGCCGCCGCCTCTGCTCATGCAGCTGCCTCCGTGCATCCGCCGCGGGCACCTGCGGGGACAGACGGGCACACGCGCGCTGAGCCCCCTCCCGCGCCCTTCCCGGCCCAGCCCGTGGCGATGCAGCCAGGGGCGACGCCTCGGAAGCGCGGCGGCGCGGGGCAGGCAGAGGGGCCAGCCTCGTTTTCCCCAGCGCCACCTGGTTCCCTTCGCTTTCCTGCCCCGCCGATGACACTTACCGCGCCCCGCGAGACGTGGAGGTGGAGTGGGAGGTGGCGCCGGCTAGCAGGAGCGCGGGCCAGCCTGCATGGGGGATTGTCCCCGTTAGCGGGCTGCGGGGAGCACGAATGTGTTATCAATAGCACAGGAGGGGCTACCCCGGGCTATGCCCCTCCCCAGCCTGATGAATGCGAGCACGCACAGCCCCGTCCCCTGGGAGAGGGAGCGCGCAGACCGCCAAGCAGCTCTTCTGTGCCAGACCTGACACCCTGCCCTTCAGCTAGCAGCGCCTGCTGCCCTCCCCTGTATGACAGCCTCCGGGCAGTCTCTCACTTGGGATGGTAGGGTGCAATTGATTCTCACGTTAACCTATGTAAGGAAACTAGACGCCGGTAATACAAAACAAAACAAAACACAAAACAGAATTTCACTTCTCTTCTCTTAGACGTTTATTCTGGAATAATTCCTGGTGTGGGGGTTTTATTCCAGAGCAAGACTTTGGTGTATAAAAATGAACTAAACTAACACTGGGAAATGGCACTCTTAGTCTAGCACAACAGTGTCAGCCTCGGGGCTTAGTCTCCAGTACCTAGTCTGGCACATTTCAAACTTTCAGGTGAGATTCGAACTAAAGTTAGAAATTGATTGTTGTTGGTGGCTGGTGTCAATGGCTCCCTAGGCCTCCATTTTCATTCAGTGCTGCTTTACTGCTGCAGGCTAGACTTCACCTGTGTAAATCCAATGTCCACTGAGGAACTGTGGAGCGATTGGGACTCTGTAATATCTACACCTAACCTGGACCAGAGCACAGAATGGCCCTGTAGCTGCCACTGCAGTTTGAGACAGCACAGCAACAGCTGAGATTGCATTTTCTTCGGAAAACTTGATAAGGAGTTACGGCCAGGTAATCTACATAAATTTAAATTTCCTGCCCACTTATCCGTTCCCTCCTGCTGCAAACTGCCTTCTTTGTATCTAGCTCCAGTAAGGGACCCCCTACAGTGATGGACTGGTGCTGTGGGTGACCACCCCCATCACAGTCCTATCATTCAGCTTATTGTTTTCCTTGAAGGAACTCGCTCACTATAACCTTGTGGGCATCTCTCTTTTGTGGACACTCATTTATTGAATTTCACCAAAAGTGACTTTTTGTAAGAGTTTATGAACTGGGACCAAATGTAAAATGCCTAGCATATGTGAAACCATGGTAGAAACAGGTCACAGCCTGACTCTATAAAGTAAATCAATCCCCAATAAAATACCTTTAAAAAAATCATGCTCCCAGAGATCATAGCAGCTTCATAACTGCCAATCTTCTTCAAAAGCCTGAAAACTTCTAGCATGTATCAACAATAACTTCTTTATCTCCTACAATTTAGATATTTTTGAATGATCATGTATTTAATTGCAATGTTCCTTCCTCAAAGTGTTTAATATCTTAGCAGTGTGTCCCTTTATTCATTTTGGCTATTTCTTTTGATCCTGCTTATGCTTAGTATTTTGTTATTGTTGTTGTTAGTGTGACTGAAGCACTTGGGAATTCCAGTGGGGAGTCAAGAGCCCATTGTATGTAGTGCTATAAAAGCACAGAAAAATGCTAGGCTGCATCCCTTATTCTCTGTTCTTTCAGCCACAACTTTCTCATGCACTAGTGGTAGAAACTCCAGAATAGTTAGCAAGAGCTGTGATAACTGAAAATGAAACTAATGGGCCTGATCCTGTTCTTGCTGTACACCCAAACTTCTAGCTAAGTCTCATCTCCTACAATAAGAATTTCAGATATGAAAGAAATGCAATTAACTGAAGTTGCAAAAAAATCAATCACTAAAAGCCACAGTAAAAAAATTTTCATTGCAAGACTGAGGTGCCTCAAAATTTATCCCTAGTGCTGAAAGCTTGGCAGTTCTGTGCCATCAAAGACAAATATCAATAATTATGAGAAAAATAGGAAATGAGATCTGTACAGTTAATTAGCTGGAGAGCAACTGCTGTGCCATGGTATGAAGCCAGATGTTTTATCCATTTGTTACATTTGTTATTGTGTGAATAGGTTGTGCATACTAATAGTAGGTAGTGGCTCCAGACTGAGAGAACCTAAGCCAGTGAGATCACTAATACTTTCAGATACCTTCAGTTTCAATCTTCAGTAGTTGCAAAACTACATGTTGCTTGTTCCTGGTTAGAGGGTGCTGGCCTCTTTTCAGGAGTATTAGGGTCCTTGTGGTCCTAGTCCTGTCAACACGCTTAAGAGCTCAGGGAAGTATATATTGTCCTGTGCTGCTCAGGAAACATCTGGATGCTGGAATTTTATTTTATTTTTTGCAATATTTTTAATTGGACTAACTGTAGAATTGGAAGATATGTTAGACAAAGCTGTATCTACTTCTTTCCCAGACCTGAGGAAAGGCACTGTGCCTGAAAGCTTATGTAACATCTCTCCCAACTATAGATTTGGTCCTATAAAAGGTATCACCAAAAATAATCCTGGCCTATCAACACCTGGTGGGTTTTTTCAGTTTTCACACTGAAGAGTCTCTCCCTTCTGGCTGTTCAATTCCCTCCTGTTCCTACTCTCCTACCCTCCATTATACTCTCCTTTTCCTTGACCCTATCCCTTCAAAGTCCCCTCTTCCTTCCTTTGTGTCACTCTCCAGCTAATATTCCCCCAAGAAAGCCCTGTGGAAGGACTAAATAAATGTGCAGTGACTGTGTAGTAGCACTGGTGAACGTCTTTGACAAATGTCTTTGAAGTGCCGCTACTGCGCAGTAGCCTAATAATAACGTGCAGTATTAGCTGTTAGTGCTGTGACACAATACTGCACAGTATTATTTGGCACAGTCATCGTCTCATGTAGACGTGGCCACTATATCCCTTTTTTTTAAAATAATCGAGTACATCAAGTACTCTACAGTAGTGACGCAAGAGACTTGTAATAGAAATAGTACTCTGTTACAGGGTTTCAGACCATTACTGTACAACATACTATATATGGTGCATTGTGTATTGAACATAAATAGGCCAGTTCAGAGGGCAGCATGACATTAGAGAAAAGCAAATTTTTCCTTATTAAAAATGCTGTTTCTCTCCACGTGCTGCAGAGAGAGAACCATTGCTTAGCCCAACCCCGCCACCTAGTGTCAAGGTCTGCGAACGACAGACAAATTGAGTCCTCAATCTACATTTTCACTGGCTGCCTGTCTTGGCTTGCATACCAGCCCAGCCTGGCTTCTTTACTTTTCATTCCATCCAGGAAGAGCACATGCCAACTACAGAAACTTCCTTAGCCTGACAAAGGTTTTTGAACCTGAAATCTTGCTTAATAATTGTTTTCCAACTATTTAAGTTGGTTTAATAAAAGATATCAGATTCACCGAAAGAACCTTGTCTGCAAAGAGTAACAATAGCAGTTTAGTTAACAGGCGATACTGGCATGAATTTTTTTTTTGCTTAATAGTTCTCATTTAATTTTAGAAGTCATTTCCATTCTGAGCTTTCATCTGGACCTTCATAACTTTGTCTACATCCACTGCAAGAGCAGCAGGTTTTTGTCAAAACTGCTGGGCAGATGTGTGTTGCAGACAAATGGAGAGGAAAAACAAGATTCAGGTTGTTAATTTTATAAATAGCCTCCATGTAAGTATGCTGACTTCAAGTCCTTCGGACTGGTGGTTAGAAAATGGTATTTAAGGTTTGTTTTTGGGAACTGGCTTGTAGATAAAGTAGATGGACACTTAGAATAATAATCCAGGGCAACAACAAGAGTTAAGTGACTTCTAAAAGCCTGTTCGTGACAAAGTTTCCTTCAACGCTCACTGTGTCTGATGCAGCAAGCAGACACACAGGCTGGGAAATTAAAGATGGGTACCACACTGTCCATAACATGAACAGTGTACCCAGACAGAATTAAGGGACTCTGCAGGTTACAGTGTCAAACTAGAGAGCTCTTGGGATTTCTCATTTTGATAGATGGACCGAACTGGGAGAAGCCAGTAAATAACCAAATTAGGATGTGTGCATGTGATGGGTTTGTGAAAAAAAGGAATATGCTGACAGAACAGAACAATTACATATCAGTGGGAGAAAGAAAGATAAAAAGTATGGGTATTGATAGCATACTTTCTGGGTTATAATACAGTAATTTCTTTTCTAAGATATCTAGAATTTTAGCTTGAAAGACGTGCACTAAAGAAAAATTAAATTACCACTCAGTTGCTACTGTAATTCATGGGTCTTAGAACTGGTTGATAATTACAAGCAGAACAAGCCTGCAAAAGTGAAAATGATGAGCGCTAATTAGAGCAATCAGTAGTGCACTGTAGTCTGGAGTGCTAATTAAAAGGAGTAGAGATAACATTTCTATACATCCCAGAACAAAAATGAGACAAAGCCTCTTATTACTAGTTTGCTACTTCTAAACCTAGTTCTGCTATGACACTGCCTTTTCGTGTTAACAAATCTGTACCAAGAAAACAATTTATTTTTTCTGGGTTTCTCGCTGGTAGATGCAGTATTTATACATTCATTACAATACTGTTTGTTATTTTACACATTCATTGCTTGAAATTATTTAGTAAGTCTAAAGCCTGCCTTTGTCCTTAGACCAACACAGCTACAACCAAAACCTTAGTAAGACTTTTTTTTTTTTACTTCATAGAATGCTTATGTATCTTTTTTTATTTCCTGGAAACACTCTCTGTCTCAGAACTGAGCAGTAGAATAAATTTTATATTTTGGTTTCCAGTTTAAATTTAGTTCTAGAACAAAATATCAAATCAGACTCTAGGTTGCGAGGCAAATATTGTTATCTTTTCTCTCTTTTTCAAATGTGATTTCTGGTTATTTAAATCAGTCTTGTCAACAGTTTTAAAATGCAAAGTGATGTGTATTGATGTTAATTCTTCACTGCTTGTTATTATACTGTTGTTGTTTTCATCCAGTTTAGCTGTGCTGTTGCAAGTGACCTCAAAAAGCACTTTGGTTCTGACTCCACCTTTGTTTATGCTGATTTTACACTAGTATAATTCCACTGACTTCAGTGAATTTACTCTTGGTTTGCCACGTGTAAAAGGAGATTCAGGGCCACTATGTTTTGTCTTCGCTGAATACTTTCTAATAGATATCCTAAAATAAATCGCCAGACTGGAATGTCAGCTCAATGTAGTAAGAGATAGTAAACTTGTGAAACAGTATTAGTGCTACCCAAATACCATCAGCTTCTTTAAAATACAATATGTAATTTCAGTAATTAGTCACTTTATTAAGCCAAAGTGTATGCACATCAAGAATATTTGTACTTCTTTCTTTTAACAGACAGCAGCTCTGAGATTATTCTAAATTATATCAGCTGGAATAGTCCTCTAGAGACACTTGATGACTGGGGAATCCTAGAAATCCATGTTGGTGATATCACCCAGTGCCTTATGGTATAAGGTTCTAGATTTTCAACAGCAGCAAAAAAGACAGATTGTTGAGTAAAATATCATTTCAGTCATGCAGCATATCATGGTCATATATATTTGAATAGGTACTATAATTTTTCTGCTCCACAGTACTACAAATTATTTTGCCATTTGTCTTCAGAGACTTACTTTTGTAATGAGAATTATAAATCACCTCTTAGAATCACAGTACAAAAAACAGCTAATCCTTTGGCTTTACTTACTCTTTGGAGTAGATCATGGTAATGAGAGAGTTACTTTATTAATTGGAAACAGATAACATATGGAGACCTCATATATAGAAGAGCACGAGAACTTTTATCTCCAGGCACTGAGTCAAATATGCAGCTGATGTAAACTAGCATACCTCCACTGGAGTTACTGGAGTTGAAATTACACCATTCGAGGATCTGGCTTACTTGAACTCTTAAACCCAAGTATAAGAATACCTAGGAGGTGCTTTCTGAATACTCCAATGCTCGAGAGCTTTCTACATAGCATATAATTTCTGCTACTGGCTGAAACATGCAAATATTCCCATAGCAATAAGAAGTCAGTTTTTGTGAATAATGTGTGTGTGACTTCTGAAGATCACTTTTATTCAAACATTCATGCAAGTCACTCAAATACTTCTGGGAAACCAGTGCAGAAGGGGTGAGAGCATGACTGAGGCAATTTGTTTTAAAAGGCTTATAAATATTTATAGAAAAACGTATAACATTTATCTGATGTTAATTATATTATTAGCAAATTAATTTTTTTTAAAAATCAGATAGGCCAACCCCAAAATCAGGTGGTCATCCCATTCACTAACCTTTACTTCTGTGTTTTGGAATCAGTGGCACAGCAATAGCAGATTGGGAAGCAATAGCAGATTGGCATAGCAATAGCAGACTGTAAGGAAAGAAAGAGGAGGCAAGCAGATAAAAAGCCCCTACCCCCGTTCTCCCAAAGATATCAGGGACAGAATTCGCCGAAGATGTTATCCAAGGCAAGAATGATGTGGTGTAAAAAATTCAAACTCTTTTTCCTCATCCGACAACAGAAAAGTAAGGGTCAGTAGAGTACTAAGTAGAAGGAGGCAGTTCTGGACTGTCTGAATTTCATCAGATCTTAATAGATGGTCAGCTTCAAAACAATGGCAAATAATAGTGATGTATAAGCTCATCACTATTCATATGCAGCAGGCTCATAAAGAACCCCAAACTCACCCTAGCAGCAGGTAACTCTCAGATGCTAATCTGAACCTATCCCTTGCCTCTGGCTGGAGGCTCTTTATAGGAGGAGTCTATAGAACCAATGGGTCCATCTCAGTATCTTGAGATAAGGCAAAGTATTTCCAGTGTAGAAATGGGGAAATACTGATGCTATTGCACAAGGTTTTGAATGCTGTGTCCAACTCTGGTAACTCATGTTCAAAAAAGATTAATTCAAACTGGAGCTGGTACAGAGGAAGACTCTCAGGATGATCATGAAAATGGAGGGTCTATCATGTGAGAGGCTTGTCTCACTTAGGATAAGGAAGACAAAGAGGAAGGGAGAGAGAAGAGCTACTTAAGATGAAGGACAAAGCTGATATAAGCAGAAAAAGGTATAAATCTGCCATGAATAAAGACTGGAGATTCCTGATTGCAAGAAGAGTGACATTCTCTATCTGTCTTTCAGGTCAAAGTTTGATCAGTTTATAGAAGGACTGTGTGGGTGCATCTGCATGTGCTGCTAACGTGCAGCAATAAACTGCAAACCTTATTGCTCTGCAATTTATTGGTCCCAGGAAGCTCCTGGGCACACAGTTTACACGTGTGCCCAGACTGCAGTACATTGAACTGGGTCTCAGCATCCCCAGCTGGCACAGAGCCTGGGAGATCAGCCTGCCAGCCTGGGGCTGCTCCAGCCAAGCTCAGTGTGCTGTGAAGGGGCTGGCTGGGGCACAAGGGTACTTCAGTGTTGGGGCTAGCCAACGGGAGTTTATTATTTTCCTGTGCCTTAATGGGGGCACACATGTAGATGCAGAGACATTTATTGTGCAGTTAATTAGCCAACTGCACAGTAGATGTCTCATGTAGATGCATCTACTGAGATGCTTACCTGTGATAGCAGGGATCTGGGCTTGGTGACTATGAGGTCCTCCCTGTCCTATGTTCTTAGAGTGATCCTCATATTCTTCCCCATGTGTCACCAAAAGCTTGGGGCTGTTTGATTTTTAGAGAGACAATGCCTATCTAGCTACCAGTATAATATAGATTCTCACCTATACCAGCTAGAGACACTCCAGACAAAGTAGGAGTGTGGTGCAAAGATTGGCAGCAGGTTGTCTTGAATTTGAGTTCTCCAGAATACCCCCTCTTTACATTCAATATTTGTATGGCTTATTTGAATAAATATTTTCTGAATACTTTTTATTCAAATTTCTTTGTTTCACTGAGACTTGGGGAACTGAACTGAATGAGTTTTTGTCAACCTGGAAGATGCCGATTAGCTGGACTTCTGTTCTTGTAAACATTACAGTTCCGAAAGAGATTCTTTCCTTTCCCTTACCATCTAGAAACAGTACTTGACATACCCTGTTTCTTTTACTTTGCTGGCCAGGCTAGTTATAACATCTGTAAACACCTAGTTGTAACACCTGTCAAACAGGCCTTCTGCTTTAGCCACACTTCTGCAGCTTAGTAGGAATTATTTGAAAGTAGCCAAGGCTGGCACCAGGTGATTTTGGTGCTGGATTCCTTCTTTTCCTCTGTATTTGTGGATTACATCCCCTAAAGCATCTTTAATGCTCTTTTTTGTTTCTTTTGTATGCATAATGTCCGTTCTGGTTGTATCATATTCAATTAACAAAGGCACATGAGTATTTGAATAGGACTGACTATGTACAATCCAGTTCTTTTATGAAAAGGCAAAGCATTAGTTTTTATTCAAACTGCTTTTAAGTATTTTCCAAAAAAGCAGTCATTCACACTTGTCCTAGCCTAACATTAATGGCCTTAATTAACAGATTCTTATTCTACTTTCCTAGGCTACTGTTTATGGCTCAAATGCAAAATAATTTATTGTTGATTATATACAAGCTTAAGGACATATTGTGCTATGTCCACAATCTTCACCTGTCAGTGTAGTCTGCCAGTGACTGACCATGTCAGCAGCCTACATGCTGTCATCACAGAGAACTTGCCACCTGCCTTTCTCCAAGCACAGTTGTGTCTTTGGGTGGTGGAGGAATGGCAACTGCTGGACACTGCTGCTCCCCGTAGTCCATTCAGTGCCTAGGGGGAGTTGCTCCTTTCCCTTAGTAAGGACAACAGAATCTTGGAAAGATTTCTACTTTCTGTAAGCTGTCCCACAGGACATAAACCACAATCCTACATAGTATCTGGAAACTGAAATAGTTGCCATTTTTCTGCCTTTATTATGACTGGAAATCAATGCTATCTCAGACACAACTGGCACACCAAGCATATGTTGGCTGATTGCAAGACACAACAAGGGTGATGAGTATCTTTATGTACAGTGCAAGCAGCTCCCACCCAGTGTTTCCAGGATGAGTGCCAATCAGTTTTGCTAGTGTTTCTCCTAGAGCCAAAAGCGTGGGGGGTGTTTTGTACAATTGGCCTGAGACTTGGGCAGAGCAGCTGCAGTCCCATTCAGATGTGTGTGACCATTAAGAAACGTGTACAGGAAAATTTTCTCATGGCTTGAACATTGTAAGTTGTTCTACCTAGAAAAAGTCTTAAGCATTCTCTTTATGGGACACGGTGTAATATCTTCTCATTGGCATCTCCGGATCTCTGAATTAGGAAGGTGGCCAGGACTGAGTAAGGAAGCTTGCAAAATACATGGAACTAGAAGCTCATCTCTCTTCCATGATATGAGTGCAGTAATTACAAAGGTGTTGAAAGGTCCCACAAAACCAAGGCAGGGGAAGACTGGCAAATATATTAAGAGGCCTTTCAGACTCTATGTTTGATATTTTAAGGATTCCTGGGCCAGACACTGCCTGTGTTGTGCACTACAGAGTGCCAAACAGATTTTTAGTGCTAATTGAATACTATGATGCTAATTTAATTTCAACTCCTAAGCCAGTGATAACCACTGCACATGAAAAATAGTTAAGATTCTGTAGAAATGCTAGGTGCAGGCTGGCCAAGAAGTGGGGAACAGAAGCAGAAAGTAGCTGCTCTGTCTGACATGTCTTCCTAGAAAACATTCAGCTACAAAGGGCAGATGGGTCCAAACTGCCTGGATCAGCACTACAGTGCTGTTAATGCCCACAGAGTGGGCAAGATGCATAGCTACAGAAAGACCTTGGTATTCAATTCCTTTCCTCCCGAAGTACAGTTTGTGTAGTTAGGATCATGTTTCCAGTAGATCCTAATACTGTGTGTGGTTTGCAGGCCCTGCTTGCTCCCCATTCTTACCAAGGGAGGAAGAAATAAAGATGTGTCTATAAAAGACTAGTTTATTTTTATTTATTGTTGTAGTATCTCTGCAGTGACAGAACGCTCCACTCTCTTAGCAGAGTTACTCTGATGGCATCTGCCATCCTGCAGCCAGCAGAAAGTGTGTGTAGATATTGCAGTGCCTTCAGCCAGCTGCTGCCAGCTACTTACTGTGGTCCAGATGGCAGGTGGTGCCTTCCCAGAGTGCGCACACTCTGTGCTCTGGCAATGAAGCTGCTGACAAGTCATGAAGAGTCATCAGGAGTGTCCACATGAATGCTGCTGGCTTGCTGATGGTGGCTTCTGTTTGCCACTAGGTGTAATTAAGTTCTCATCTGTCTAAACACAGAGTGATAGGGAAGTGGTGGGAGGCTATTAGCACCTTGGTGACCACTCACTTATGCTAGAAGACCTGTCAAAGGATCTGTACACATGGGTGGGCACTTGCTGATGTGAGGAAGGGCTCTACACTACAGTATAGCTATGGATAGATGCATGCTTTATCATGTTTTGTTTGCATGTTTTTGGGGGTTTTTTGACTGAAACCAACAAGCCCTCAAGACATTTGAAACGAAATCAAATAGTCTTTTATTTTGTTTCAATTTGCTAATACAAAAAGAAGCAGAGGTTAGCTGGAAGCATAGGCCAAATCAGAAACTACTGTGCTTCTCTCCATTGCAATTGCCATTCACATGCTGTGAGCAGGCCTGTGCGAAGCAGCAAGTATTCAATTTGGATTTGGATTTGGCCAATTTGGAGGGACAGTGATTCGATTTGGTGATTTGGATCACTGTCCTGATTTGATTTGACCAATTTGGATTCAGAGATTTGGCCATAGACTATAATGGGAAAGAATCATAAAAATACCTATAACTTTGTCCCTTTTTTGCAGATTCAGATGAAAACAGCAGGAATGGTAGCCTTCTGAGGGCATAAAGCCTGACAAGTTTCAAGGAGGTAGGTGCAGGGCTTTCTGTAAAAATGCACCTCAAACTGTTGAAAGCAAAACTCATATCACTTGTGTGTGTTAAGGCAGAGCAGGATGAATGCAGCAGGGATGGTAGCCCCTTATACGGGCATGAGGCCTGCCAGATTTCAAGCAGAGTGGTGCAGAGGTTTTTGTGAATGTGCACCTCAAGGTTCTGAAAGCAAATAAAAAAGTAAATAGGTGCGGAGTGATAAGGGTGGCATTCACTCCATCGGCACGTGGAGCTTGGGGAACCCCAGCAGCAGCAGGTTCACCTTCAGGAAAACCAGCTGCTCCACCAAACCAGGATCCAAGCAGGTGCGGCAATCATTCACAGCAATGCTGAACACCCTCTCACTTGAAACACTGGTTGGTGCACAGGACAGGTGTTCCCGGGCAACCCCTGGCCAGATTCTGCCACACCTGGCTGCAGGTTACCCAATAGGCCAAGGGGTCTCAGTGCAGCAGCTCCAAATCCTTGCCAAGGTAGGTAGCCACCGAGGCCTCTAGGCTACCTGCTGGATGGTGGGGTCTGGTGCTCTTGGCCCACATTGGCAGTGGCCATGGTGGAGGAGATTGGCTTGTGATTGGAGTGCTGGCATGGAAAAGTGGATCCCCCATTTTCCTCGTCCCCCCACCTCTGCCCTTCTGCCTTCCTGACTCTGTTCACCAGTACCTCTGTCCAGTGATCGAGGGTTTTGCTGCTGCAGACACTCTCCTTCACCCTCTGGTCACACATGCTCACCATCATATGGACTGGACTGGACTGCAAGGGATCCAGCCGTCTCCTGATGCCCTCCTTCAGCTGCTTCACCAGTGCCTGCACCTCTGGTGCAAGTGGCTTGACCCAGACAGGAACAATGAATGCCTGGGACTTCTCCATTTTATTCTCAAGCTCATTCACTACAGGGATCACATGGCTAAGGAGGGCATTGCCAGCACTAAGGCTATTGGTGGCCTTAAGGAATTGCTTGAGGACCACCAAGATCTGGGAGATGGTATCCCATGCTGTTTTGTTAAGGGAGCTGCTGATCCCAACCTCCCTGACCAAGGCCATCTCATGGATGGCCTTCTGTTGTTCTACCAGCCTTTCTAGCATCAGGTGTGTGGAGTTCCACCGAGTCTCCACACCCTGCATGATTTTGTGCTGTGGGATGCTCAATTCTGCCTGGTTGTCCCACAGCATCGTGCCCTGCTTGATGCTCCAGTGGAAGTAGCCCGCCACCTTTCTGCATTTTGAAATAAGTTGGCTGGTCATGATGGCGCTGTCACCAGGAGCCTTGTCCCCTTTAAAAACGTCCCTGACTACAAGGTGGAACTTGTGTGCCACACAGTGGATACCAGCAAAGTTGACATCACACATTGCCTCGACCATATTGGTCCCATTGTTAGTGACCTTGAACACACAGGTGAGCTTGCCCTGGCCAGTGAGCCACCCCTGTACCATGCGGTTTCTGGCCACCATGATCTCCCTTGCCACGTGGGACTCATCCATCACCTCTGCTTGAAGAAGAGCCCACCAATGCCCTGACTGATCACACCAGTGCCCTGTGAGAGAGCGGTAGGCATGATCTCCACCCCAGCTGCTCCAGATGTCAGAAGTGAAATGCAAGGCTACCTGTGTACCTGTTTTGCACAGCTCCTCCCTCAAGTACTCCCTGCATGCCTCATACAGGGAGGGCACCACCATCCTGTGGTGCATGCAGGCACTTAGTACAATGGGGCCACAAGCACCATGAGCCGCCTGAACCCGGATGCTCAACAAAGAAGAAGGCCTGGCCATCCAGAGCAAGCATCTCCCCAATGCTCTGGGTGACCTCACTCAACTTGGAAACATGCACCTCTTTGTCTGCAGCTTTCTTCCACTGGTCCAGGGTGGCCTGTCTCTGCTTCATGGAGACAGGTGCTTTGGAGCGAGAGGGGGACTTCTTTCGGGGCATGCTTCAACTGGTGCCAGGCTGAGAAGGAAAAAGGGCAAGGAAGTGCTGCCTTCTGAGATGCGGCAGCATTGCTATGGTGGCGAAGTATTTCATGTCCTTGCCCTGGCTGATCTGCCTTCGGCAATACTGGCAGGTAGCATACCTGGGATCATCTGCCACCTCAAAATGATCCCACACTACACTACCCACCTGCTTCTGCATTGAGGGTGGGGATCCTGCCTTATGCCCCTCATCACCAGGAAGAGGCACAACAACAGGAGGAGCTGAGTCACCTGCTTCCACAACCTCTTCTAAAGTGCCTTCCAGAAGAGACCTGCCTCTAGGGAAACTTTGAGGGGTGTGAAGCACAAACTCAGATTCCCCCTCCTTCCCCAGAATTTCCTTTGCTATGGTCCTGAGCTCCTCTGATTCCAGATCCAGATCTTCCTCTGGCACTGGAAGGCTCACATTGGGAACTGAATTTGGGGTGGAGAATGTTATGCTGCTGCTGGTTAGTGGTGTTAGTGGTGGTGGTGCAGGTGCAGGCACTGCTACCACATCCTTGCTCCCACTAGCAACAGAAGACTCATCACTGCCAGGAAAGAGGGTGCATCTATGTTTGGGGTGGAGGAAACTTGCAGCTCTCCCTCTGCTCCCTCTCCCTCCCCTACCAGAAGACCTGGCACCTACCTTTCCAGCACACTTCATAATGTTTGGTGTGCTGCAAAATGTATGTGTGTCTGTAATATATGTTGTGCTTTCCTGTACAGTGATGACACACTGTCAGGTACAACACAGAAGAAGAGAGACTAGCTACCAAGAGACTAGATAGCAAGCCAGAGCCTTTCAGATGCTGCTGGTCCTAGAGAGACACAGCTCACAAAAGGCACAGATCACTTCAGACACAGCTCGATATGTTATTTCTACATCCCTTCCCAGAGCATTGTGATTGAAAGGGAATTCAGAGAAAGATCACAGCCACTGGCTAACTACAGATGTCAGTATCAAAGCAGTCTTTGCCCATCTCTGCCTTTTCCACATATGGAAAATCACCCTATCACCCTTCCTCTTCTCAGTTTCTATTTCTTGCAAGCCTTCCAAATCTCTGTGAATTGATTTGGAGCCTTCCTCATTTATTAGGACCTTTTAATAGGTCTCATGATTTGATTTGGATTCATAGATTCAGCCGCTGAATTAGGCCAAATCTCCTCCGAACTGGATTATCTACCAAAGCTTCGCACAGCCCTAGTGAGTATCCCCTGTAGTGTACAGCATTATATGATATGAAGGAGGGCCAGAATTTAACCCTTTTTATATTAATAATTTGATCAAACCTACAACTCTATTAATCATTTCCAAACCACTGTATCTCCAGAGGAGATAGAATATATCTTCCATTATGAATGAACTCTGTAAAAGATGACTTACAGACATCTGTGGCTTATGATGAGTTAGCCACTGCTGCAACAACATGCCTCTTCTAAGTAGACTAGCCAATTGCCCATCAGGAATGATGGTGGGGGGGAAGCGGGTGGGGATAGAGCACCTCCACTCTGTGCCACTGTGCCCTCCCAGGAGCAGGGGGGGAAGCTTGCCCCACCATCCGCTCCATCCCACTCAGCCAGCACCCCATGCTGCCGCGGCCTCCAGGGAGCAGGGCTGCTCCATCCGCTTGATTGCTGCCCCCTCCAGGGAGCAAGGTGGCCAGAGGGGTGAGGCCAACAGTACTGGCCTCCCCCCACCCACACCCCACTCTGTCTGCTCCATCATCATCGCCTCTGGGGAGACAACTGGCAACTCACTGCCTGATGAGACAACCAGTTGGAGTGCAAATAAAGCATTATGAGCAGGCAGACAGACAGACTAAGGCTTTTATAAAATTGGAATGGTCCCACCCAGGGACATTTTGGTCACTTAATTTTAACATAACCTGTTTTAAAAGCTTGTTATTAAAGTTGCAAAGTCAAGAACTTGATAGCTAAGAAATGCTGAAATAAAGACATCCATGCAACCAGTTGATTAATGCACCTTCTTCATGCACTACAATATGATATGTAACAGATAGATAGCCATGGGTCAGGATGCTGGGCTCTACTTCTAATGACCTGCATTCACTTCTCTGAATCCCAGAGATTTCCTGCTTTGTTTTGAATAACTTATGCTGGCCACAGGGGAGTGGGGGATGCGTTGTGGGTAGAAGATGGCTTCTACAACTCCCTAAGGGTGACTTGGGCTTTCCACAACACATTGGCTTAAAAGGTGCCTTTCCAGGATGTGCTACATGCTCCCACCCTCTGCTGTCCCCAGCCTAGCCCAGCACTCTGCCCAACCACTCCCTGCAGTCTGTACCTGGAGCAGGGCAGGAGTGGCCTTAGGACTCCCCACACCCCTGAGTCACATTTCTATCTTTCTAAATTTTAGGTTGGTGATGCACTGGAGATGCACCAGTGGAGAGAAGCAGAAACAGCAGTTGGGTCCTAGTGCCAGCTTAACTTGGACCTGAGCTAGGTCGTTCCAGCCTGCTACTGGAAAATGTTGCAGACTGTTGCTTTATAACATTACTCTGGTAACCAGAGACATGGCTGCTGTGAGGCATTCACCAATCTTGTATATGAGTCCTACCCTCTGGACCCAAGCGATTTAAATTTTCTCTGCTTCTAATCTCTTTGGCACATTCCCTCCCCACCCTTCCCTCAAGCATGTAGCTTATCCTCCAGAACATAGATTCATAGATTGTAAGGCTGGAAGGGGCCATGGAAGATCATTGGGTCAAGCCCCCTGTGTTAGGGTGACAACATTTGGATTTTGGGGAGCACTGGATTTGCAGCTGAATAAATACTTTAATCAGTGGCTCAGCAAAGCTGCTAACCACAAGGCAGCATGTTATATTAAAAGTAACATTGCAAAATGCTTAGGCAAGCAGTTTCCTAACAATATAGTAATGTGTGAGACATATGACTCAATTGTGTAAAAGGAAGAAGATGCATCCCACCAGCTATCCTCAGGAGATAAAGCAGAAGTAAGACCTTGGAGATGAAGAAGGAGTCAGCAAGAGATGGCAAGTGACTGGGAGAAGCAGGGTTCAAGGTCTTGACCATGTGCTCATAGCAAAAAGGCATGTAAATGAATAAAATGCATAGGTGGTTCCATGCTAAAGAAACAAACAGTAAAAGAGGCGGAGCTTGAGATAGGAAGAAACATGGGTGGAACAAAAGTAGAATAAATTTTAATGAGCATGATCCAAGGTGCATAAATATGGAAAAAAAATTAATGTTCACTGCAGGTCCCTGGTTTGTTGGACCTTTGCCTGAAGCTGTCTCCATTCTGAAAAAAGCTGTTGTTGAGCAATGTGTGCTGCTGTTTGCTCCCTAAGCAATGGGATCCCTGAACAATTGGATTGTCATCTCCCTAGTTGTTGGGCGCTGCCTCTTTTACTCCTGTTTGGAGTCAGGGTCTAACACCCTGCACCAAACAGGAAAGAGAGCTGGGGGGTCAGGTGACTGTCTAATCTCCTTTTGAAGTTTTTCAGGGTAGGTGATTGCACCACCTCTGGAGGAAGCTTATTTCACAGTCTGGACACCCTGACTGTGAAGTATTTTTTCCTAATGCTGAGCCTGACTCAATCTTCCAGGAGTTTCTGGCCATTACTCCTGGTTTTCCCTTTGGGTGCCCTGGTGAACAGTTGCTCACCAAGCCCTTGATGTACTCCCCTAGTGTAGTGGTAAGCTGCTACCAGGTTCCCTCTCAGCCTTCTTTTCCTCAGGTAGAAGAGTCCCAGATCCCTCAGCCTTTCCTCATATGGCTTACCATGTAAGATTGACCATACGGGTGGCTCTTCTTTGGACTCTCTCAAGCTTGTCCACATCCTTGTTAAAGTGTGGTGCCCAGAACTGGATGCAATACTCCAGCTGCAGTCTTACCAGTGCTGAGTAGAGCAGAAAAATCACCTCCTTGGCTTTGCTGGAGATGCATCGATTGATGCATGCCAGAGTATTATTTGCCCTACTGGCTTAGCATTGCACTGCCAGATCATATTCATACTGTGGTCTATTATTACCCCAGGTCCCTTTCATTCAAGGTGCAAGTCAGTTTGGTGCCGCCAAGCCTGTAAGTGTGTTGGGGGTTGCTCATCACGATGTGGAGCACTTTGCATTTCTCATCATTGAACTTCATCAGGTTGCTAGACTGTCTAGGTCTGCCCATAGCTTATCTTCAAGTGTGACCAGACTTCCCTATAACTTGGTGTCCTCCACGAACTTGGCCAGTGAGGTCTTCACTCTGACATCCAAATCATTAAAAAAGATGTTGAAAAGTACTGGACTGAGCACCCACCCCAGTGGGACACTGCTGCCCACTTCTTGCCAGGATGACACAGATCTGTTCACTATGACTCTCTGGGTCCTATCCTGCAGCCAGTTTCTCACCCACCTGACTGTCTTGGAGTTAAGCCCCCAATCCTCCAATTTCCTCAGGAGGACATTGTGGGATACTAGATCGAAGGCCTTTTGGAAGTCACGGTATACAATGTCAACCTGCTCTCTCATGTCTGGGTGATGAGTTACCTGGTCATAGAAGATGAGGTTGGTAAGGCAAGACCTGCCTGCTGGCTGTCATTCAGAATCTTACCTTCTGCAAGCTTATTGCAGATAGACTCCTTGATGAACTTTTCTAGGATTTTCCCTAGGATCAAAGTTAAGCTGATTGGCCTATAGTTACCTGGGTCCTCCCTCCTCCCTTTCTTGTGGATGGGCACAACACTGGCCCTCTTCCAGTCCTCAGGGACTTCTCCAGGGTGCTATGAGTTGTGAAAAAGTTTTGCCAGGGGTTCCACAATGATTTTGGACAGCTCTTTCAGTACTCTCGGATGAAGATCATCTGGTCTTCCTGACTTTTATATGTCTAATTTTATTAATTGGTCATATACCAATTCTACA
Organism: Crocodylus porosus; assembly: GCF_001723895.1. Classification (NCBI taxonomy): domain Eukaryota; kingdom Metazoa; phylum Chordata; order Crocodylia; family Crocodylidae; genus Crocodylus; species Crocodylus porosus. Next base: position 31,125,030 of record NW_017728951.1, on the reverse strand, counting down.
GCAATAGTAGGAAGGCGATTATTCCTACTGTGCTCATCCTCCGCTCTGTTCTACATGTCTGCCTTGTCTCTTTTCCCTCTCGCTAAAACAGCTAGAAAAGAAACTTGTTCTGTCGTTGCCAGTCAGCCTCCTTTGTCAAGTACAATCCTCATCACCATTTATTTTACCAGATAGCCAGAGTCTCCCACTAGATGATCTGTTGCTTAGTTACCAACCCTCTTGAGCAGACTGGTTCGTCTAACCAACCTTTTGTCCAAGTATGTTTCTATATTAATAGTGGGCTGTCGAGGGTTAGTGACCCTTCATTGCCCTCCATTGTTACACCTGTTTCTGCAATTCTTCGAATTTCAGTCCTATGTGGAAGTAAAAAGGCAATAGATAATGCAAAGAAACTTCATAATCAAAATAGTGTGTGGAGTTTGGACCAAACAGGCTTTATTATTTCAAACTGAAATTCATATGCAGACACTCCCCAGGTCATCATATTGTATTACCCAGAAATATTCAGTTTAGTTTAATAAATAAAATATGCGGAGGGATTTCTTGAAAGCTTGCCCTCTACTAGATTTTATTTCAGGAGTAACAGTATTTTTTTCTGGGCCATCATTCTCCTTCCCCTTTGTGCAATAGATTGAATTTGATTTATTATTGTGGTTGGTAGTGACTGAACGCTCTATCTATATGAAACCTACTGGGTGGTATATATGAAATCCTAGTGGTTTTTGTCCATTTCTGCATGAGTAGTTGCTCACATCATAGAAACCATCCTCAGATAACATCTCTGTTAGTAGACTTGGTAGGGATGTTATGGCCTAGAGATGAGGCAGCGCCAGCCTCTTCCTGGTGGAGAAGCTGAGGTGGTCTAGACAGAAAATTGGTTGTGGGGGCTACACAGACAAAGGCAGGACATGAGCCCTGCAGGTTGGACTGGGCCAGGAGCGCTGTGCCTCTGCCAGCTGCAGGTGGGAGCAGGGCGGGTTCAGGTGCGTGGGGCAGGCAGCGGCAGCCTGGGGGGAAGAAGAGGGGCTTGGGCAGGGGCTATGTTCGGAGGGGTGGCTATGGGGGGCTAAGGCAAATTTTGGGGCGGCTATAGTTAAGCCCCCTCCTAGCATTGCCCCTGCCTGGAGATTCTAATTGCTTTCCACAGGTAATCCCTTTCTCATGTTTCACTTTTCCTTTTGCCTTTTGCTGATTCCTGAAAATTTAGGTTTTGTTTTCCTACCAATGTATGAGGGATTTGTGTGAAACTTCCCAAAAAGTTAACAAGAGATTTCCACATAAATCTCCCAGGCTTCATTCCAAGAACAAAGTTCATTTTTTATAAAGCAAGATTTGTATTGTTTAGTCCTTGTATTTCTCCACATGAGCTTATATATATATATATGTCAGAGGGGCAGAAAGCCAGCTGTAGTAAATTGACATCTGCCCCACAGATACAGTGATAGCTTTTTAATCATTTCCATGGTAGTAGTCCTACCATGGAACTTGACATGAAAATTATATTCAGATTTTAAATTCTGCATTTAATTTGGACTGAGAGTGCCTAAAAACTGCCTTCCATTTCACAAAAGTGAGACTTGATAACTCTACCCTAACAACAAGGGTTTTCAGTGAAATAGTGAGGTGCCAATATAAGTTAGTGTGTGAGAAAGCTAGAACTTTTTATAAAATGAGAGGCCCAAGGAAGGGTACTTGAAAGCTTATCTCAGTCTATCCCAGGCATGCATTTGGTTCAATAAAAGATATTCCTCACAAAAATACTTGCCTGTAGCTTTTAGTAAATACATTTATTTAGAAATAGCTTAAGGAATAGAGTAACAAGGAAGTAAAAACATGTAAAGTGCTCACAAAAGGCAGTGGGAGTCTTTTTATTGACTCCAGTGATTATAAGAAAGGAAAATCGACTTCTGTGAAATCCTGCTTTTCTTGCTCCGGTAAATTAGTCTATGGACATCAGTGGGACTGTTTGTATGAGTTACATTACTACACTGATAAATATCTTATGCCCCTGTGATATTTTACATATATTTTGCAATTAACTGGTTAATTGCACAATAAATTTAGACCAGCCACAGGTGCGAAGTAATGATCACATCATTAAATGGCTAATCATGCAATACATTTAGACCAGCCACATGTGCATGTGATAAAAATAACTACTTGCCTATGAAAAGTGCCAACGAGCTATAAAGTTACTGCTTGAAAAGGTGTAACAGCTCTATATATCTGTTTTCTATCCAGCTTTAATTTAAACATGTAGCAGGGGTCTAAGTGTCAAAGGTCATGTAAAATTCACAGAACTCTCTAATGTATCTTGAATGATTGTATGAAGGAACCTACCTCTGTTTGGGACTACTTCAGATATTTTGGAAGGTTATGCTAAACCATTTGAACTCAATAAAAAAATCTTCTCTTTTTAACTATTTATTTTGGCCTGTTCTTTTAGCCATGATCAAAGCTGTGAATGATTTAATATTTGAAGAGCAGAAAGAAACTATAGAGTTAGAAATAAATTTCAAGTAATAAGGCACCATTAGAGCAGTAGTAACATCAGACAGGGAGATTCTGTGCCAAGAGAGATAAATTCCTTATACTTAAAGAAAGGAAATTAACAGCCAAGGTATAAAATTGAAAGATTGAACCAAGTAGCCATACCACTTGCACTGAAGATAACTTATTTTCTTCTTAGGCCCTTAAGGTAATCCTAATATTAGAGTGGGAGGTGGGTATCTTCAGTTTATCAAGTGTTTCGGAGCCACAGGAAAACTGTAGGTATGGGATCTAGGACAGAGGTGACTATGACCCCAGCTGACTTCCTGCCCTTTGGGCAGGGGGCTGGACTTGATGATCTCCCGAGGTCCCTTCCAGCCCTGACGTCTATGAAATCTATGAAACCTTCAAGGTGTAGTGGACCAAAAGCAGGTCACTGCTTGTGATCTAGCCACCATTGCTGCTTTCCACTGCTGCCATTCCCCTCTGCTGCCAAAGTTACTGTTGGTGTAATTTGTGATTCAGCCACTGCCAAATAATACCTATTTCCCCCACCACAAGCTGCTACTGACATCCTTGCTTCACATGCCAAAAGAAATCACTACAAGAAAGTGAAGGTCCTGAAATCTTCACAGACAGAAGTCCCCCTTCAGTACCCTCCATCCCCCTCATAGTGGGGTTTGATCCAGAATAGTGAGCTGAATCATAAGGATGGGCTGAAGAAAGTTCACTACAAGTTATGAGTTATATAGTGGTAACCTAGTAATCATTGTACTGAAATCATTTAAATACCTGCTACATGAGTATCAAAAGAATCAGAGTGGGTAATAGGCCTGTGTAAAGCAGCTAGTATTCACTTCAGATTCAAGGGACAGTGATTTGATTTGGTGATTCGAATCACTGTCCCGAATTGATTTGCCTGAATCTGATTTGGAGATTTGGCTGCTGCGGAATCAGCTAAATCAGACAGGACCCATCCCCTTCCCGCTCTCCCAACCCTGGCAATGGCTGCCCTGCCCGGCCCCAGCTCCTGGCTCTTTGGAAAAAAAAAAAGCCCCAACTCACTGGCTGCTGCCAGGTGAAGGGCAATCCCTGCTGCCCCCCCACTGCCTCATGCCACATGGGGGGCTCTGCCATGGGCCCCCTCCAACCTCCGCCTGCTCTCCCAGCCCCACCATGGCTGTCCTCCTGCCCCAGCTCCCAGCCCTTAAAGAAAACCCAACAAAAAATCCTGACTCACCAGCTGCTGCCAGGCAGGGAGGTGATCCCCGCTGCCCCCCACTGCCCTGTGCTGCGTGGGGGGCTCTGCCATGAGCCCCCAGAAGCCCCAAGGCTGCTGCAGCAGTTGGTGAG
>NW_017728951.1:31115438-31120969 GCF_001723895.1 Crocodylus porosus | reverse complement strand
AGACAACCCAAGAAGGGTGTGGGACCCAGGGCAAGTCAGCCCATGCAGGGCCCTGCTTTGATCCCGAATCCGAAGAAGTTGCCACTGCCGCCATTGGCGACAGCGGGGTGTAGGGGCAGCCAGTGAGCGGCTGGACATGGAGCAGTGCCTGGCTCCAGACTGCCCCTGTTCCACCCAGCTCCGCGGGGCCCCCCAAAGCACAGGGCCATGGGCGGTCACCCCGATTTGGCCCCTCTTAGGGACACCCCTTCCAAATATTAATTTTAGAAAATCATCTTTGTTTTGTCTTAATTCACCTTCAAAAACCCAGAATTAGCAAGGAAGAGAAAATCATTTGCTCATAAGGATTTCTGTTACTGAGAAACAGGCTGCTGACAGGAATATGCTGAATATGGTATTCGTAGGTGTGTAATGATCTAAAATCAAATATAAAAGGCATGATTTTGGCAAAAATAAAACAGCAGATGCTTATAACAAATGAGTTTGCTCTAACAGATTTCTCTTTTGATAACTAGGTCAGCTGTTTCTAACTGAAAATAATTTTAGCTAAAAGATTTTTCAGATATAAGTTTTGTAATAGAAGAATAAGAAACAAATCCATAAACTTAAGGTATAATCATGTATTCATTGACATTTGCACAACCACATAGATTTAGAATTTATGTGTATTAAATATACATGTGGTGCTTCATTCAACCAAAATATACATTTTTATAAATAACATTCACATTTTATCCCTAGCATGGCACTTGCACAAAAGTAACCATACCTTTAGCAACTGCACAATTTGCACAAGTAACTCTTTGTAAACGCATTCTTTTCTTTACCATTTTCTTTATGTTTATGAGTATGTTCCAATATGCAGCAATTAACAGAAAGAAAATAACCTGACCATGTTACATAATTTATATCCATCTAAACAATACATTAAATCCTCCAAAACAAAGGGAAATTAAATTTAGAAAAAATATCTTGTAATGCTCTGTAAATATTTTATGAAATATATAAAACCTGAAATAATTATCAAATGCATGCATAGGGTGCATATCACCATAATATATAGGTACCAGAATACAGAAACTTCCATGAGCATAAAGCTGAATCCTTATAAACCAGGGGTGGGCAATTATTTCAGGCGCAGGGCTGCTTACTGAGTTTTGGCAAGCCATCGAGGGCCATATGACAGGCAGCCAGGGGAATATAAATATTAATTTTCTAAATTTTTTAGGGGCCCCACGGGTCAGATAGAATGGCCTGGTGGGCCGCATGTGGCTCACGGGCCATTTTGCCCATCCCTGTCATAAACTGTACTTTTTCCATCTCTTGAAGTGGCTCCTTAGACTTGTACAATGCAGTGGTTTGTAGTTTTTAAAAGTCTAAACTACCCTTTCCTTTCCTTTCTTATTCTTGCATGATGGAGTTGTTTCTGAATGTGTATAGAAGCAGCGATGTGGAGAATGTAGGGGTGTAGAGCCATTCTTGCCCCTGAAATGTAGAGTACATGTGTTTCTCTTGAGCTTGTAAGAGCAAGCTTCTATGCTCTCCTTTGCCCACTTCAGTGGGGAAACCTTCTTAAAAGGGAAAGCATCTGAGATGAAATCTGAAGTCTATTTGGTGTAGTTTTATTTGGATTTTAGCTGACAAAGCTGCAAAGAGGCCTAAAACATTCTTCCATTATTTATCCTTTTAACCTTGGAAAACCCCAAAACCTTTAAGCCCTGTTGTGGGACATGCTGTACATTTGGCTCTGTCAAAGAACCCCATTTTGTGAACAGAGCTCCTGCATGCAGATTGACTGCTGTGCCTACACAAAGCACTTCTAATGGGGCTCTGTGCAGAGACACCAACTTCCCCCGATTAATGAATTGCAAGATCAGGGCCCACATAAACACAACAAACCATAAAACCCCCAAAGGTTGTTTAATGGCAAAGGAGCATATTTTCTGTGAGATACTTTTGCTTTTTAAAAAATATTGCCCATGAAACACCACCATAGCTCCTTAGTAACCAGGCGCTCAAAACAATCTTTGCACACCTTGTGCACCTCCCTGTTCACCTACCAACAATAGATATATGTTCAGGGTGGCATTTGACTGGTGATGTTTTGTTTTTAAATACATGTTCAAGTAACTGGTTACTGAAAGTATCATTTGGGAATTGTGATAGCAGCACATTGGTAGGAGCTAGTCTTGGGGCTCTTGATCAGAAGACAAGGAGGCTCTTGTTCCTCCTGCTATTCCTGCAGCTCTAGAAAGCTTTCCTCTGGGTCTTAATAATTTCTTCTTCCTTGCAGAGTGCAGTTTCTTTTTTGTAGCCAGACTCTGCTGCATATAAGTTGTCCCTATCTTCATATACATTCACCTTGAAAATGGACATTCAGAAGAAAACAGAAACAAATATGGTACTAAGATTTATATCCTTAAATTATCAGTAGCAGAAGATGCAGCTCATAGTTTAGGTGGACAATACATAGTGTAGCATAAGCAATGCTTTATCATTAGTTACATATCACTTCAGATTAACATAAACAGAAGCACTTTATAACACATGATTTCTAAAACTTATCATGGGATGACTTTAGAAATTCCACAGTGAATATCCAATCTTTAAAATATTTTATGACATCCACATGTCGGTAATGACTGTGATAAACAGTCCTTTTTAGCATCCCTTTCAAATAATTATTTTACAATATGCCCCTAAAAACCGAGTACAAAGCCATATTTTTTGTTATAAGTAAATACCCATTTCTAGATACAATCTTGACACATTTATGTACCTTGTTTAAATTGTACTGGTATAAAGAGACAGGTTTTCCCATTCCTAGTAGACATGCTATTTTCTACATCAAATATCCTATGCACATATGATTATCCTTAAGAGAAAGTTTCCCAGAGATCAGATGCCAGGTATTTAAATGTGTCAATTACTTAATTTTCCCAACTCATTTTACCATATGTTAAATTCCCACTACTACATTTATTAACTCAAAAAGACTTCCTGGGATAGGCAGCTCTCATATGGAAAATGAACTGTGTGAGTACAGAATCTGTAACTTCATTTAATTAACAGCTCTTACAATTTGTAATGGGAATGTAGAAGTATTAGTGAGGAGAAGCTGTAGGAAATGACAATTTCATGTTGGTGTTCAGCTGTTAGAAGACTGCTTGACCCCGAGGAAGGCAGTAACGTGTGGGCTGGAGGAGTTATCCCCCTGAGAAATGGAATGTGGAGTTACCATCCAGGGTGGGGATCTGGGAATGCTGACCAGGAGATAACAGGAAGGCAGTCCTCCAAGGCACCGTGTTGATGGCTGAAGCAGTTTCTCTCCAGAACGTGTGTGTTGGAGGAGGTCAGGTGACCCTATTACACCTTTAGGATGAAATTGCGACTTTTTTGGGGGGTGACAGTAAGGGGAAGTCCAACAATTCTATAATATACATTTTTGGTTTGGGTGGAGATAAATGTTTCCTGTGTGGCATATATTTACAAGAAAATGGTAACCACCAAGACAAGGAAGGTGTTTACCAATCTGAACTAGAAGCCCTTAATTGTATGAATTGGCCTTTACAGAAATAGTTGAAGGTGATGACATGAAAACAAGGATGCCAACACCTTGACCTTTAGTCTAACAAACAGTTCACAACCTAGGAATGGAAGAGAGAAGCTGACACCACTCCCCCTACCCTACACCCCCCACAAGGTGAGTCATCAAACATCACATCCTGAGGTACAGTAACTGCAGCCTGATACCATAATGAATTCTCTAACTTCTTTAAGATCACAAAAGTCACAACTCGAAATGTTCAACCCTGGATAACAAAGCTAGGTGCCAGAGCCCGTCTTCAGGCTCCTAAATAAGAGCAGCTGATTGTCAGAAGTCCTCAGCACCTATGGCCCCTGTCAACTTGCTGGGCATCTGCATTTCCTGCACATCTTTTGAAAATCTATCCATTTTTATTTAGAAGCATAAACCCAGATTCAGATGGTTTGCTTGAAGTGCTGTCAGCCAATGAATGCCAAGGAACGATCAATCTATTAAGGATAAGCACCCATTTTAGGTGAAATAGGATGGTTAATATGTGGCTGTTATGCATCTGGGGCAGGCTGTGTTTATCTCATTCTTCTGCGATGGGGTCTTGGGCACATGCAGGGTACAGGGAGCAGCGAATCCCGTGCGCTGGAGTGATATGTGTGTGCAAGGGGGAGGCCTATTCTTCCTTTAGGTGTGTGAGGAATGGAAGATCTTATCCCCCCGGGTTGGGGTGACAGTGAGCCCTGTGCAAGGGGTGATGGTTTTCAGGGATACCTCTGCCTCACACTCAAACTGCAGAAGGGCTGGCAGGTGGAGACTCCTGGGGCTGTTGCTGTGGGCAGCCTGTGCGAGAGAGCTTCCAGGCCTCTTCCCCAGAGGGGGACCCTCACTACTCTCCTCTTCTCCCTGCAGGCTCACATCATGGGGCATGGGTGGGGCCCAGGCAGTGATGGCAGGGGGAGGAAGCGGAGGTGTGGCAACCCCCTCCTTGTGGCAGGTGACAGCACGGTGATAGGAGACCAGCTCCTTGCTGAAGTTGACCCTCTCCACAGCTGAGCTGGCCGCAGAGCGGTGGAAGCATGGGCAGCCCAGCAAGCTGCCGAACGCCCGTCTGAAGTCTGCATTGAAAGCATAGATTGCCGGGTTCACAGATGAGTTGGCCCAGCCAAACCACACAAAGACGTTGAACGTGGTCTGGCCCACGCAGGGCGATGGCTCCTGGGGGCCGTCCTCATCCCTGGGCTGGCAGAAGGGCACCAGGCAGTTGAGCACGAAGAAGGGCAGCCAGCAGCAGACGAAGACGCCCACGATGAGGGCGAGGGTCTGCAGCACCTTGGCCTCCTTGCGCAGGGAGGAGGCCGGCTCCCCATCCTGCGATGGGCACCACCCTCCGGCCTGCTCCAGGGAGGAGATGCGGCGGATCTGGGCCCGGGCAATGCGGTAGATGCGGGCATAGGTGGCGATCATGACAGCCACGGGGATGTAGAAGCTGACCAGGGAGGAGGTCACGGCGTAGGGGCGGTTGAGGCGGGTGTCGCAGCGGGGCAGTGGCCCCGCGTCCCCGTCCCCGTCCCCGCCAGCCCTGTGCCAATGCAGCTGCACGGGGACGAAGGAGATGAGGAGGGAGAGGGCCCAGGCTACGGCGATCATGGTGGCGGCCAGGCACCGGGTCATGCCGCGCTGGTAGCGGAAGGGGCTGGCGATGGCCCAGTAGCGGTCCAGGCTGATGAGGCAGAGGTGCAGGATGGAGGCGGTGGAGCACATGATGTCGAAGGCCACCCACGTGTCGCAGAAGCGGCTGCCGAAGAGCCAGGCGCCGCCCGCCAGCTCGGTGACCGCCCGCCAGGGCATGACCAGCGCCCCCACGCACAGGTCAGCCGCGGCCAGCGACAGCACGAACCAGTTGGTGAGGCGGGCGCGCAGGCGGCGGCAGCGCAGCACGGCCGCGCACACCAGCGCGTTGCCCAGCAGCGTGCCCAGCACCAGCGCGCCCAGC
>NW_017728951.1:31110582-31115338 GCF_001723895.1 Crocodylus porosus | reverse complement strand
CGGCGCCCGCTGCAGCTCCTGGGGAAGGACTGCCTTGAAACGCCGACAGGAACCGCGTGGGCCGCGCCTCGGCTCCGCGCACAAGGCAGTGCTGCCCTAGCTCGGGGGCTGGGTTATTATTTGGGGGGGTTGCTTCAAAGCTTTCAGCAGAGCGAGTCCGTCCAGCTCGGGCTCTCGGGCTGGCCGGAGTGGGAAGGAGTCGTCGCGGCCGGGCTCTGGTTGCAGCCGCCATCCCCCCGCCGTGTTTTCCTTGTCTTCTGTTTGCTGTGCCAGACCGACAAGTGCAGCGAGGGCATGGTGCACCTACCTGCAGCCCGTTTGCACTCGCTAAATACCCTAGTGTAAACGTGAAGGACCCGTCGGGCAATTCTTTTACCCAAAATACAAGATAAAATAGAGTTTGGAAAAAAGTAAGTTCACATAATGAAACTGATACAGCAGACAGTTAGTTCATATTTGACTAGCCATGGTATGTCTTTCAGTTTACCCGCTAATTAAATTGAGTTCCTGCAATTGTGCCACAGAAAACTGTTCTTTAAACCTTGCACATCTGATTTGTAGTGACTGGGATGGGGAATGCAGCACTTCTGTGAGCACGGTAAAAAATATGAGACTGACAGGTTGTTCTCTTAGAGCAGGGGTTCCCAAACATGTACGTGTACCCCTGGGGGTGCACAAGGCATCTCTGGGAGGTACGCAGGAGGCATTGTGTAACAGCAGATTTAATTTTCATTATAACTGGCATTTAAGGGGTTAAAATAGAAACTGTATGGTGGTAGGGGTATGCAGGCAGCTGGTAAATCTGGAAGGGGGGCCACAATAAGAAAAAGTTTGGGAACTTCTGTCTTAGAGATTCTACAAATCAGAATCTCAAAAAAAAATTGGTTTTTAATTAAAAAAAAACAAACCAAAAACCCAAGAAAAGGAAAAAAAACAGCTGGATTAAGGTAGATCATTAGAAATCAACAATGTGGCCAGTTTAAAAAAATATTCTAAGCTGTTTTGTACCTTAGTAATTTCAGGTTTCTTATAATGTAGTTGAATATATTATCTCTGACCTCAGCTCAAAAATTCTAAGTATATTTCTTGTGTGTGTATTTTAGCATGAACCCTTGTTCATTGTAACTTAGTTAATACATGTAAAATAATCTGTGCTAAAACATCACACTTTTAGAAACAAAAAATAGTAATTAGTTGTCAAAGATAATGCAGGCCGCTAAAATATCAGCCCACTCTACAGTATTTATTTTATGTGAAGCCATCTGTGGTTTCACTTCCATGAGTTTTATCAAGGTTTGCAAACTATACAATGTGCACAGATTTTCAGTCCTCTTCTGGGAATTGGATAGATCTTCAGTTCGTGTGAAACTCCTACGCACATTTCTCTTGTTCGCTTTAGAGATATTTGCTTTTATTTGATAACTAATAAAATGGACTGAGAATGAATAGTCCTGTGAAGAATTATAAGAGGCAGCACTAAGGCAGTATATGTTACTCAGCAGGCCTGAAATGGGGGAGAAGCAACGTTGATGGCATTGTTTTGGAATATCAAGCAGGTAGGAAGGACAGCTGGGCTAGCATGTCTTTATTAGAATAATAAAAATAGTAATGCTTTACACATTTTTGGTCTCTCTCAGCCAAAGGATCTGAACATGCTTTAATACCTCTGAGATATTAAGGATTCTCTCTCTCTCTCTCTCTCTCTCTCTCATTTTTATAGATGGGGAGAAGGAGGCACAGATTGTTTAGTGATCCAAAGTCATCTAGTAAATCACTGTTAGACGCAGAAATAGAAACATTTTGTGACTTTCATTCCTGGGCTAGACGTGTTGAAGGAGCTTGCCAGGGAACCAGTGGAGAGATGGGGTTGCTGGAAGTGGAAGAAGATGGAAGAGTTTCCCACCAAAGCTGGCTGAGGAGAGTCAGCTATGCAACGTTGGCTGGTTGCAGTATCGTAAAAGTGCAGCACATTTTGATTTTATGGCCTGTGGCATTTATTGGGCTGATCAAGTCCTGAATGGAATGGGATATGTGTGACCAACATACATTCAGTATTATTAAAAGACTGAACAAAACTGTTATAGCATCCCTTTTGGTTCTAAAGAATTGACAAGCCCATCCCACCTAGGTATTAAAAAAATCTATACAGAGCCCTGCTAACCATTTATGCTAAATATATATTTTAAGCATTCTTAAAAATCTCAAGGTGAAATCACTCTCCAGGTAAATCTTAAGTCAAATGGACTGATGCATTGTTAAAGACTAAAATCTATTTCCTCACAGTCTTCCTTCTCTATTTCTGAAACACAGCTTCTGGTCCAGGAGGCAACATATGGAAGGCAGAATGGCATGTTTGAAGATGCCACAGCCTGGCATGGTAAGCCTGTGGTTTAGAGAAAGCCTTAGCACACTAGGAGGCAATTTTAGGTTGCTACATGCTGGAGTCTTTTTTTCCCTTGGGTTGGAGGGTAATGATCAGTTCATCCTTTGCCCATTATCTATGGTGACATTCATTTAATTGTCCAGTCCTGCCCTCACTGAAATTTCTGTGCCCTAGACTTTCACATCCTCTCCCAATAATGGGGATTATGCTAGAGTTGATTAGTGATGAATTCTAACCATTCTGGTTACATGCTGTGTACAGGCTAGCTGCAATTCTGACTTCGAGTGGTCTCATGGGGTTAGTAACTCCAAAGTTCTCATGATTAATGCTTTCTTTATCAGGTACCACTTATTCCTAATTTGCTTTAATTGAGCAGTAAAGGGCTACATTTGTTCTGACTTGCCAAATAACAAATCTTCAGAGCTATTATATTTACTTACTGTTCTTTTGTTTCAGTTCTAGGTTACTAGTATTGTCATCAGTTCTGTGTTGTTCCTTTAACGTGACTACTAATAGCACTGTATTAGTGCTAAGCTAAAGCATAGGAAAAAGGATATTCTGAGTTACTTTGTTTATATTGCAGTCTGAAGATGTGAACTGTGTTGCTGAACATTGTGGGGATGGACTAAACTGAGGTCAGTAATTACCTTTAAAACTGCTATTTGTGACTGACCAATAAGTGTCCTGGAAGATATTGAGTAGCATCCCAAGAAAGAGTAAAATATCTGAAACACTTATGTAAGGAGACTGCTGAATATACTTATACGATATTCAGTGTTGAAAATAAATTACTTTTCTACCACTGAAATTTGGAATGGCTGCACAATAGGACTAGAAACCATTGTATGTTTCATAGCAGAAACTGTCTAGAGTTAAAGAAAGCAATAGCTAAGTATCAAATACATACTTAATTTGTTGTGGTTTAACAGAGGTAACATGAAATGAATATGTTTCTTAAAACAGTTTTCCTATGTGTAGATTAGTAGATCGGATCTTGAATGTCTGTATGTTTGTTTGAATAATCAAACAACAAAAGTCATATAATACATACTTTAATTGTTTCTAGGGAAAGGGGTTGGTTTTTTTAGCATATTTATGCCAGAGGCACACATTTTGTTGGTGCATTTTGTGGCACATGTGGAGTTCTATAATAATCTAATAATCTGTAATAATGTTATGCACCTTGTAAGTGACCGGGTCCGTGAGATAGTTCCTTTTAAAGTTTCTAATATTATAAAAGCCTAAGTTTGTGTGTGTGCCTGTGTGTCTGTAATGATTTATTCACACACTGAGTGGCTGGTGGAAACAGCCAGAGTGCTCCAAGTGTGGAGGAGCGCTGCCATGATTCCAAAGCCGTGCCGAGGACCAGGCAGAGGGTGCTGGCTTCGGCTCCCCCACCCTGCTCCCTGCAAGAGGCAGAACAGTGGCAGCATGGGGCATGAGGTGGCGGCACTCCATCCCAGCCTCTTTCCCTGCCCTGCCATTCTTGACAGGCAATTGGCTAGTACTGTATATTTATCTATATGTTGATTCAAGTTAATCCAAAGTGGCTAGAAAAAGCAGCAGGAAGGTAATACAGTTATATATAATCTGCCTTTTATAAACTCTTGGGGAGTGATCACATGAAAATGAATGAGCTAATAGTGGTGAAGATGTTACTTCCAGGGTCCAGTCATAGCTTGGGAACCTAGTGATCAAGAGGATGCTAAACAATTTTAAAAGAGTTCTCTGGAGAGGGAGAGAAAGAAGTTTCCTGGGAAGCCCCTATTGGCATGGAGATAGATCCTTTGGGAGTGTTGGAAGTAGATGGTCTCTTCCAAAGCTCCTTGCAGGTGGTACCTTTAAAAATTCATCTGTGTAACTATTTTTCTTATGATGTGCATAGATTCCAGATTGGAGAGGGAATAGATTGGTATACTCTCTTCCTTCAGCATAAAACTGTTGAAAAATAGTCAATTTAAAACAAGACCGTTTCAAAATGTAATTTTTATATTTTAACTTGGAAATATTTCACTCACTATTATTGAATTTACAAAGGCAACTTTGAAATTAAAATATTTGAAGACATACAGTTTATTGTGTGCTTCCAATAGATGGCACACACAGCACTTTAAAAATTAAAGATGCATGATTTTGAAACCTGCGGTATCATTTTTATCACCCTACCTGACAACTGGCAGAATCAATGCAAAATCACTTTCAGGCTCCAATCTAAGCATGGCATTTGTGTTCCAGCTCAGATACCTTTCCCCTAAAGGTAAGCGGGTGTTCTCTTCTAGGTTGGCGGACCTCCTCCGGCGGGCTTTAAACTAGGCTCGTTGGGGGAAGGGGAAGATGAGGGCGGAGGAAACATCAGACTGCCAGACCAAACAG
>NW_017728951.1:31099821-31110571 GCF_001723895.1 Crocodylus porosus | reverse complement strand
CTATGAAAAAATAGCTGAAATGTTGGTAACATATCTTCTTGGTTTATTTCAGAAGACACACTACAAATTTAACACGTTTAATTATTCAGTCATCAAGTAAAGTCAGAGCTTATCTATCTTTATTATTCCTGTCCCTCAAATATACCGAATAATATTTTAGGGGAGGATACTTGATGCTTACAAAAGCTATAGTGAAAATGGGCAATTTTTCAGTCTACATCTGACAGTGTCTGCAGATTCCCTTTCAAGTAGTGAACACTAGGAAAAGAAATGCATTCTTTTCTGGAATTATATGTAACTATATCATTAAAAAAGTCAGTGTATGACTATTGCTCTTGCCTCTTTTGTTTTGTGCTTGCTCATTTAGTTAGGGAAATTGTGCTTTACACCCTTGATGTACTGAAACTATTATTCAAAACTTAGCACTGTCTGGCATCAGGCCACATCATGGAACTGAAACTGCTTTAAAGGCACCAATTATTTCCTCCTTTCAGTGGCTAGATAGCAGGCATCCATTCTTGTCTTATTTTCTGCAGCATTCAATGCTACTGACCAGGAGATACTGCTGTCTTGCTTAAAAGAGGTGGTGGGAGTTGAGGGGAATGTATTAAAATGAGTTATTTTGAAATGGAGTAGTGCATCTCTGGCAGGGCGGTGTTGGTGCCTGCCACTTTACGAACTAAACCAAGCAGCCAGCAGCTGCTTGATTGTGGTGGCCATTTTAGATCTTTGGCCACCTACATAAACAGAGCATTTTGCTGCTGGCAGGGCAGGCAGTAACATCACCTACCTGTAAGGCTGCTTGGTGCACCAGTGGTTTGTGGACGAGGCTGTAGGGGAGGGGAGACTTCATTAGTGCTTCGGGCGCAGTCATAAAAGGCCAAAGGTACCTAGAGCACCAGTGTGTGCAGTTGTATAGGGCCAGCATCTCAGAGTTGAGTGCAGGACTTTTAAGCTGGGCCAGTGGGGGTTTGGAGCCACTGCTCAGCCTTGAACTTGCGGCCCTCTGGCTCTGAGGCCAATGAGCCTGGGCTCCATATTGGAAGCAAAAGGAGGAACCATGAGCCCCAAGGTTAAGGAGCTAGAGATTCGGAGTCAAACCCTATCTGGTGGGTTTAGACTGGTAGGCCTAGCTAGAGAAAGACAGGGGGGCAAGGCCCACAGTGGCTGGGAACCTCAACATAGAAGTGCAATAGGCAGTCTCCCGCTTGTAAGAACATCTGTATAATATTTACGTCAAGACGTGGCAGGAAAGTAAAAGTGGGATACAAGACAAAAGATAGGAGGGAAACATTAAGGGATTTCAAGGGCCTCCCTCACAGGCCACAGATAGCAAATAAGAGAAAAAAATGCCACTGGGGAGGGCACTGTTACAGCATTAAACTAGTAGCGATGAAGAAAATTGATCCTCTACCTCTATACCCCAGTGTGTGGAGTCCCTCTGAGGTGATCAGTTCACTCTCCAGTCTTTTTCAATATCTGTGTGCAGTCACTGGTTGAACTGATCAGATGATTGGACTCAAGCACCAGCAATTTGCAGGTGACATAGCTCTCCTTTCCTTTATTACCTATGATTACATTATCCCTAAGAAAGCCAAGTACTTGGAGAAGATCAGCTCACGATTAAAGGACAGATGGGTTTAGCTCAGGGGTGCTCAGCCTCCCACTTGTGGGCCAAAAGGGTCAGCACCCCCGATCTAACTGAACCCAAGCAAGACAGAAGTGATGATTATGGGCAGGTAAGCTACTTTTGAAGAGTTCATAGCCACAGGATATCCTCCTCTGTTTGGACAATTAGTTAATTCAGTCTGTAGCTTCGAAGTATTGCGTTTTTGTAGGCAAAACTCTTACATAAAATGTCCACAAGTAACGCTTTTTTTCACCCCTAGCTGGCTAGAACTCAGACCCATCCTGGTGGTGGATAACCTGTCCTTAGTTATTCATGCTGTCCTTTCATCTTGGTTGGATTACAGCAATTTAGAATACTGGGTAAGAAGTATGCAGCCCTTAACCTAAATGCTACTGGGGTGGAAGCAAAACAGAGTAGCAGTTTCCTTGGCACTACAGGCTACATAGTCATATAATACACATTCTCAGTTCTCCATATGGACTCCTGACATCATTTTGAATCAAGGTCTTGGTTTTTATCTTCAAGGCTTTTTGTTGCTTGGGCCCAGAATAACTAAAAGACCATATGAAGCTCTGGGATGAAGACTACAGTTGATAACTATGCATGTCCTGTTGGCTCATTGGAGCTCTGTAAATGAAGGTGAACCATGTCTGTGCGGAAGATGAGATGTTTTGGGGATCTGGTCCAAGATTATGGAATTAAATTCCCCAGGAAGGCCTCAATAGCTTGCATTCCAAATGTAAAGAGGCACATTTTTTTTTCTTTGCCATTTCTAACAAATATACAGCATCTATATTTAAAAGGAAAACTAAACCAAACTCCACCAAATTCATTGCATACACACACCCCCCTACAAAGGGGATGTGAGAATGTGACAAATAAATCCCATTGCTTAATTCAGGTCCAGAAGGTGCTTGGGAACTGTAGGGGTTAGCAGTGCATATGGACCTGAATGGGACAGAGTATAATAGCTCAACACTGTAAGCTTTCCCCAGGAATGGATCCAGGGGGTGCAGTGATGTGGTCACACCCCCATGTACACAACATGCTAAAGTCACTATTGTCTTACAATTTTACAACTGTGTACCAATGCAGTTACCAGGCACAAGGTCCTGTGTCTCTCCTTACCATAGGCTGCATGGACATTTTCAGTTATTTTACCCTGGGTTAATGGTGGTTGCATGACTAGCTGCATGATTTAGATCACATTAATATACATCCACTACATACCTATGTAGCTACTGTTCACGTGGTCCTCCTTGTCTCCCAATTCTACTAAGCTATACAATAACTATAATTTTAATATTTTCTCAATAAAACTTCCAAGGTCTTCAAATCAAAGGTTCAAATAAGAGTTTGGTGATAAAGTGTGCCTCTGAAGTTGTGTTCCTGTTATTGTTTTTATCACATTCCTATGACCTCTGGAAAGAATTCTGTATAGGGTAAGTTTTCAAGTTAAGCAGTAGTTGAATTATGGCTTTTGCAGCATAGCCACGTTAAGTAGAAGAAAATAATGCACAGAAGGCACATGTCCTTGGGGTTCTGCTTTGTGAGAGTATGAACTGGCTAATACGACTAGCAGGGACAGTCCTAGCAGGAACATTGCTATTTGTGAATATGGCTCTACTTCAGTTGTACCCCAAGAGCAAAGACTGGAACTACCCTGAGGGCAGGAGAATGAAAGGGGGCAGTAAGCACACAGACTTAGCATTCCTGACTGCACTGTATCTGCTTCCGGTCCTTGTGGGCATAACATCTTTTGACGCTCCACCATGGATGTAGTCCTGTCTCTCAGGCCACTTAACTTTGTAGGACCCTTAATTTGGTTCATAATTTTTAGTTCAAAAGCAGTAAAAGCCTATACTAAGAGTTGCCAATGGTGCCTGTTTGGAAGCATTTGAATATGCTGATAACTAGGGATCCAGGTTTTCCCTTTGCTGTGAAAGAAGTGCATTAAAACCCGGATTTTCTCATTGTAAGGAAAAAAATGCAGGAAATGGTGGGTTTTCCCTTGCAGGCTAGCAGAGTTCCAAGGGCCTGGGGGAAGTGGGAAAAGGGCAATTAGGCACGGGGCATCATGTGTGTACGTGCACATGCACATGGCTGCCAGGAAGCCTGAAGAACAGCTCCCCGCAGGTAAGTCCGGCAGTGGGGGAAAGGGGAAGGGTGGGAAGTCAATGGGTATAGCGAGGGAGGGAGTTGGGCAGGGCTGGGGCTGGGGCTGTTGCCCAGCTCAGGCAGTGTATGGGGCTTGGGGTCCAGGGGTAGAACGTGCGGCTGTAGAGCCCAGGTGGAGAATGGGATGAAGCCATGGGCAGCTTGTCTGGGTGGTGAAGAGGGGCTGGTTCCCCATCACTGTATGCACTTCCAGGGGGTAGTGGGGTGCATGTGCCTCCCAGATTTGTGCGTGGGGCCTGAGTGAATGTGGGCTGCCCTCTGCAAGCTCAGGCTACCCGCCCTGCTGCTCAGGTGAGACTCGGTGCAGCAGGGCAGAGAAGGGTGGGAAGCTTGGTGACACTGCCACAAACCCCATGCTACCATGGTAAAGCACCCCCTGCCTGCCTGGCAGCAGTGGGGCTGGCAGTACAGAGTTGTGCCCCTTGCTGCTGGTAGGTGGACAGGAGGCACCTCACCATAGCAGTGTGGAGCTTTCCTGCTCTGCCCTGCTGCACTAGGTCCCACCTACTGGGGCGCAGAGGCCCTGAAGGGAGGGCAGCAGGTTGGGGATCCCCAAGCCCGAAGCAGGAAGACTGCATCTTCCCCCCTGCCATGGGCTCCACTTTAGCTTCTGCCACCCATGAGGGAGGGGGAGCTGGGCTCTGTGCTCTGCTCTACTGCATTAGCCATCACCTCCTGCAGGTAGCAGCTGGAGCTCGGGAGCTACTGCAGAGGTGGAGGGGCATGGGGCTGCAGACCTGGGTCCCTGGCCCTGGCAGCTGAGGTCCCCCTCTGGCAGGAGTGGAGAGGTGAGGGGGCTGTGGTTGAGAAGTGTGGGGCACCAGCAGGGCCAGGGGACTGTGAGTGAGTTGTGACAAGCACCTGCAGGGTAGGGCAGGGGGCTTTGGGTGAGGAGTGAGGGGCACCAGCAGGGCTGCGGGGTCAATGGCATGGAAGGGCACTAGCATATCAGGGCTGCTCTGGGCCACAGAACAGTGGGGAGGGACAGTCACAGTTGGACCCGTGTCCTGGTGAGCAAAGGGGGCAAGGGGAGCTCTGATTTTCCATGATAAAAAACCCGAAGTCAAACACCAAAATCTATAGATATTTAGAATTTATTTTATTATAGTGATTGAGGTGCTGGTAGGCTTCCAGATTGCTTTAAAATTGTAAATATATCAATAAAATATTATGTTCAACTGATACCTATATATAGTTTCATTTTAATCGCAGAAAAATGTGGATTTGGGGGTTTTTAATCAGATAATTTGCAGGGTTTTAATCAGAGAATTTGTGATTTTTAAACAGAGAAAACCAGGATCGCTGCTGAACAGTAGTCAAAGGCTAAATTATTTTAACACAAGTATGTCATATTTAGTCCACAAGCAATTGAGTTCAATTCTGGGACTAAAATACTGTTCTAAGAACAGGTTGGCTCTGTGTGGGAATCTGCCAGACACCTGATGCTTTTTTTTTTAATTAATGGTCTATTGCAGAGTATGACGAGACCCCCAGTTGGAAAGTATTGTATTCTGTGTGCAAACTGTTACTATTGGGGCGTTAAGATGTTCTTGCCAGAATAGCCGTTTCAGAATAACTAAAGCCTTTCAGGTGAAATGCCAAACGGGTTTAACTATTCCATATATAAAGGACTGTCTGAGGGTTTGTGAATACCATATTCTATCACATATACCATGCCCCAGAATATAATACCTCATTTTGAAAGACAGAATAAAGAGGCTAAAAAGACTTTTCCAGAGTTATGGCTGGAGAGTCTAATCTTCAGCTGATTCAGCCTCCCTTTTCTGCTTAACTGTAACTCAAACCCTAGCTGCTGCTAAAGAATGGTCTCCATAGCTAGGGAAAGAAATTACACATAAACTAATATAAATGATCAGAAATTGGTTCAGAACAGTAACACAACAGAAGTTCAGTGCACATAAGCTGTTTTCAAAATGGCCCAAACTGGTTTAAGATAAACCTGCATGGATGTAGTATCAGACTGAACTGATTTAGATTAAATAGGTTTATTGAACTTCTGTCACAGGTCCCATCCAGATTCAAGTTAATTTACAGTCCCCCCAGCATCCCAGGATGCTTTACACCTCCCCACAACCCTTCCCCCCCTTTCAGGGTGGGCAGGCTAGTCTTGGCCCAAGCTGCCTGCTCCAGCAGAGCAGGGAGGTGTGCTCTAGTATCCCTCGACTTCTGGCCTGAGCCACTGCATTTATGTGGCTGCATTTCCAGAATCAAAAGTGAGCATCTGTTCACTTGCTTGTTGGTCCAATATACACAGCTTAGACTAACCTGCAAAGATTAAATAGATTCAGCCTTGGCCTTTTTGACTGTCTGTGCTTAGCCCATGGGTTTATCTATGATTTTAAAATGAGCTAAAAGATCTCCAAGGCTATGAAGTAGGGGGTGAGAGCCCAGAAGCAGAGAGTAGGCAACAAAATTGTCCTAGGAAAGGTTAGTTTGGTTATTGGAATATCAAGGCCGTTAAAAAGGAGAGATGATGGTTAACACCTATGGAGTGAAGAACAATGAGCCATAAAATCAGTTGACACCCTCAGCTGCTTGAATAGTAATGCAACTGCTGCTACACTGTGGAACAGGAGTTAAGGCAGGGTACTTCTATCCCAATCAGAAAATCTACTTCCTTGCTTAATACACAGACCCCAATTTTGGTGGTGCAGATTTTGAGGGGAAAGTGTGGTATTCAGATATTGTTACTTCATGCATAATGATGTAAGGAACATCAAAAACACAATCCATATTTATTTACACAGGTGATAAGACAGCACAGGGGATCTTAAGCCTGCAAAACAGCAGCCTCTACCATATGTTTAAGTTATTGTTGTTATTTGCCATAGGTTGTCAGTCATCAGTGGGTGCCTTGCTCTATTATGACCATGTGGGAGGTGGTATTGAGGTATAGAAGGCAGGTATTTTTTTTATAGAATCCTGCATATTTACAAAACAAGTACACAGGTCCCATTTCCTGAAACTCAGTAGGAACAAGCAACTAGCAGGCAGTTTCATTGCTCATAATTTGAAGCCTGCCTTTCCAGTGAGTTTTGTGTCCCAAAGAGCTCTGTCAATTCCCTCTCTGGGATGGATACACAGATGGACGGACACACACACACCACTCTATTTTAACTAGGTGTCTGATTGATGGAGACTTTCCAGTACAACATTATATGTGCATACAAACATTGTATATTTAAATCCCTATTCTTGTATGTTAAAACAGCAGAATGGGGTGGTTTCTGGCTGTTCTGAGTGAGCCTGAGGGAAGCAACATTGTGGTTCATGGTATTTGCAGTGAAGTGGAGGAGTGGCCAGGCCAGAACCACTAAGTAAAATCAATTGCACCTCTTGCAGGCCAGGCATTTTTCTGTCTCTCAGAGAGGTTTGCCCTGCTCTCCCATGAAACGCTAGGACATTAATTATTCATAGCTGTGGCAGGGGCTAAGGCTCCAATAATACAGCTAAGGAGAAGGCAGTGATTAATTTTTGAAAAGTGGTAGCACAACCAAAATTAGTGTTGTTTAACCACTTTTGAAATGGAAACTTCATGTCCTGTGGTAAATGGATTGAATGGATGTAATTTCACGTTAGCTTCTGTAAGTACTCTGGTA
Organism: Crocodylus porosus; assembly: GCF_001723895.1. NCBI lineage: Eukaryota > Metazoa > Chordata > Crocodylia > Crocodylidae > Crocodylus > Crocodylus porosus. The sequence continues at coordinate 31,103,143 of NW_017728951.1, read as the reverse complement.
TTCTGGCTGGAGTGCCATTTTTTTATAGAAACATAGCTGCAGCAATACACTATGTCCTGTGTGATTGGCATGAGGGGGAGTGTAGCAGAAGTCTGGATAATTGTGAAGTTGTTCAGGCATTGTGAGGGAGTGCACATTCAGGAGTGGATCACAGAAGTACCCAAGGTTTATTGTTAAGGGTTTTAAATTGAAGGTAAAATTTACTAACTCCCAACATAGGTTTTATGTAAACTTTCTGCAGAATGTTCCCTTCATGAATGGAATGTTAAACCTATGAAATCTGAGTTTTTCAATATGAAGCCCAAAAAATCCTGAACAACACAGTAAAAGAACTAGTAGAGAATGAAGTGTTCTTCAATAATCTGTAAGCAAACCAAATGAAAGGTGACCATTAGATTGTTGCAAAAGATTGGCCTCAACAGGATAAACTTGTTTTAGGCTGTGCAGTAGGCTACATTTTGTAGTTTAAAGTTGTCTTGGGAATCAAAAGGACAGTAGGTTGTCTTGCACAAAATACAGCTTCTACAGTCATTGTACTTGCATTGATTTTTAGTAATTGGGGTCTTGTTAAACAGTAGGGCTGTGCAAAGCTTGGATCCCTGATTCTATTCAGCAGGGATTTGGCCCCATTCAGTGGCCGAGTCTCCAAATCGAATCAGAGGACCCTTTAATCTCTCCGAATCAAATTGGAACCCTCCAAATCAATTTGGAGAGATTCAGAGATTCAGACATAGACATAGCTTTAAATGTTTTTTCTATGTACCTCGAGGTACCAGGTGCAGCTTGTAGCTGTTGTGATGCTGGGGCACATGGCGTGTCCCACAGAAGTGCAGGGGGCTCCCCAGTGCACCTAGCAGCAGACCCAGACACTTCCAGGTCCACTGGGGAGTGTGCTGGGGGCCTTGCCCATGCCCCCCAGCTCAGCAATTGGTGCCTCCTGGGTCTGGGGGGGCACCCAGGGTCCCCCCTGCAGCCGATCAGTGAGCTCAGGTGGGTGCAGGGGGGCCGTGTGCTCCCCAGCAGAGCTGGAAGTGGACCGGAAACGCTTCCGGTCTACTTCCAGGTTCACCGCCGAGCACATAGAGGGCCCCCCTGAACTTCTGTGGAATGCTCCATCTGCCCCAGCATTGCAGCGATCACAAGCTGTGCTGATACCTCAAGGTATGTAGAAAAAACATTTAAAGCTGTGTGTATGTCTGAATTGCTGATTCTCTGAATCACCATCAAATGTTCAGATTCGGATTCAGCCAAATTGAATCAGGGACAGTGATCCGAATCAGTGAATCGAATCATTGTCCCTGATTCAGGTCGGATCCAAATTCGAATTGAATAGTGTCCACTTCGCACAACCCTATTAAACAGCCAAATAATGCCATGCTGTATTACAGGATTTTAAAGGAGATCCCATGGAGAGTGGTTTTCTATTTTAAACCATTCTTAAATAGTGGATTTCAGAAGAGAATCCTGAAATCCTCTTAACTCTACAATGCATTTTCCAAAAATCCCAGGGTCAAATAGTATCTGATTACATGGCCTAGCAGTTGGCATAGATTGTTGGCCTGGGTCAAGAGACCCAGGCATCATTCCAAAATTTCAATGATCACCTGTAATACTAACCGTGCCTGTTTCCTGCCTGCTGTAAAAGTAGGGATCATACTATTATACATTTTAAAACCTTTTTGACCTTGCCAATGAAAGGTGCTATGTAAATGCAAAATACTTTTTTTTTGTGGTGGGAGGGGAGTCAATTTCATTATGAACCAACAAATTAAACAGATCTTCTTTGCAGGGATATATTTAAGTTGTATTAAGAAACGGCTGAAGATTGTTTATGGTTCAGAACAGTCATTCAGGGGGATGCTGAAAGGTCATTTGGGAGTTACAGAAACAGTCAAGAGTGCTATATGTGGAGGGCTTGAGGGTACAAAACAGGTGTGGAAGATGTGATGAATACTGTGATTGCTGTCCTGTCCTCCCCATATACACTAGCACTCTAATTATCCCAGACTGCCACATGTCTGTGGCTAACCAGTTCAGAGTTGGAAAGTCCACTGTTAAGGGGGAGTATGGAGTGTTGTGATGCTATTGTAAAGGCTATTTGCCTGCAGGCTGTTGGCATAAGGACAGCATCTGACATAATAGCTGGCTTTCAGGGAATGGGCCTAGGGATGGTTTAAATATGCCATGTGATTGTTACCCTAAAGGAATCAGTGAACATGTTAACTAAAAGAGGCACTCTTTCCTGAACAGAGGAAGTCATTAAACTCATAAATACATAGCAGGACAGTATTAAGAACAGAGCAGTTAGGCCTTTTCTGAAAATTCTGCAGGTCATAGTAGTCCATGGGAGAGGTTTCAGGAGAGGAACAGGCAGAATTTCTTGTGCCTGAATAAGTATTTGAGGTGATATGTACACGTATGCTTGTACTGGAAACTACAGAGTACTGACCCTTTCAGATGTAGTGACAGCCAAAGGGAACAAAGCAGAGGCCCAGTAATGCTTCCGCTTTGCAGACATTTCCAGTGGTCTCGCACCAAATCTGCTTCCTCCCATGACCTCATGAGAAGGACTTTATTTACAAAGAGGGAGAAGAAGAGGAGGCCCTTGCAGAGAGGTTCCCTAGATGCAACCATGTTTACAGCTTCTCACTAGCCCAAAGAGATCACCCTGCCTGACAGTACACAGGATTACGGGGGTACGGGTGACCATATGCCTATATTTGGTGATGACCTTGTGAGGGAACACCTTGAAAAGCTGGATATCCATAAGTCGGCAGGCCTGGATGAAATGCACCCAAGAGTGCTAAAAGAGTTGGCTGACATCATAGCACAGCCAATGGTAAGGATATCTGAGAACTCGTGGTTCTCAGGAGAGGTTCCTGAAGATTGGAAGAGAGCTGATGTGGTTCCTATTTTCAAGAAAGGAAGGAAGCAAGATGCAGGGAACTACAGGCCAATCAGTTTGACCTCAATCCCTGGAAAGCTCTTGGAAAAAATGATTAAAGAATCCATCAACAACAGGCTAACAGAAGGCATCATTCTGAGAGACAGCCAACATGGCTTCATTATGGGTAGGTCATGCCTGACCCAACTTCATCTTCTTCAGGAGAGGAGAGGTTGATGTCATTTACTTGGATTTCAAAAAATCCTTTTACTCAGTCTCCCATGGCAAAATTAGGGAACTGTGGCCTCAACAACCTTGTGGTCCAATGGCTAGGGAACTGGCTCCATGGACAGATCCAGAGACTGATAGTCGATGGAACCAAGTCAACATGGTGCGTGGTGACATGTGGCATCCCCCAGGGTTCAGTACTCGGACCAG
>NW_017728951.1:31069968-31099721 GCF_001723895.1 Crocodylus porosus | reverse complement strand
GACCCGCGGAACTGGAGACAGCCTGGTCTGTTCAGGGACTGTCTTCCAGTTAGGCCCTTAGGCTTTTCGGTCTTCTCCTTCGCCTCGTGTTATATTATATTGATCTATCGGCTTTTGACCTACCTGGCATCGATCTCTAACCACGACCTCGGATCACCCCTTGGACTCTGACTACGGTTTTGACTACTTACCTGGTTCTGGACCTCGGCAACCATCTCGACCACCCGACCATTCAGCTCTCAGCTCTCAGCACCAACGAGTTACGGTTCTGTGTTGTCAGTTGTTCCTCCGTTATAAACTGTTGACCATCCCTGGGACTTATCCGACAGGCTTGTCCTGTCGGTGAACCCCGTGGGACAACAGGTTCCCCTGTTGTGAGTTAATACTGTAACTGAAGACTCCGTACCTGCGCTCTTCCAAGCGTAAATTAAATAAATCCATTCTGTTAAAAGAACTCAGCTTCCATGTCGCTCAGAACTCCACTGCCACTAGACCCAGCTGGTTCATTTGGTCTCACCGTGACACTTGGGACCCTTCCCTGGGGGAGGATTACCCAGCAACCATCAGGTTCTCGTCCGCCCATTTCATAAGTCTGTCTAGATCTGCCTGGATCACCCTCTTGTCCTCAGTGTGGATGCTTTACCCCAGAGTTTGGTGTCATCAGCAAACTTGGCCAGTCCGCTTCTGACACCAATGTCCACATCATTGATGTAGATGTTAAACAGTGTAGGCCCTAGGACAGACCCTTGTGGGACCCCACTGGTCACAGCGCACCAAGACAATTGACTCCCGTCAACCACCACCCTCTGGGTCCTACCATAGAGCCAGTTCCCTAGTCAGCGGATCGTGGTGACATCAAGGCCAGAGCTGGCCAGTTTAGCCAAGAGGTGATCATGGGATACCAGATCGAAGGCTTTTTTAAAGTCAAGGTATATGACGTCTATCTCTTCCCCCTTGTCCAGGTGATAAGTCACCTGGTCATAAAAGGAAATGAGATTGGTCAAGCAGACCTACCCGCAACATACCCATGCTGGGTATCCCTCAGGATATTGCCTTCAGCTAGTCTGTTAAGGATGGCCTCCTTGATATCTTTTCCAAGACCTTCCCCGGTATAGAGGTCAGGCTGATGGGCCTGTATGTAGTTTGCCGGATCTAGTTTCCTCCCTTTCTTGAAGATAAGTATGACATTGGCCCTCTTCCAGTCATCAGGCACTTCACCAGAGCGCCAAGAACTCTCCCATTCCAGGGGCTGAGCTATGATGCTCGCCAGCTCCCTGAGTACTCTTGGGTGTAACTCATCAGGGCTTGCTGACTTAAAGGTATCCAGCCTGTCGAGGTGTTCCTTCACGAGGTCAGCTTCGATGGAAGGCAAGGAATATCCCTTGCCCGGGCCTCCCTGATCCATAGTGGGCAGGGCTGTCCCATGGGGCTGATGAAAAACTGATGCAAAGTACCCATTTAGCAAGTTTGCTTTTTCCTGGGCGTCAGTTGTCAGTTGCCCTATTTGGTTTAGCAGGGGTCCAGTGTTGCCCTTGCTTTTCCTCTGGCTCCCCACATATCTAAAAAAGGACTTTTTATTATCCTTGATATTTGTAGCTAGCCACCACAGCCTTGGCTTTCCTGATTTGCTCTCTGCAAGTCTGGACTAAAGCAGAGTATTCCTCCTTGGTGGTGGTTCCAGTCCTCCATCCTTTATAGGTCTTCCTTTTAAGACATAGGAGGTCCACCAGTTCCCTGGAGAGGGTCTGAAGTCGTTCACCATGGATGCCAGTGTCAGCTTGCAGGGACGCTTAGCTTTCCTTGACATAGAGAGTTATGCCCACACCCCTTTTGTCCACTCGATCCCTCCTGTACAGGGTATAGCCATCTATACCCATGGTCCGGTAATGGGTGGAGTCCCACCAGGTCTTCGTTATCCCAATGACATCATAGTTATTTGCATGTAGCAGGAGAACAAGTTCCTCCTGTTTATTTCCTAGGCTCCTGGCATTTGTGTATAGACACGCAAGTGTCCCCATAGGGGCTCTTGCCTTGCCTACATTTTGTTCCAGGGCTCAGGTGGGTTCCCTTATGTGACTTGGCCTGCTGGCTTTGCAAGGGCCACGAGGTGGGCCAGCAGTGGCAGTGGTCCCCCCATCCCCTGGCGGGCTTAGTTTAAAGCCCAACGGAGCAGGTCAGTGAGTCTAGCTGAGGAGAGCCTCCTCCCCAACGGAGAGAGGTGGAGGCCATCTCTTCCCAACAGCTCGCTGCCTCTCTCTCCAAAGAGCGGACTGTGGTCATGGAAGCCAAAGCCTTCCTGATGACACCAGCACTGCAGTCTTTGGTTGACTATGTGGATCCTCTTCTCCCTCCTCTCCCTCCTCAGCCCATAGCCCAAGACTGGGAGGATCAAAGAAAACACCACCTGTGCCCCCAGACCCTTTAGCCCCGCACCCAAATCCCTGAAGCACCTCATGACCCGGCTAGGAGCACTCCAAGCCATGTCATTGGTGCCCACATGAATGAGGAGCATGGGATAGCGGTCTGTGGGCTGGAGGAGTTTAGGGATCTTGTCTGCAATGTCATGGATGTGGGCCCCTGGGAAGCAGGAGACTTCCTGGGCTAAGGGGTCAGGACGGCAGATTGCCCCCTCAGTCTCCCTCAGGATGGAGTCTCCCATGACAAACACTTTGTGTTTGGTCTTGGGGAGAGTGGGGACGGTAGCTACAGTGTCCTCTGGGTTGCCTGCAGGAACTGGCAACTCAGCAGGCTCTGCTGGGGCTGCAGGAGGCTTATACCTGTTGCAAAGCTAAAGCGTTGCAGGGGCCTTGGTGTGACAGGCCCTGGGGCCCTTGACCACCTTGGTCCAACTCCATGGCTGGACAGAAGTGGAGGCTCCTTGGGTCCTCCCTTGTCCTGGAGGGAGACCATGGTCTATCCTCTGCCTCCCAGGGGAGAAGGGCCTGGCAGTAGGAGTCTATCTCCTGCTCACAGTCCCTGATGGCACGCAGTCTCTGGACTGTGGCCTGGAGCTCCTCCAGCTGGTGCACCAGAGACTCCAGTAGGGAGCAGACCCTACAAAGGGAGGTGGCCATGCTCCCAGGCCCCAGAGCCTGAAAAAGGGCCAGGCAGCCCCCACTTTAATATATTCATAAATAATCTGGATTCAGGTGTCAGAAGTGGACTGGCTAAGACGAAGCAGGGTCATACTAGAGGAGAGGTTGGGGATTTGGGCCAACCTGGACAGGCTCACAAGGTGGACAGATCAAAACCTGATGACTTTCAACACAGAGAAATGCAAGGTGCTCCACCTTGGGAGAAAGAACCCACATCGTACCTATAAGGTCAGCAGTGCTACGCTCACTAGCACTACAACTGAAAGAGACTTGGGGGTCATGATTGACCACAAGATGAATATGACCTACCAATGCGATACCGCAGTCAGAAAGCAAATAAAATACTGGCTTACATCTACCAGTGCATCTCAAGCAAGTCCCAAGATGTCATCCTCCTGCTTTATCTGGCTTTGGTGAGGTCACAGCTGGAGTACTGCATCCAATTCTGGGCTCCACACTTTAAAAAGGACATGGAGAAGCTTGAGAGAGTCCAGAGGAGAGCCGCACACATGATCAGAGGCCAAGAGAGCAGGCCTTATGAGGAGAGGCTGAGAGGCATGGGACTCTTCAGCTTGGAGAAGTGTAGGCTCAGGGGGAACTTGGTGGCAGCCTATAAGTATATTAGGGGTGTGCATCGGGATCTGGGGGAACATCTGTTCACCAGGGCACCCCAGGGGGAGACAAGGTCTAATGGTCACAAACTGCTAGAAGACCATTTTAGACTGGACATAAGGAAAAACTTCTTTACCATCCAAGTCTCCAGAGCCTGGAATAGACTCCCCCCAGAAGTGGTGCAAGCACCTACTCTGGACACATTCAAGAAGTGTTTGGATGATTATCTTTCTGGGGTCATCTGAACCCCACTGACTTCCTGCCCTTGGGGCAGAGGGCTGGACTCAGTGATCTCATGAGGTCCCTTCCATTCCTTATGCCTATGAAACCTATAAAATCCTTGAAACAGCCTGCTTAACCAGCTGTTTGACCAGGATAGAAGAATTTCAAGAGGTCTTGTTCATTGGTGCAGCCACTTTTCTCTTTCTGTTTCACAGAAGAGAAAAGTGAAGGACCAGAGCCTCAGCCTAGTGCATGCTGCCCATCATGCTTAAGTGCTTGTAGAACCAGGTATAACAATTACAATGTTAGTGTCTTTGCCACTTTTCCTAGGTTCTTGATTATAAAACAACAGGTAAAACTCTATAATTTCAATGACTGACAAAAATAAAGCAGGGTACCTGCAACTGGGGTTTATCATCACTGAGGTTTATAAGCTGCGGATTTAGCAGGAGCACCAAAATGGCTTATGGAGCAGTAGGTAAGACTCTTTGTTGCTCAGGATCCTTGTGCCCAACTTCTCCAGTGGTTGGCATCTCTAGGGGAGTGGTTTGCCCCACCTGTCTCTGGCCCCACCCACCTCTGCTCTCCAGCACCTCTACCCAGGGCATCAAAATTACCAGTGACACCGCCAATCATCACGTCTTCAAAGCCAAGAGAATACGACTCTCCATAAGGATAATTCACTGTCCTTGAAATTAATTTCTACAGGATATTGTTGTCATGGAGTCTCCACAAGGGGGTACTTGCTTGGGAACAACACAGCTTTATCTGGACTCTGAGTGCCACCCCAAAAGCCAGTCCAGATGTGGGCGCTAGATTTTCAGGATAAAAAAAGAGGATATCTGGCAGGGGGGGAGTTGGAAGGGGGGAGGGATATGCCTGTGCCCTACCTCTGCCCCTCACTCCTAAGCCCCGAGTGCTGCCTTTGCCCCTCACTCCTGACCCACAGCCCCTTATCCCCCCAGCCCTGCTGAGTGCACATACACACAGGCACACACACACTCTCTAAGTTGCCAGGGCCGGCACACAGAGCACATGACCACCGACAGCCAGTCACCTTGCCCACTGCTCCCAACCCCAAGCATTCAAGCTGCTTGTGCCTGTGAAAAGTGGAGGCAAAGCAAAAACCTGGACATTTGCTCGCATTTTAAAAACCTATCTGGACACGAGGGCAGAGGGTCAAAAAGGGATATGTCTGGGAAAACCCAGATGTATGGTAACCCTACCAAGAGGGCTTAATAATCCTTCACCCAAAGTTTTCCCAGAGACGGTGGGGGTCTTCACTTGGCTTCCCTGGCTTCACTTGGAATCCATATCACTCCTACATCAGAGGGGTCCTTCTTTACTTATATCCTGGGAAGGGGAGTTTGCCTCTTGCAAGTATGTGGGATCAGATTGCTGATGTCCCAAACAGCACAGAAGACTCTGCTTCAGAAGTCTGTACTATGCAGATGTAGTTTCCCTGTCCACCCTCAGACTCCTGCTCTTTCTATCTCTACATTATATCTGGGATCACTCCTTTCTCCATGACTCACCCCCAACTCCCTCAGAGCCTCCATGTTCTCTCATATGTCACCGAACCCCAGCTGCATGTCTTGCTGGCAGCTTTGGCTATACAGGCCTTGAGTGGGATGATGCCATGAGTGTATTCTTCCCTAGTGCAGGCTGACCTTTGCAATGGAGAAGGACCTACACTTGCCAGCAATTCCCTGCAACACAGTAGACCCATGGAGCATCTCATAGGACTCTCTGGTGTGGGTCCCCCTCTCCAGGCCATTGCTGAAGAGCAGGTATAGGGGTGCAGGCCCCTGGAACTACCCTTTGGGGAGTCCCAAGTCCCAGACTGCCTGGGTATGGGTAAAATCTCCCCAAGAGGGTGCCACCTATAGACTCTGTTTAGTCACTTATAGTGTTTTAAAATTAATTAGTGTTTACTTTTGCTTTTTCTTTATTCTAATACATTTGGATTTTATGTTTACACTGCTTATGAGGAAGGGGTGTTGGTTTTATTGGACACCCTAGTGATTTATTTAGTGTTTCCCAGTGTGAGAAATGGGGCCTGAGACCCTGGGTTAACACGCTTGCAGGCCCCGCATGGGCAAACCAAGACCTCCAACCCTAGCAGGAAGACTTATGTGGGAGGCTCCAAATGAAGAGTCACAGCCATGCATAGTGTCTGCGCCAAGATTGAAAAGCCAGCTGTCAATCAAGCTGGGCGATGCTAGGCTGATGATGTCTGTGGCGGGCCAGTGTGGGGGTACTCCTGTGCTGAGCCACCCACATCACTGCTCCCAACCACCTTCCAGGCTCCAAGTGCCTCCCTGGGAGCACCTCATTTCTGGCTGACCCCCTTGCTGGAGCACACCCGCTAGCCTGGGGGTAGTGCTACCACCACCCGGAGTCTGGCCTGATCTTGGAACTGCGCACCCTGGAAAACACAGGCCTAGTAGGCTTCAAGGATACTTAACCCACTTCAAGAACTTGGGGTGTTTCCCTCAGACTGAAGCACAAATAGTGGTCTCCCTTAGCTGAACAAAGGGGACCCCAAGGCATAACCTAGCTTCTTTCCCAATAAGTCTCCCACACTAGGTACAAAGGAGAACTTTATTAGTTACAAGGAGTATGTTTGGAATAGGGTATAGAGTAGAGCAATATCAGAGAAATCCCATAGAGCAAACTGGCATGGCTGGGTAGCCTCGATCATGCATCGGAGTTACTGCAAGCTATATATCTAATTGGATCTCAGGTAGTCTCTGGAGGCAGGGAGTTCATTGATCATGAGTTCCAAGAGAGAGAGCAAGTTTCAGATGGTCCAGCTCTTCTTGCTTTGAGTTTTCACCATGGCTACTGCCCCTCCTCCTGGGCAGTCCTTAACTTATATAGCCCTTATGACCTCATTGACTTGGTCCAATGGAGACCAGCACCTGTTGGCTGCCAACCAACCAATTTGAAATGCATCACTGATTGCTGGGCAGACTGGCAGGGTCTATAGCCCATTCCCAGTCAGGCTGGCATTGTTTAAAACAATAGGGAGCATAAGCCCCTCACCCAGGTGTGTGATGCCAGTCATGTAAGCAGAGGGAGCAGGTTTCCCCCCTCCCTCAGGAATGTATCCAGCTCAGGTTACCTAAAGAGTTTGGATGTCTGCCCCCTGCAGGGCCCATGTTAACCAAATTGTCACAGAGCAGGGTTTTTGGGGAGAAACAGAGGCGGCATTCTGCCACAATGTCAGTCACTGGCGCTGCCATGGGAAGGATGAAAGGCACACAGAGTGCTGGTAGCAGGGGGGAAGAGACTGCTCCTGGCCCAGTGGGGGCCAGAGCTGAGGCAGCCTTTGAGCTCCATGGAAGGGAAGCCCAGCCAACCGGGAGGACATAGGGGGCTCTGTCGCAGAGCACTTAGGTGCCCTGCTCCTTTGAAGAGTGCAAAACTGGTAGGGAAAGAGCTCTACCAGTGAGTGGGGAGCCCCAGCTGCTGGTTACCAGGGGCAATCAGAGTGAGTTAGTGGTCCATACCTGCCAGCAGTCAGCTGACTGGAAGGGGCAGGGCCTGCCTCACATATAAACCCCACAGCTGAGGCCAGAAGAGCAGTTCCCTGCCAGTAGCCAAGGGGGAAGGCGCTCTCCCAGAGCAACCAAAGGGGAGAGGCCTCACTGTAGGTACAGCCTCTGATACTGGTGAGGGATGGAGCACCCCTGGTGTGGCTTGAATGATGTTATAGCCCAGGGGCTTGTGTTTTCTTTGCTATTTAAAACCGGTGGTTTGGCTGAGGATATTAGGGGATGGAGGAGGCCTCATAGGGGACCCACGGCAGCATGGGGACCCTAGCACCAGAGAGGGTGCAGCATTTGGGGTGCACTGACCCTGTTGTCAGAGAGGGTGCAGCATTTGGGGTGCACCAACTCCAGCACCAGAGAGGGTGCAGCATTTGGGGGTGCACTGACCCCAGTGCCAGAGAGGGCGCAGCACTTTGCAGGGCCATGGAGAGCCTGAGTACCAGGGAGGCGCAGAGCGAGACAGGGCCACGGAAAGTCCAGAGCGCCAGAGAAGGTGCAGTGTGAGTCAGGGCTGTGGAGAGCCCAGGGAGGACCAGGGCGCCAAATTATAACAAGGCCCAGACCGAACAACATCAGTTTCATCTGCGAGGTTTGGGGTGTGGTAAAGGTGTGGTTGGAGCCACACATAGTCCATAAGGCTAGGGTGCCCCAAAACACTCATTGCAGGACCTGCAAGGGGTCTAGGAGCCCATGGGGTCAGAACGTACAGCAAAACCATGTCCAAGACAACATAAAGGCAGCCTCCCTATTATATATTTACCATCAAAGAATCAAGGGTGCCCAACTTGGCACGGTAAGGGGACCTTGGGGAGATCGCAGCCATCCTGCAGGACTCCGCGCTGTGACAGGGTCGCATTCACTGGCTGAAGGAATGAGCTGGTGTCCCTCCCCTCCCCTTCTCTCCCCACCTGGATTTAAACCCTGGGACGCTGAGGGGTTTTGAGGGTCCAAGAGAGATAGTGGACCCAGGGGAGTCAACCCCATTGGAGCAGAGGATTTTTTTCTGCTTCTCTATTTTTTTCCTCGTTGTTGTTGTTGCTGCATTATCTCCCTTTTTTGAATGTGAGGAGGTCCCTTAAGAGGATGGGAAGAGCTAGTGGGCTCTCAGTCCTCAGCGGACCCTCAGGCAGAGGATAAGAGTGCGCTCACAGGCCTGATAGCACTGGCTCCTAAGGCAGAGGGGCAGAGCCTGGAACAGTGGCTGGAATTCACCAAAGACAGGAATCAATTGGGACCAGAACCCTGCACTACAGGAAATCATCGTTACAATGATGGCTGATGTGTGGCCGGGGTGTAGGGGAGGTGGAGCCTCAAAGCTAACCGCACCAGGAAGCGTGACTACCTCAAGGGGGTTTTCTATTCCTATCACACTGAACCCCTCCCTTGAAATCTCATATCAATAAAATCATGGCAGGCAAGTTGAGGGGAAGAGCCTACTCACTTGTGGTACCTGGAAAGGGAAAGATCGCTGACTGATAAGTATTAGCATTACACCCAGGTAGACTGGGTGTGGGCCTCGAGCCAAGGTAAAATATACTTGATCACCCCAAAATTGAACCCAGACCTTTTCGCTGCTGACAGGTGCTCCGCAGAAGGGTTACACAAGTTCAGCTCCCTAGTCTGTCTGATGGGATTTGAATTTGCAGTCTCCTGGGAGAAGGCTGTAAAGTACTGTAGCATATGTCCCTGGATGAAACTTTCCAACTTTGCGCACACTACTTAATATTCATTGCAACAGAGAATGACTCTTTAGTGAGGAAGTTAGGATATTCACCTGCATTTCAGTCTCTCCTGTGCTTAATTTTGTATTCTTTATACAAATGAAAAAAGAGGGGAGCATGTTAAAAAAGTATGTGTGGTACAGCTTTTTTTTTTTTGTCAGACCACCTCTTCATACCATATACAAGGCAGCCTGGCTCTCCATTGGAAGTACTGGCAAGTTAAGGCGAAGGGAGCCGAGATGCCTGGAGCAATGTGTACCAGAGCAGATCAGCTTGCATGTGTGATGGGAAGTGATGATCCTAGTTTGGCACCCAGTGTCAGCCCATACCATGTCCCTTAGGAACATTTTCAGTGATAATGCAGGTTTTCAGGATCTGATCCCTGGCAGAACTCCTGGCCTCTGATACGAATGTTCACTGCACAGGGATACCCCAGTCTAGTTCATGTAGGATCCATTTCCCCTCATGCCATTCCCCAAGTCTCTCTCCCAGTATGGCAAACGTGATTCAAACGACGAATCCAGAGATTTCAAATAAGGATCCAAAGTGTCAAAAATATTCTAACCTTTTTGTGTTTTTTTCTGAGTTCTTTGCAACAGAATTGCTGTATTTTTCTGTAGTCCAACAAGTAAAAACTAGAAGTTGGCATTTTCTGAGGGGTGCTTTGAGCCTAAGGGTGCTTTGAGTCTAAAAAGGAGAACCACTGCCTTGCTGTCTTTTACACCCTTTTTTTCTTTCTGTGTGTAGAAGGAAGAAGGCTGGAAGGAGTGTTTTGTTCTCTTTAAGGGTTTTTCTTTTGCTTCTTATCCTAGATGTGTCAGGAATGTCTGTGTAGCTTTAGAGGTAGTGGAAAAACAGCTGTAATACAAGCAGGGAACTGACAGAACCAAGCAACTGTAGTTCAAGCTTCAGTATGAAGGCTGTCTAAGGCCTAATTAACAAAAGTAACTACATGACTTTATGCCTCAAGATTTAGGGTAAGTAATAAACAATAGAGCTAAGATAGCTAATATCCGAGATAGATATAGAAATAGCTGCCAGGAATTTGAAGATGCATCAGAAGAGGGGTGATGAAGCAGCTCTAAGGAATAAATAGATATGCAATAACTCGTGGTGCACTGAACCTTTCTGGGGTAATGTGTTGAGAAGAGCCTTGCCTGCCTCTTTTGGGGTTTTTCAGCAGGGACATGCAAGTAGAATAACCCTCAGAAGTGCTGCTGATTCTTTTTTTTTTTTTTTTTTGTATTTCAACCTGTCCTGCATGTTTGCCTCATTAAGGGGCAGCCCCAAATCACTTGTCCCTGGACATTAGGGTTTTTTTGCCCAGTGCTTTAAAAAGCTGGGTCACCCATCCCAGGAAGACTCCTGCTTCCCTCTTCTCAGCTCCCCGGGACTATTATTATTAATTGTTACTGGCCAGCTTATTTTCTAGACTTGGTGGAGAATAGGAGCTTCCTCTTGCATCAAGAGAACACATTGATGGCCCATGTAGAAGGACCTACTTTGTCCCTGTTTCCTCCCAGAGTTCCTGGGAGGCAGCAGAGATGAGCATGTAGAGAAGGAGTGTATTTTTCTCTTGGCTCTGAGACTTGATGGCTCAATGTCTTGGGAGGGGTCCCCAGACTCAAGGACATAGTCAGAAGAGCTGATAGGACGGGTTTAAGGGGCACCACGACAGGCTGGCCCCTGCCACACTGTACCAGTGGCTGCTGGTCAATAGGGGGATCTCAGGCGCTGCCCCACCAGTTTCAAAATGACATGATCAATCATGTCATGATTATGCAGGCTGGTCCAGTCCACTAGACTGCGCAGTAAGGCACCTTGGGGCAATCTTACTGCCCCAATGACGCATGTGCAGTGGAAACACTTGACCAGTTTGAATAACTGAAATAGCTACTTGTTTAAGTGGGCAGTGGGGCACCTGTACTGATGCCCCAGCCTGGATAAAGAGCTATTGGGAGGAAGGCGGAAGATTGGGTGCCATGTGCAGACATGCATTGGCTCCAGGCAGCCTCCAGAGCAGCTCCAGCCAGTAAGTGGGGGAGAGGGGCATTGAGGCCCCTGTAGGGTGGAGCTTGGGGCTGGGGTTGCAATGTGGAGCAGCAGGGAACAGGACTGGGCTATGGGTGGCTTATCCAGGGGAGGACTGGCTCCCCACTGCCACATGCACTGTGGGGGAGCCATTTAACATTTCCCCCCTTTGGCTCCCCTGCACCATGCCCCTGGATGACCCATCAGACTCTGACTGTCCCACAACCTGACTTGGCTGGGGCTCTGTTCACAGTGAATGGGGCCTCAGCTGGACCGCGTCGTGGGACAATCAGAGCCTGGCAGCTCCTCCAGGGGCGCAGCACCAGGCAGCCAAGGGATGCCCATGGCTCCCCCCACCCCGATCTTTGCACAGGGCACAGGAGGGCTGCAGCGGTGCTCTGCCTGCTCCATGCCTCGCTGTTGCTTTTGAAAGCAGTGTGGTGCAGTGCCATATGCCTCGCTGGCTGGCCAGCCCAGCGGTGGGACTCAGATGTGCCATACCACTTTCAAAGGCAGAAGTGAGGCATGGGGCAGGCAGAGTGCAGCTGGCAGTTGCAGCCTGCCTGTGCCTCATGCAAAGATTGGGGGGCCATGGGTCCACCTTTGCTGCCTGGTGCCATGCCCCTGGAGGAGCCGTTGAGCTCTTCCTGGGGATGACGCAGGGCAGGCGTGGGGGTCCCGCAGGCTCTGTCCCCCTTGGCCCGGCAGTGCAGCCAAGGCTGGCCCTGTTCTGGCCCCCCCCAAGGAAGTGTGGGGTATGGCCTGGTGTGGGGCGGCAAATTTATAGGGGCAGCCAGTGCTGGACAATGACTGGGCGCCGAGAAAGGGACAGGAGCAGTATACTCTGGTCCCAATCCTGGCCCTGGCTGTGCTCTGATCCCTGCCCAGTCCCAGCCCTATTTCCCCCTATGGCCCTTCCCCCCTGAGATTTTCCTGGGGGGTAGTGCACATGCATGCATGCACATATTCAGCCCCCCCAATTTTTTTCTCCCTTCACCTACATCACTGGCCCCACCTGTCTCCGAGTTCACCAGCTGCACCTGTGCTGTACATAGCAGGAGCTCCGACTGCCCTTCCTGCATGTGTCTTATATAATGGCTGTTTCAGGCCTTGCAGCCCACTATGCCCAGTCTCTCCTAATCCCACAAACCTCTGTTCTGGCCAAACCCTCACAATTCATGAACCCAGCAACCATAGGGAGCTCTGCAGTGTGCTGAATAGGCCAGGGCCTTCTGGTCTGATCAGTGTGGGGGTGGGGAAGGGGGTGGCCTCCTTTGCTATGGGGGATCTGTCTTCTATCTGCCTGGGGACTGCTGAGTATGTCTGAACCAGCTACTCCATAGCCTTGTCTAGGAGGGTTCAGACAGGACTAATCCTGCCCTGAGCAGGGGCTGGGCTAGACGAGCCCTCCTGAGGGTCCTGCTAGCCCAGCTCTGCTAGGACTCTCTGATCTGCATGGGGTCCCAACCCAGCCTGGTGTAGACCCTGAGACTCCATGCCCATGGCTCCTTGTGCCCATCCAAGCCTTCAGTCAGTGTCTGTCCATGGGTAGGAGAAGGACCCACTTGGTATTAATGGTTTGAGACAGAATCAGATCATGCTTGGACACCTGAGGCCCAGCGAGAGGCCTTTTGTAGTTGGGGGTGAGGGGAAAAGGCAGGCATGATATGGCCCAGGGTCCCTGGCCAACTCCCACGTGCAGGGCCTGACACAAAGCTGCTTTGTGATGTAGCTCCCATGTCACTCTATCACCATGGAAACCAGGGATGGGCAGGGAATAAATCCTAGCCACCGGTGCTTTCTGATCAGTCTCAACGCAACCCAGGAGACTCAGGTGTAGGGAGAGGTTTTGTTTGTTGGAAATCGTTAGAGTTAGATTAGATTAAATAGAATAGAGAGTTTTTAGATACTGTAGTAGATAGGTAGTAGATAGGAGACCAGATAGGAGGAGATAAAGAGTAGATTCATAGAGATAGTGGAATAAATAGAATACTTAATATAAATCTTGGAGTGATGATACGTAGGGAAGAGCTTAGGTCCCCAGGGCCTCATGGTCCAAGCACTTGGCTTCTTGCTCCTATCCCTCTCCCATTTCAGACCAGCTGCTCTGGCCCGGGTGGCAGGGAGAGACAGCCAAGAGACTGCCCAGTGCGGGTAAGGGGCTGGCAACACCTTGGGGTTTTGCAATGAGGTGTGAGGCTGGCATGGGAGTAGCAAAGGGTTCCTGGTGCTCCAGCCTCCTGCTGCCACGGGGGGGACCATGTGCTTGTGCTGCTGCCTGGGGTTGCTCTTTTCCCACTTCCTGTGCTCATCGGTGGAGGGAGAAAAAATTATTTGGGGGACCTGAGCATGTGCGTGCATGTGAGTGTGCTCAGCAGCCCCCCCTTCCCCACACCCCTCAAATGCAGCGTGGGATGGAGCTGCAAGCAGCTTGTCCGGAGGGCACCTGGCATGGGGAGGGGGTGGTGGCTCCCGCTGCTGCACGCACTCTGGGAGGACATGGGGGCTTATGCCCCTGGATCTGCACACGGGAAAGCAGGGTGCCACTGTGGGCTGGGGCCAGGGCTGCACCAGACCTTTCCTGGCAGGGGGCGTGGAGGGTGCGGTTGGGTTGCACTGAGCTCAGGATGGGCAGCAGTGGTGCTGAGAGGGGGGGATAAAGAGGAGCAACAGTGAATTTTGGGGTGGCTGCAGCCCCCCTCATAGACCGTTCCCAGCACTGCCTCCACCTACCCTGAGCGTAGCCCGACACAGCCTGTCCCCAACCGGGAAGAGTTCAGTGCAGCCCTGGCCCCAGCCCACAGTGGCAGCCTGCCTCCGCCAATGCAAATCTGTGGGCACATGCCCCCCATGCCCTCCCAGGTAGCGCATAGCAGCAGGAAGCATGACCTCTCACCCCTGCTGCAGCTGCCAGAAGCCTGTGGACAGGCTGTCTTGCAGCCCTACCCCTACCCCACATTTGGGGGGGCTAAGCCCCATTAGCCCCCTCCTTCTGCTACCTATGCCTGCACTCTTAGCGCATAGGCCCAAGCCCTCTGGCCCAGCTGAGAAGCCCTTAATGCCATTGCTGCAGGAACTCATGGGGTCATGAGGCCTTCTGACCTCTGTGACCATGGCTGTGGTCTGTAGTTGGGTCATGGGCTGCCAGAGTTCTCCCTGGGCCCCTCTGGGTACCCAAACACAGGCTGAGCAGAGCTCTTCTGGTAGCAGCAATGCTGTTGGCTGTTGCCAGGTGTGTTGGGGATCCCTCCTAGTGAAGGGGTGTGTGGGAGCTCTGGGAACTGAGTGCTGAATCAGCACAGGCTTAAAAGGGCCCTAAAGGTTCCCCATAGGCGCAGGGAGAGGATTCCAAGGGGACTTCTGCTGAGCAGCTCTTCTCCTCCTTCAGCTGCCCCAGCTTCAGATATCGGGAGGATCTGGGGTGCAGCTGACCCCACAGCCTCCTCCTGGTAGACCACGGCTGACGAACAGACCAGCCTGGGTGAGGGCCCCCATGTTGGTGCACCCACCATGCCAACAGGAAGAGGAAGAAGATGTGGGAACCATGGCTATGTCCAGGGACAAAAGCCAGGTGAGTGGCTGTGAGGTGCGCCCTGCACCTTGGACGGGGTGATGATTTGCTGGGCCCTCCCTGCTCCCTAACTTGCAACATACCCCCTTGCCAGAGTCTTTGCCTGCAGTCCTAGGAGGAGATGGAGAATCTAGTCCCTGTCCAGCCTTCTCTGTGCTCTTCCCTGGCTGAGCAATATAAAATTCTTTCCCCAGGGAGTCCTGCACCCCAGGTGCCCTGAGAGGCCAGGTTGGAACTTCTCTGGACTCCACCTCTAAGCATCTCCTAGGGCTAGGACCTCTGCTATCTGTCTGATAGAGAAGGGGAAATGGAGACACAGACTATGGAGGGATTTACCCACCATAGGTCTTGGGTTTGTGCAGATGTGTATGCTTGAGGAGGTGGTAGGACAGGCATGCCCATGTGCCCTGGGGAAACATCTAGAGGAGCAGAGGTGTCCATCAGGTGGGATGTGTGCATGTCTAGTGGGGTGGAGTGTGTACATATACATGTGAGCTCATACTGGTGACTGGCCTCTGTGTGTGCATGTGTGTGAGGCTGTGTCCCTAGCAGGCACTCACTGCTCCCCACAACAACTCCCCCATTCTTTCCTTCTACAGCTGCTCCACGCTGAGACCCTGAGGCATAGACAGAAGCTGCCCAAGCTGGCTATGCAGGGAGTGGTAGGTACCCCAAACGGCAGTGACCTAGGTTAGGGTGGGCCAGATCCAGGGCCTGGGGCACCAGATGGGGCCCCTGCCAGGCTCCCTCCCTTAGAGGGCCCACAGATGTGAGGGGATTGGATCCTCAGTGCTCAGCAAAGGGCACAGCTGGCATGGTGACTGTCCCGTCTCCTTCTTTCCTAGGGTCTTGACAGAAGCCCTCAAAGCAGGGTCAAGCTGGATGCTCCAAGGAAGAGAAGTGTGGCCCAGAGGGACCCAGCACCCTGCACACCCCAGCGGGGCCTAGGGAGGCCAAGAGATTGGCCACGTCCTGGATTGAAGCCCTTTGTACCCCAAGTAATACTTGCTGCCCTAGTCCCCAACAACCTATATGAGACTGTGAGCCTGTGCTCGTGGCTGCCATCTGCATGCAGGTGTGTGGGCCCACGTCCCCTGTACTGACTCCCTCATCCTTCCACCCAACAGGATCTCATCCTCGAGAGGGCAGGGCCCAGAGTGACCCCTAATATGTCTGTGTGGGGAAAGGTAGGTCCACCAGCCACCCATGCCCCTGGGGGTGGGGTGAGCTGTGTTCAGAAACCGGGACTGCCAGGGGGGCCCTATGAGGCTTGGTGCCCTATGGGGTTCCAGGGGCATAAAGGACTCAGATCCTTTGTGCCCAAGGCAGGGCACTGGTGGCGCGGTGACTGTCCCCTCTCACCTGGTCCATCCTAGAGCCTGTTATAAAAGCCTGCATGGCCCACAGAGGAGCAGGGCAAGTGACCTGGATGCACCGTGAGGATCATGCTGGCCCTTCTCCTCCCAGACTTGGAGCACTCCCCCTGCCAGCATCAAGCAGGAGACAAAACAGTCCTTCATCATGTCTACTGCCAAGATAGACACCCCTGCAAACATCACAGAACGCATGTTGAAACAGGAATTCTAATATTATAAAAGCCTAAGTTTGTCTGTCTGTAATGCTTTATTTGCACCGTGATTGGCTGATGGAAACAGCCAATCAGAGTGCTCCAAACATGGGGGATCACTGCCATGATTCTAAAGCCATGCCGAGGACTGGACGGAGGGTGGGAAAGACAGGGCCAACAGTGCTGGCCTTGGCTTCCCCACCCTGCTCCCTGCAAGAGGCAGAACAATGGCAGCATGGGGCATTAGGTGGCGGCAGTCCATCCCAGCCCCGTTTCCCCCACCTGTCATATTTGACAGGCTAGTAAGTAAATGTTAAACAATGTGGGAGTCAGTGCACAGGCCCGCTTCACTTGGTTGTTGATGCTGAATGAGTCAGATGCTTGGTTTTCATACATTACAGTTGCCTTCATGCCATCATGTAAGGATTTCACAAGGTTTAGCAGTATAGGTGGACAACCAAGCTTCTTCAGAACAGTGTTAAGCTCTGACCAATGAACCATGTCAAAGGCTTTTGTTAAATCTATAAAAGCCATGTATAGTGGGATACGCTTCTCCCTGCGCTTTCCTTGCAGTTGTCTTACAGAGAAGACAATCTCTGTGGTGGACCTTTCTGACCAGAAGCCACACTGGCTTTCAGGATAGGTTTTCCCAGCTAATGAATGGCAGCAATACTTCCAAATGGTCTGCAAACCAGTTATCATTTTTCTTAGTATTCCTTCCAAAACTTTTGCTTGCCACATTGTACATAGTTGTCTTCAGGATTTCCCATGCAGCTGATGCGGTCTCATTCATTTTGTCTGATTTGCTATTTCTTCAATGAAAAGCTATTTCTTGATAGGATCATTGATTTTGCACAAGTCAATACAAGGTTGTCCAGCAGTTTTATTGTGGTGGATCTTCTTAGCTTGAAACTTCACTTTGTAGCAGACAAGGGAGTAGTTGTGCTGCAGTCTATGCTTTGGAAGGATCTTATATGCAGGTTGTTTTTCAAATGTGTATGATTTTTCAGTAACAAATTCAGCTGATGCCAGTGCTTTGACCTCAGATGTCTTCATGACATTCTTCTTCTGATGTTACCAGCAAAGGTGTTGGTTGCCAATAAGTCTTGACTGGCACAGAGCTCAAGAATTTTCTGATCATTGTCACTCATACGTCCAATGTCATGCCTACCCAGAATCCCAGGGCAGGTCTCAGAATTGGATCCAACACTTGCATTGGAGTCTCCAAGTACTAGGATGGGCTCCTTCCGTGGAATCCTCCTGATCAGTTCTTCCAGCTGTTGATAGATGCTGTTCTCCTCATCACTAGCCTGCAAAATGGGAGCATAGACACTGACAGGGTTGATGAATCCCTTCCATAATCTAATGCAGTGTTGTGGTACGTATGGACACTGAAATCAATGTATGAACACTTCACATGATGACATATGTTCATTTCTGATAGCAAAACCTACACCATGGTCTCTCCTTATTCCTTCAGATTTGCCATGCCAGGAAATGGTGTAGTCCTCTTTTATGAAGCCTGTCACACAGATCCACGTTTCCAAAACACCTGCAATATAAATTCTGAAATGTGCAAGCTCATCACTCAACACAGCCATTTTCCTTAGCTCTGAATCCAGATGTGAGTCATAGCCAGGGGTCAGAGTCTGAATATTCCAAAAAGGATATCTGTTTATAAAATCAGTTGATCCAGGATGTAAGCAGTGAGGCAAGCCTTGTTTGACCCACCTTTTCTAAAGCCACTTTTATGTGAGGCAAGCAGGCCATCCCTAACCAGTGCTGCTTGGAAATCTTGGTAGCTGCCTCAGGGCCCTTATTCCTCTCTCCAATCCCTGCAACCGTTTTGCCAAGACCTTCAGTGCCTAGGCCTAGGCAGAGTCATAGAGCGGAGGCTGCCATAGACCTGTGTTAGGGAAATTGGCCAGCTACTGCGTAGCACCCATACACCAAAGGGTGTGCTCATACACAGAGGAGCACTGGGCACGTCCCGTCTCTGGGCTCGCTCCTAGCCGCGATTAATTAGGCAGAGAACGAGGGAGTGTCGGCAAGATTATTTATTTCTCTGCAGGGGGGTTACTCAGGGCCTAGTAGACCAAGAGTTCCCCCAATCTGAGTTTGGTAGCACCTTTTATACTAACAGGTCATACATATGCAAATATAAGTATACATAGGCATAAGGCATATATGCGTGCGCATCTTTGGGGAATTTCCACTAGCTTTGGGGTTTTGTTTTCTTGCTTGCTGTTACAGAGTTACAAAATACACAGAACAAGTTTGCTTACTGTCAGCAAAAGGCTATCTTTAAGTTTAGGGAAAGATCATCTGTTCAGCAAGGGGTCATCTGCTTTTCACGGGTTATATTGTTTTTCTGACACCTGTCATCCCTCCTTAAGATCACAGCCAAAATGCAAAGGCCAGAACAAGTGTAGGCATTCAGTGACACAGAAATGGTAGCTGCTGCCAGAGAGCAACTTGAATAGAGCTGCTATTTGCCTGTTGCTTCAATGTGAGTGCCTTTTTTGTCAGGATGAGGTCCCTTAGCCTTTCTTCAACCAAGAAATGTCCACAAAGCAGCAGAGGATGCAGTTTAATGTCATGCCCAGGACAAATGGCATGTCAGGCCACAAGGCCACAGACAAACTGCCAGGGAGTCAGAAAAGGGCCATCTCTGTGAGGGCAAAAATGGCAGTCAGTCTGGGCTGTACCAGTCTCTTAGCTCTGCAGGCCAGACTGGCTCAGGTGAGTGACAGCAATGGACACAGTCAGCTCCAGAAACAGCTCTATTCATAAACATGCTGATCTAAAAAAAATGACAGTTGGCTTGGAGGTCAGGGGTGGGACACATGACTCATGCGACCACCTGAAAGTCTGGGCAGGGCAGGGTGGGCAGTACGTGGACACCGGGGGCTGGCTTTGCAAAGGCCTTATGCTCCACCTGTATAGTACTTCTCAGGGATGCTGGTGGCTTTGGAAACAGAAAAAAATTAGTAAGAGCCCTGGACCATTGTCATGGAGCAGGATACTGTATGGGACCACCAACCATGAGCTCTCCAGCTATACCAGGGCCCAGAGCCAGCCACAAAGGGCCTAGCAAGACATGGGGCACCTCAAGCCCAAGGGCATGGGGTGACCCAGAAGTGAGGTATTCCCTTCCAGCCTCTGCCCAGGGCCCTGGGGAGCCTTATGATCACAATGCAGAAGGCACAGTTGCATGGTAAGATGGCCATAGCTGATCTTGGGTGGAGTTGGGTTACCATATGACTGTGGAGGGCGGGCAATGATGTGCCTACGCCCTGCCTCTGCACCTCACTCCTAAGCCCCTGCCCCCCCCAGCCCTGCCGCCGCCCCTTACTCCTGACCTGCAGCCTCCTGCCCTCCCAGCCCTGCTGGTGTCCCTCACTCCCGACCCAGAGTCCCCTGTCCCCCAGGTCCTGCTGCACACATGCACATATAGGCATACACGCTCTCGCCTACTTGGCGGGGCCTGTGCACAGAGCATGTGACCCTTCCCTGACAGCTAATCACCTTGCCCACTGCTCCCAGCCCCAAGCATCCAAGTTGCTCATACTTGGGAAAAGCAGAGGCAAAGCAAAAACCTGGACATTTGCTTGCATTTTAAAAACCTGCCTGGGCATGAGGTCAGAGGTTCAAAAAAGGATCATGTTTGGGAAAACCTGAATGTATAGGAACCCTACCTAGAGCCAGGGAGCCCTGGCTCCTTCCTACTCTGAGGCCCTGGCCTTTCATTCCCTTACCTTTCCTGGTTCTCTGCGATTTTAATGTAAAAAGCAAGCATCCAGTGGTATTCTTGAGAGACAGACTCGTATCTTTTGCTGAGGAGAGCAAGTACAATGCAAAATTCCAACCAGCAGACACCTCCAGTTCAGTACAGGCATTTATTGGGGCAAAGCCACCCAGCCAGAGGTTCTCTGCACCCCTCCAAATTGTTAAGCAGTTCCCATGTCCCCAGTCTAGCCCAGAGGGTCCACAGTACTGTATCTTCAAAGATTGCTTTCCTGTTTTCTTTCTCCAAACTCTGTCCTCAGAAGGTTCCCTGCCAGGAGCTGATGGCCCTCCTAGTCCAATCTCTTATTGAAATGCTTATTTCTGTTTCTCTCTGCTGGAGGTTTCCTGGTGTTACCTGTAATCCCTGCCTTTGTTGATATATCAGCAAAGCTATTCAGGTCTCTGTGGATCAGGAATGGACAATTATTTTGGTTGGAGGGCCACTTAATGAGTTTTGGGGACCTGTCAAGGGCTACATCCATCTCTGTCTTTCTGTCCGTCTCTTCTTTTCTCTGTCTTCTTTCTCTTTTCTCTTCTCTCTCTTCCCTTTCTCTTCTCTTTCTCTCTCTCCTTTCTCATTCTTTCACCCCTTCCACCTCCTTCCAGAACCCACCAGAGCTGTAATTCACCACCGCAGTAGGTTCAAGACCTGGGCGTAGAACCTGGCAGCAGTGTCCACAGCTGATGGCACCACCCTTCCTGTGTGGTGGAAGCTCCTGCCTGGAGCCCCAACCTGGAAACTGCCAGTGGCATCTACTGTGGACCCAGGCAAGAGCTGCTGCTGCTCCAGGCGGGCAGTGGTCTCAGTTGTGGGCAAAGCCAGCAGGTTCTGGAGCTGCAACACAGAACTCGTCTGGCAATGTCACAGCTGATGCTGTTGCTCACTCGGTGGCAGCTGCTATTGCCTGGGTCCAGAGCTGACAGCACCGGCATGTTCCAGGTTGGGGCTCTGGTTGAGAACTTCCACCATGCTAGGAGGGTGGTGGTGTCAGCTGTGGATGCCCCTGGCAGATTCTGTGTCTGGTCTTCTGAACCTATCAACAGTGTTCACAGCTGATGATGCCACCCACCCACTACAGCAGAAGCCTCATCCAGGTCCACAGCTGATGCCAGATGCAGTTGGGTGGAAGCAGTGCTGCCTGCTCAGCACCATGGGCAGCCAGAGTCACCAACCACCTGCAGGCCAGATCCCACAAGCTGTATTTTGCCCACCACTGCTGTAAATGGATGGATCTTCTGCCAGGTAGGGGTCAGCAACTCTGGCTTCATTGTCCCCTTAGCCCATTCTTTTCCCATGTACTAGCTTTATTGGTCATGTACATTATAGCAATATGAACACATTTAAAACAGAAATATTACAATAAATCCCATAGTCAATTATAATTGTGGAGGCTGATAATTTAAGCAGGTTCAGATGGAGACTGGACAAATTAATGGAGCATAGATCAGTCAATGGTTATTAAACAAGGTAGAAGACACACTCATCTACAGAGACTTGACATATGAAGAAAAGTGGGGACTGCAGGCAACCTTGGACTTTGGCTGTGAGTGCTGTGTTGTAGATGGGGAAAGGCAGGGGACAGATTAGTTTGGATGGACTTTACATCAGTGATTCCCACCCTTTTTTTCCTGTGCCCCAGTACTGGGAGCAGAGTGCGTCAGTGGCAGCTTGAGGGTTGGGGCGAGGCAGCTCATCTTTTCTGTGCAGTGACTCCAGGATTACCCCCGCGACTCTCATTTGGGTTGTGACCCGGGGTTGGGAACCACTGCTTTACATAAATACTCTTTCCTTTAGCATCTGCTCTTTGTCACTGAGAGAACCAGGATAGACCAGTTGTCTGACCCAGTATGACATTCACCTTAACTTACTAATGTAGAAGGGAACAAAATCCACATTTTCAGAAGTTCCAAAAACAGGTTGTTCTTCAAAGACCCAAGCCACCATCAGTGCAATGAAGCCCAACTAAAGTAATAAATTAATCTTGAAACTCTATTGAAAACCTGTTAGTAATCTACAACATTAAATCTGTCTGAAGTTTTACTATGTGGTTTGAGTAGATATGTCTGTAATCTTGTCCTTGAAAATGGTGCAAAAGGTATACATTTTTCTGTCATCTAACATTACTTCCAGCACCTGATAGCAGTGTGGATGAAGAGGATTACCAACCCTGAAGACAGCTGGTGAATAATTTTATAGACTGTAAGACTTTAAGGCCCAAAGGGTACATTGCAATAAACTAATCAGACCCTCTGTATAACACAGACCACAGGATTTTATGCTGTAATTTTTGCATCAAGTTCATAACTTTTGTTTAAACTGTAACATTAAAAAAACATTAATTCAATTTCATTAATTCAATTTAAAGGCTTCAGTGATGGATAATCCAACATATCCTTAGGTAGTTTGTCCTAGCACAGTTCATCTTCTCTATTGATATTCATTAAACAGATTAAAATAGATTATTTATAAATTAAATTTGTCTGGCTTCATCTTGTAACCATTAGATCTTATTGGGGGTTTTTTACTGTAAGATAAAACAGTCATCCATCCATCAGCCTCACCAAATAAACTGACTTTATAGACAGAAAAAATTAGGCATAAATAGAGAAAATTAACTTGCAGGACAGATTTGTTTTGCTCAGTGCGCTGCTTATTTTCTCTGTTTGTGTTGTTGAGTCTGAAAGCAGAAACTCATTGAGGGGGCTTTCTGAGAAACTATGCTAGTATAAGAAAAGACTGGTACTCAGTCACTGAGTTCAGTGGGCAAAGCTGTCTGACAAACTTTTACTACTTTAGGGACCATCCTGCTGGTGCTCATGCCCATATGTTCATAGATGTAGGGTCTCAAGGGACCTGAGCAGATCATCAAGTCTGACCCACCCTGGGCAGGAATGAATACTGGTTCATATGACCCCTCGTAAGTTTAAGCTCATATGAGCCCAGGTAGGTAGTTATCAAGCCTCCTTTTAAAGACCGCTAAGGTAGGAGCCAGCACCACTTCCCTTGGAGGCTGGTTCCAGATCCTAGCCATCATGACAGTGAAGTAGTGCCTCCTGATGTCTAGCCTGAATGTACTCTCAAACAACTTATGACCGTTATTCCTTGTTACTCTAGGAGGTGCTTGGGGGAACAGGGTCTCTCCCATCCCCCTCTTGTCCCCCCAGTATGTTTATAGATAGCCACTAGATCCCCTCTCAGCCTTCTCTTGTGAAGGCTGAACAGGTTCAGGTCCCATGGACTCTCCTTGTAGCGTGTGCCCTGCTGCCCTCTGATCATACGAGTGGCCCTCCTCTGGACCTTCTCCATGTTGTCCACATCCCTCCTGAAGTGCGGCGCCCAGAATTGGATGCAGTACTCCAACTGTGGCCTGACCAGTGTTGCATAGAGGGGGAGGATCACCTCCTTGGACCTGCTCATGATGCATCTGTGGATACATGACAAGGTGCAGTTAGCCTTACTGACCGCATCCTCTTATTGCCGGCCCATGTTCATTTTAAAATTGATAATGATGCCATGATCTCTTTCTGCCACTGTACTTTCGAGAAGGGAGTTCCCCAGCCTACAAGTATGCTGCTGGTTCTTACTACCCAAGTGCAGTACTCTGCATTTGTCAGTATTGAATCCCATCCTATTCACAGTCACCCACCCCTGTAACCTGTCCAGGTCCAGTTGTATCCTGTCCATAAACCACAGTATTGCTGCATGTTGCATGGAGGAGGCATTGCATGGACAACATATCATATTTATTTCTTCTCAAGGGTTGGGAACAAGACCCCACATCTAAAATGCAGAACCTAAAGACCTGATATTCCCACTAATATGACAGCTGCTTAGGAACTCAGTTAGAGATTGGGTTTACTATGAGATTTTAATACTCTTATGTGATGCATGTCCCCCAGCAAATACATCTGGTGGTTATGTTTCTGAGTTAAATTCATAAGCTACAAAGCTCTCTCTCCTCAGTAACAACAAAAAACTATACATTTTCTTTAACCAGTCTCAGATGTTGATAATTAAATTCTTACATATCCAAAGTGAAATTGCCACACATTAACTAGATTACAGTACTAATTTAGTAGTTACCAGTAGTCAGAACTGATTCCAGTGGGGTGCGGGGTCCCCTTAACACTGCACAGGGCTGTGGTACCCCCGCAAAGAGGCGGGGGTCTCAGTGCTTCTTCCATAGTGCGCGGCTGAGCTACCAGCTCCAGGCAAGCCCTGCGGGAGGGGCCACAGCCACTCTGCCTGGCTCTGTGGGGCCCACCCCAAAGCACAAGTTCTGGGGCAGTCGCCCCAATTCTCCATGCCCTAGGAATGGCTCTGCCAGTAATGCTAGTTCTCCTAGGATAATTCTGCCTCTAAGTGTCTCTCTCTTCAAGAGCACAACATCTCTGGGAATCCAAACCCTTTCCATATAGACACCAAAGCCTTGGGCATGGCACTATAACAGGATGGTATCATAGAATAAGTATCAGCCAACTGTAGATCAGTTTCCCCAGAGCTGGATGTGGCTCTGAGGAAATTGATCTAACAAAAGTAAGCTGAGAACACTTTGATTGTAGCACTGCTAACTCTTCATCACTTAAGAACATGATTAGAAATATGAGATGGTTTGGGCCCTTGACTTCCTTGCACATGTAGGTTAATAAAGTAGGAAGACAGAACATTATTAGGGATTGTTGAGGAAATTAAGCCGAGAACCGTACAAAAAATCTTACTTATAACACTGGTGATGGGATCCAAACATAATACTCCAATTAATTCACAATTGCATGGGCTACTTCAGCAGCCCAGAACAGCTGAAGCACAGTTGTGCTCTGGATAGTCTTCCTTCCTCCCATCTTTATGCTCCTTTACTGAAAGGTACCGAAAGATATTACAGTGCTGGGTCATACTGAAAGCTCTGTGCCACTAAGAAACACACTGAGACAGGGACTTTTCCTTGGGGGAAGATCCATTTGCTTTGTAAGCCCTGTATGCTGGTATACAGAAATACAAGGACTGGAACCATAAACTGGCCTACTGAGGAGGAGAATTGGAAATCTCACTTCACTGCCAAGTTCTGGTATAAATTGGGTTAAAAAACTCAAGGAAACTGGTAGGTTTAACTGCTACTCTTTTCAGTTATCTGTAAGAGATAGCAAAGCACACATCACTGCTCTAGAATAAAGGCAAGCACAAACTTGTTTACAACTTTGTATGATTTTGGCAACTTGGCTTTGTTGGATATAGCTTGTGGGGAATAGGGGGCAGGAAAGAGTTCAATTTGGGAGGCAAGATGTGTCACAGAAAAAGAGAAAAGGAAGTTTTAATAGAGACTAAACAAACAAGGTGGGTGGTCCTGGGAAAAGCTGCCTGGTTGAAAGATTTCTTTTCCCACAGCACCAGAGAACTGGCTGTGGTGGGTTCAGTTTCTTCTCCCATTAGAAAACTGAAGTGTTAATATTCTTTATAAATAAATAAAAGTGCATCACAGAAACACCTGATCTTATCACTAGCTTCCCCTTCTACACAGAATAACATACAAGATCCCTAGCTTTGCTATCTGCTCAAGGAACTGTTTTATGTCAAACAAGTCTGCTCCTTCTAAGTGCAAAACACACTGCTTCAAGCATTACTTGAAAGGCATGGAGATAGAGAAGAAAAAAAACAAAACCCAGACACCTACTTCATTACAATTATTGTTATTGACACTAGCCCCAGAAAATTCATAACCCAAAACTCTAATAGTGATTTGCAGCTTAGATAATAAGAAGCATTTGCTGCTTTTTAAAAAGAGAGTCTGCTGTAATTATTCCTCATTTAAACCTTTTCTTCCTCCAAAACTCCCATTAGTAGAAGAAGGAATTATGTAGGAGAAATCTCTCTTGAGCTGTGTTACAGAATCTCTCCACCTTATACTGAGCATGCTCCACCTGTTTGCCTTTAAAGGTAGATAATTTAGCAAGATGTAAACTAGAGAAACTTTAGGGGTAGAGTTATTAAATGGAAGTCTTCTCTAGCCAAGAGTTGCTAAGAGAACTAAGCTTTTTCCCTTCTGAAACGTAAGTCTAGTAACACTGTTTACTATTTGAATAGCTTTGCCTATTATAGGAAGCTGTTAGCTTTTTAGGATTGATAGTTTCCTTAGAAAGGGATGCTAGTTGCTTAGAGAATAGTACAAGGAAAGCAATGGTGCCTTATTTCATCTCCAGGGCCTGTAAGTCCACAGAACTACTGTTTGAATAGGGCTTGCTAAGTGCTAACTTCTCCTTCCCTTGATCCTGTTCCTCAAATACCTTTAGCTAGAACTTTCCTAGGCTTTCCAGCACTAACCAGAAAGAGTTGCAAAATCCTTTTGCATTTTCACAAGACTTCCCCTCTAATCTTGTTGACATCCCTTAAACCCCTCAAAATGCCAGGAAAAACAAAGTGTTATAGTGTTGCCTTAAGGATGCCTGATATGTTCCCTTTGAACCTGCTGTTCCATAAACCTAAGGTCTTTCTGTATATCTTTAATTTGTGGTTTTATATATGATTAGCACACAAAGACCCTGTATTTTTTTTTCTACCCAGAAGTTTCATGGGAGCCTACAGTATTCCTGTATGTGATTAATCCTTTCGCTTTAACTGTTTTTCCACTCTTCTAATCTGGTGTTAACCCTTTCCTCTTCCCTCTCCTCCCCGGATGTCCACACAAAAGAATAGCACAAGGAAAGGAGTATCTTTCCCTTTCAACTCTAAGGTCAATTATCTGGGCTCATTCTTGACCTTTTTAACACTGTTGATTTTACCTACTTCTTGAGACCTCCTCTATCTTGGATTTTGTTGGGTCCTTTATTTCTCTAGTGAACCATATTTGAAGAAATTCTCTTCTTATTCCCCACCTATCTCTGTTAGGGGTTTGCTAGGAGCTTGGTTATGTTTTACCTGCTTGCTTTCTCCCTGTGTGACCTTGATGAGTCTCTTTTAGCTATGAGATGAATAAGGCTCCACTTTACTTTTCCACCTTTGATTTTCTTTACATCATTTCTTGTGCCTTCTGCTATCTTTTGAAAGTGTCTTGCTGTTTCTTTCAAGTAGAATGCAACAGAAACTGAACTTTTCATCCAACTCCTCTTCCTAGCTTCCCCTTTCCATATCTGTTGAAAACACAATTATGGTATCTTCTTCATTACTCACATCTATGTATTGGGAATTAATTTGATTCTTCCATTTCCTTTTATATACAGTTTGTTGACTTACATTGTTTTCGCTTCTGTAATGCTCCTGAAATCTTTCCATTCTTCTTGTCTACATTGTGAAAACACCTCATTATCTTGCCTGCTATACTGCATTCTCAATCTTTTACTTCCCTCCTTCCATCTAGCTAAAATTAAGCATGTAACCTTTACCTTCTGTCACTATGCCAACTGTTCTTAGGCAGCAAACTTTTAAGAACCAGTCTGAAAGGGAAATTTTGGAACAAGAAATCATTCAGAGACTGGATTGTATTAAGTATGTTTTAAATGGGAGCTAGGTATTCTTTATCCTGTTACTTGCATTAGTTTTTGTGACTCCTTTTGTGCCTATGGGTTTATCGCGCATTTGTCTCCCATCACTACCCTGCTCCCTTGTCTCTTTGTATTCAAATTTCTCTGTCTTCATACACTGCTTTATGCACATCCTTTCATAGTATCTGGTAAAGTAAGCTTTTTGTGGGCTGAAGCTCATGTTTTATATGGAATATATCTACAGTACTTTAGTTAATCTGTAAGGTGCAAATCTGCTCTGCCTTCTACTATGCTGACTGGCACTTTCACCTCAAGCCCATAAACTCATGTGTGCTCTCTGTGTGAAGTTGTGGTTTCTGCACAGCCTTGCCTTTCCTTAGTGCAGTGTTGTTTGGAGCTCCCCATGGCTTTTTTTTTTCTTGTCTTCAAGACTCCTTGCAGGATATTCTTTTTACTGTTCTAGTGTTTGCATCCCAATTAGATGTTCCTATGTGCCATCTGCTTTCTTTCTTCAAAAGTTCTCCTCCATAGCCTGTTGTGCCTTGCTTTCTGCTGCTGACTTCTCTATTTTGCTGCCTCCTTTCCCCTTCTCAACCTGTCTTTTGTCTTTGCTTAGTATCAGAATCAAGCACATCTTAAATTCCCACGCAAACCACTTCTGAGGTCTAAAGTGCTGAACTGGGGTTTAGAGCAGATCATATCAAGTAAGAAAGGAAACCAGTGTGATAAATTCAGCTTCTGACCAGCAGCTCCCCTTTTTATACTGTTATCTCCTCCCACCAAGCTCAGTGGGTATAACTTTACCCTTGTGAGCCAGGAAGAGGCATCTAAAACCCTGTTCATTGGTTCTGGCTTCATGGTTTCCTGATGATTGCTGCAGAATTAGTGTGGCTGTCAAAGGACTGCCTCTAACAACCTTTCTACCACAACTGAGAAAACAAACCATAATCTACAGCTGTGGTTTTCAACCTTTTTTCATTTGTGGACTCCTAAGAAATTGTGAATGGTGGTGTGGACTCCTTTGAAGTATAAGTGTGAGCATTCACATCCTTTTGATTGATCATAGTTATCTTTTGTGGATTTCTTTGACATGGTCTGCAGACCCCCAACCATCCTCAGACCATAGGTTGAAAACCACTAACATCCTTCTTTGGCTACCCTAAAGTATATTTACACTGGGGTCTCTGGGGTTATAGTGTCAGATTTTTCAAAGACTGACTTTCTTTCTCAAAGTAGGCCTTTCTATACTGTGATTCTTCTTGTAGTTGTTTCTTGTATTAATATTTATGTGAAATTAAAGGAAACTAAATGCTGTGAACGCAGATGTGAACATAGTTTATGATATGAACTAACAGGAGTCAGGAGAAGCCGCAAGCACTTTGAAAACCAGGCCGGGGTTGGGACACCCAGATCACCCGCTGCACTTAACATCCCCGGCTCTGGGCCTGGTGGGGCAGATACTGGTGCAGAAAGTCTGAATGTGACCTGAGCCTAACCTGCCCTGGCTGGGCCCCCTCAGCCACGATGCTGGGACATCCCTGGGGATGACTCGTGCGCGCAGAAGGGGGCTTGTTTTTTGACGTGTCTGTTTTATTTTTTTATTCTTTTCCTTTTAGTTCTGGGGTTTTATTACTTGTGTGTGTCTGGTGTTCTTATTAAACCCTCATCCCTTTCATCGCTCCGCCACTACGAGGCGGCCGGGGCAGGCGCTGGAAGCAGCAGCACCTGCACCAGTAAAACGACGCCTCGCGGGCAGGCGGCTGCACTTGCCGGCGGGCTCCAGTAGAGCCTGAGGGAGCTTTCAGATTGAATACGGCCACCGCCACCATCCCCGTGCCGGGGAGCTGTTCGGTGCAATACGGTCCAGGGCCGCGGCTCCCCTCCCGTCCAGCCCGCTCCTCGATGGTAGCGGATGTGGCGGGTTCCGCCGCTCTGCGCTTGCGTGACCCCGGCCCTGCCTGGCCCCGCCCGCTGGGCCCCGCCGCGCCGCGCCTCTGGCACCGCGGCGGCAAATGGTGGGGCCGGACGATGCCGGGGCGCGGCGTGGCGCTGCGCTGCTCTCCGCGGGCCGGCAGGAGGCGGAGGCGGCGGAGGACGACGAGGAGGAGGACGAGC
>NW_017728951.1:31067139-31069868 GCF_001723895.1 Crocodylus porosus | reverse complement strand
CCGCCCGCCGACCCGCCCGAGCGCGCCCCGAAGCCGGGCCTCGCCATCGCCGGCACCGGCACCAGCCTCGCCGACTTCTTCAGCAGGTAGCGCGGAGCGGTGGTAGGGGTGCCCTGGGGACCCACCTTCGGCCTCTGCGCGGGCAGGGTGTGACCCGTGGGGCCCAGGGATCCGGCCACAGCCGGAGCTGGGGCGGGACAGGTGTGGTGCCTTGCCCTGACTAGAAAGCCCCGGGCAGCAGGCCTGCTCCACCTGTGTAGGAGCGAAGCCAATTCCTTCCCTGGGGTCAGACCTGGCTGTAGGGAAGTGTCAGTTCCTGCTGGGGCTCCTAGAAGTTACCTCACCTCACCCTGCTTGGGTACTGTCTGCTACTGTGCCCCCACTACAGAAAAAATGTGGGCAAGTTGGAGAGAGTCCAGTGGAGGGCAGCAAAAATGATGAGGGCCTGGGGGACATGACTCATGAGGAAAGGCTGAGGGAACTGGGCTTATTTAGTCTGGAGAAGGCTACTGTTAAATCCCCTCTTAGTCTCAAGTACCTGAAGAGGGGTTCAAAAGAGGATGGAACTGGAGTGTTCTCAGTGATGACAGAACAAGGAGAATGGTCTCAGGTTGCAGGAAGGGAGGTTTAGGTTGGATCTTAAAAAAACCTCCCTCACTAGGAGGATAGTGAAGCACTGGAACAAGTTATCCAGAGAGGTGGTACAGTCTCTGTCCTTGGGGGTCTTTAAGACCTGGACTTGATTAAACCCCTGCAATGATCTAGTTGGGGCTGGTCCTGCTTTGAGTAGGGGGTTGGACTAGATGTGGCAGCCTGGGGAGTGAACCGTGACTCCTCATGCCCAGAAAGAGCTGGGGAATGCGGTCGGGGTAGCTGCCAGTGTGGGTGCTGAGCTTGGCTTGAAGGGACATTGAAAGAAAGGCTTTTATGGGGCTCAGCTGCATCACTGCGCTCTCCTGCATCCCTTGAGAGAAGGTGATTTGTCTTGGGACTTGCATATAAGAGCACATGGAAGAACTTTTTGGCCTCTTCTCTGTAAGGTGCCTTCGTTCTCTGTATTTTCTGTTCATGCTTATGTGTACTACTTAGCTGGTAGCACATATGTGCTAACCCCTGTGATCTGACTTGCAAGAGGTCCTGTAAAGGTATAAGCCTAGTTGAAGACTGATATGAAAGAGCTGTTCATGCTTCAGGGGCAGTCTCTAAATGAGAAGTGGATTCCTCACTTCAGCTACTAAGGGAGAAAATGCAGAGGATCCTCAAAAGGTGCCATCCTAGCTTCTGCATTGGTCTTAGCAGAAGATAGTAGATGTTGGATAAATTAGGATTTTCTCGTCCTTTTTAAATGATCTCCTTCTTGAAGAGGTGGATTAAAGGAAGAGGTCTGGTACAGTTTACAGAGAGTGTGTGCTACTGTTGCTGTCTCATTTCCTTGGTTCACATCACTTCACCTCCAGTTTTTCAACCTCCCCTGCTTTGGTTATTAGAGTACTCAAAATTAGTAGCATCAGTACTTTAGCTAACTAGGCCCTAGCACAGTGAAATAGAGTATTGTTTGGACAGCAGTTGAGAGGATCATGGGCAAGGTCTATTCTAGAAACTTACCAGTATGTCAGTGTAAGGGGTACATTTTTTGTTCTTACAACTTGACAAAAACTAACTCGGACGAACTGTGCTGCCATAATGAGTTCTTTTGCTAGAACAGCTTGTTTTGGCAACCAGTATAAGACAGACCTGTGTTTTTCAAACCGTGGGTTGCACCCCAAAAGTGGGTTGCAAGAATACTTGAAAAGGTTGCAAGCTGTGGCAGGGCAGAAGGGGCATGGGAAGGCACCTGCCTCTTCCAGCAGGGGAAATGGGTGTGGAGAGCTGCATGGCCAAGCTGGTGGCACTGGGCTGGTGCCCATGCTCATGGGGGCGGAGCAGCTAGGAGATACTCCTGGGATGGCAGGAGGGGCCGTGACCAGGCTGCCTGGCACAGTGCAGCAGCCCTGTCCAGGGCAGTGGGGGCGTGTCACAGGCCTTCCCTTCTTTCTCCAGCCTGTGCTGGGGCCAGACTTGGTCTGCTGTTGCCCACATGAGCCAGAGCCACAGAGCTGCAGCAGCAGCTACTGCACTCCAGCCCAAGCAGGACGTGGCAGCTGGGGGCCCCTCCAGGAGGGCTAGGGGGAAAAGGGGCTGTGGGGTGGAAGTGAGGGCTATCAGCATGGCCCAGGAGAGCGGGGACTAGGTCGGGCACTGATGGGGCCAGAGAGATGTGGGTTGGGACAGGCCATAGGTCTTTGCAAATGGGTCCTAGTAGAGAAAAGGTTGAAAACCACTGAGCTAGATGAATGAAAGCACCCTTGCTCACAAGGATTTTCATATGCCTACAATGACAAACCTTTTCTAATGTAAACTTGGTCTGACTGTTGTCTGCTGTAGCTTGGAAGTTATTTCCTTGACCCCTCCCCCCAGCTTTGGGGTAGGCAGGTGTCAAATGATGTTCTGCTCTGAATTCTTTTTGCAGTTATAAAGTTAAAATCTGTGAAAGTGCTTAGAGAAGCCAACAGCATGTACTGTGGATTGAAGATATTTCCAAGTTCTGTTCATACGGACTAGTAGCTTTTGTTTCAAGAGAAGGTGACTTCAACTGTTTAAAAATTGCCTTGTGATTTGCATCATCACTGGGCACATTAAGTTCTATAGTTTCTAGGGTCGGAAGGGACCTGAGCAGATCTTCTAGTCCG
>NW_017728951.1:31034974-31066624 GCF_001723895.1 Crocodylus porosus | reverse complement strand
CCACACTGCCGGCCCATGTTCATCTTGGAGTCAATGATGACCCCCAGATCCCTTTTCCGCCTCTGTGCTGACAAGAGGGGAGTTCCCTAACCTGTAGGTATGGTGCCGGTTGTTCCTATTGTGAACCTTCTGAGCAGAAGATCTTTTTGGTGGGTTTCTTACTTTATTATTTCTTGTAGGTGAGCACAAGGTGTTAAATGGTGCTGGTCCCAAAAATTTAAGTTGGACTTGCAGACAGTTGTAACTATGCATATCTGGATTTCCACTTGAAGTACTTTCTGCAAGCAAATAACTTCTCTGTTCTCTTTTGACATGAAGACAGTGAAATAAGTTTCGCTTCTCTTAATTTGTTGCCAAGGTAGAAGGAAACTCTGGGGCTGGTGGATTCTGCTGAGTGCTTCATTCTGCTAGTGCTCTTATCGGTGATGCATGGGGGTGCATGTGCACTCCTGGCGAGCACTGGCGCACCCCCTAACAGGCTGTGCTCCCTGCTTAGGCGATGGTCAGGCAGGAGCACTGGATGAAGTGCTGCAGCCAGTTCCCGGTTGATGAGATTGGCTGGCTGCTGGGGGTATGCTCCCCCTACCCCAGGTGAAACCAGTTGTCCATGGCTGTTATCAAGTTTTTAAATTTGAAAAATGACACTTTACAAATGGCTTTTAGATGCAGGAGTACCACCTGACTAGAGTACTAGAAATAAATGTATATTTTCAAGGGGTTTTGTTAAAGGTCCAGTAGTAAATTTCTAACTGCCTGACTATAGATATAATGTGGTCAGGGTTCTGTCCAGCCATAACCTTGTAATAAAATTTAAAGTTAATATTCTTATATTTAAGTCAGAATATCAGATCTAAAACTTGTATGGGAGGTATCCTTTCTTTTTACATTTTGGTTTAAAATGAAGTCCTATTTCTGTAATTTAAAATAAAGTCCCAACTGTCCCAATTGTCTGTCAAATTCATTTGACATCCAGTGATGAGGTTTTTTTAAATTTGACAGTAACGATTCTTGCTATCTCTTTCTGTTTTCTCAGCATGTAGAGTTGGTTCCCTTTTAAGGCAGCCTTGAGTCATACAGGAGTATGAAGAGGTGAAAACTGTACAACCTTGTAGCTATATGCCTCCACATCACATGTATGGTGAAAGCAGTAGGTAGCTTCTTGAAAGGCACTGATCTTCCCTTTATGTTCCTGCAGTAATTGCTACAGAAAGACCCGAGAGCAGTTCTTATAATACCTAGATCAGGGGCTCCCTAGGGTGAGAAATGAGGCTTGCCTATCAAGCAGAGAAGTGTGAGACTCCTTTTCACACACAGTCAGTTATCTTTGTGATGGGTAAAATAACAAAGACCGTGAAAAAAGGTAAATATTTGCCTTGAATTACTGTTGCTCAAAGAACCTAATTGGAAAGTTGCTACACTCAAGTGTTGTAGTACTAGTCATTGTGACAAACTCTGAATAGATGTAATTCAGGCAAAAGATGCTGCATTAAGCTTAATACAAGCTAGATAATACAACATGAACATTAAGTCCAATAAAAATATTTGGATACTTTGAAACGTGTAAAAGGAGCCAGTAATTTGTTCTGTGTTTTTCCTGGCCAGCTCTGGCCTTCCAAGTGCATCTGATTAGTGACTAATTGCAGCTAATGTAAAAGTGACTTTAAACTAGGAGTGAGCAAACTATGGCCTGTGGGCTGTGTATGACCCATGGGGGGGCCCCTAAAAAATTTAGAAAATTAATGATCTGTCCTTGGTTCCTGTCAAAAATGACAGGACCCAGGGGAAGCCCAGTGGACTCCCGCAACAGCAGGGCCTGCTGGGCCCTGCCCCCCCAGCTGGAAGCCCCAGCAGGGGACCACCTGGCTGCCCCAGTGCCAGAACCTCAGGTAAGGGGGTGGGGAGGAGGGAAGGAGCCCAGGGAAAAGTGGTCCTGCCCCGTGGCCGGCGCTCCCTGCTGCAGCTGCTTGCAGCCTGTGTGGGGCTGTCCTGAGCACAGGCAGCCCCAGGTGGGCTGTGAGTGGCTGCAGCGCGGGGCACCAGCTATGGGGCGGGCAAGGGGCTGCTTTTCCGCACACTCAGCACCAGCTTGTGACCCGGCCCCGCGCCGAGGAGTGTTGGCTGCTGCTGGAGCTCATGTGCTGTGTGGCAAATGCTGCCCAGTGTGACAAGCTGGGGGTCTACAGCTGCTGCCACTGTGTGCAGCCCTGACGGGTAAGCCTGGAGCCGTGCGGGGCCCAGGCTGGCAGCAGGGGTGGTTTACAAGCTGGTGCTGAGCACAGGGAGAAATGGCCCCTCGCCCACTCTGTGGACCGTGCTCCGCGCTGCAGCTGCTTGCCACCTGTGTGGGGCTGCTTGTGCCTGCTCAGGACAGCTCCACATGGGCTGCAAGCAGCTGCAGCAGGAAGTACAGGCCATGGGGTAGGAGAGGGGCTGCTTTTCCTGTACTCAGCACCAGCTCATTACCTGCCAGTGAGCACGGGGTCAGGGCTGCACGCTGTCCCCTGCCTGTACTGCGAGGCTGGAGGGCACTGGGAGTGAGCGGATGCACACTGCCCACACCGATGTCCCAGGGCCAGCACTGGGTAGGGCCCAGAGCAGGGTGGCAGGAGTACAGGGTCCCAGCTGGCAGGGCCCCTATGGAGCCGGGCCAGCTCTCCCCTCTTCCTGCTGGTGCAGCCCAGCCCGGCTCCACAGACCCCTGCCAGCCTGCACCCCGCTTTGGGCCCCACCGGTGCTGGCCCTGGGACATTGGTCCCAAGATGGTTACCAGGGGGCGGGGGACCTGTCAAGGGGCAGGGTTATCTGTGCAGCGCTCAACAGCTTGCTAAAACTGGGTAAATGGCCCTCAGCCCAAAATAATTGCCCATTCCTGCTTTAAACTAAGCAACTTGTAATATGTTCAGAAACTGCTTTTAAAATCTGTTTTGGCTTTTGCTCCTCTTGGCATGAATTCTCACGTCTGTAGTATGAGTAACTTTCATTCTTGGATGAAACAGTTTCTGTATGATTTAATACATTTTTACTTGGTAATAGTCTTATCCCTAAAACAAGTATTTTAGGGGCAACATGTTATGTTGGTGGAACATAAAGCAAGCACAGTTCATTTCACTTAACTGATGAAAAATTGTGTTTTGTTTATCTTGACATGTGAGGCTGACTGTTTATTTGCTGGATGCAGGTATGGCAGCACAATCTTGAAATTTCTTTGTCTATTGCAGTGTTTGTCAACACCTTTGGGCAGCCTTGCAGAATAACCCGGTTTGGGTGCAAGTAGCATCAGCATTAGAACCTGGCTGTTGTTGCTGCTTCTTGGTCTCGCTGCCTGCTTGCACCATGAGTAAAGTCCCTGCCTCTGAACACCTCCAAGGCTTCTGGCTCTGCTGGCTGATTCCAGTGGTTTTGTGGGCCAGCTCCAGTTCACAGGCCACAGGTTGCTGTGCTGATCTATTGCATTAACTTTCAAAGGCATCATTCTATCGGGAATCATCTGAAGTAAAGTTTCTGAAGTTAAGTTCATATAGCATGGATAAGGGCCTTTGTTTTCTCTTTCACTGAAATATCTTTGGCATGTTTGCTACTAAAAATGTATAAATGCCAAAGTGCAGTTAACCTGCAGAATAAGCAAGTCATCTTTTATGTTCTCTGTGTTATCATCCCTTGTTATCTGGTTATAGGTGTACAAAAAATCAAATCCTCAATGTCCCGTGGGACTGACAAAAAAACTTGTGATTATGAAGCTGCATGCTGTGACTTTTATATCATATATGTAGTTTGGTAAGCAGCAGATAGAGTACTAGAGCAGTTTCTTTTCCACTCCCCCAGGTACTAAGTAATAAAGAATTAACATATCAAATAGAAAATGTACTTTCTTGCATGTTGATAGCTAATATGCAAACTATTAACAATTAAAGTGCAGAGATGGTGCTATGTAGAATATGAATAATCTGTTGCATTAGACTTGAGCAGTAATAATGTACGCTTAGAGCAGCTGCTTAGTGTTTCACTGTTTAGTGTCTAAAGAGTGAGACACTAAGCAGCTGCTCTAAGTTTAGAGCCTGTCATATCAATCAGGT
This sequence comes from Crocodylus porosus, assembly GCF_001723895.1. NCBI lineage: Eukaryota > Metazoa > Chordata > Crocodylia > Crocodylidae > Crocodylus > Crocodylus porosus. Next base: position 31,062,551 of record NW_017728951.1, on the reverse strand, counting down.
TGAATATCACTGTTGACAGAACTTCAGGTATTTGAGATTTGAACCACAATGCCAACACTTGACTGAAACTTTAATACAGATAAGACTGAGCTACTTGCAGAATGGTGAATTGGTAACTGTCCCAGCAGTTAGTGACATCTACTAACCTTAGCCAAAATATTCTGCTGTCCTGTGGTTTTTATTGGTGGTTTCTAGTGCAGTCTGCATCACTAGCTAGAGAGGCTTTCTTTTTCCACTTGTGACTAGCAAAGAGGATACGCCCTTTGCTTATAGTGACCCTTTCAGTTGATTACTGCTAGAATCATAGGAAATTAGGGCTGGAAGGGACATCTAGTCCAATCCCTTTTTCAAGGGAGGACCACCCCCAGTTGCATCATCGCAGGCAAAGCTTTGTCTATCCAGGGCTTAAAAAGCTTTGCAGATGGAGATTCCACAACCTCTCTGGGTTAACTTACTCTCCTTGTGATAAATTTCTTCCTAATATCTAAACTACATTGGCTTTGGGTGTGAAAAGAGTATACCTCACATCTGATGTAGCTTTGTCAGTAAAATCAATAGTTTGCATGCAGTTTTTCTGCCAATGTTAATGTTGCAAGTTGCTGTAGCTCTCATGAGTGGAAAACTCCTTTTGACTGTAGAGCTGTAGCCATGCTGTAGGCTGGGTGAGGCCAGGCTGCCTCAGTATTGCCACTGTGGTTTAGTCAGGCTGTGTCTATGCTATGGGAGTTGCTGATTTATAAATGCTGAATACTGGAAACTATCAGACTGGCTTATGTTGGAAAACATTGGCAAGAAGAGTATTATTCCAAGTGGTAAAATACCATCTACTAACAGATGATTGGAACACTTCTGAGCTTTAAATATTGTTACAGTTCTAAGGCTTGCTCAGAACTAGTTTAGCTGTTTCAGCCAGACCTGGCTCAATTTGAACTGCTTCGAGGATGGTTGACCCACAGCTCGAGTGGTACAGCTATTCCATTTTGATTAGCTATTCTAAAGCAATACTGCAGTGTTTCTAGTTGCCCTAAAGTGGTCATCACCAGTCAGCTCCTCTCTAGCGCTTGTTATAGGCAGGCCTTATGCTTGAGACTTTACTTGGTTGATAGTTTTCAGTGCAGGAAGGTCTGCACCATTCAGTAAGGTGCAGGCATTCATTGTCCTTCTTGAGCAAGATCTTGTTCTTAGCTGGAATCTCTCTTGCCAAAATAAAATGGGCACACATGTAAACGGAGTAACTTTTATACAGGAAAACTTTTGGAAATATGATTTGACTTGGCGGGGTGGGGAAAGGGTTTTGATGTGTTTTATGATTAATTGCGGAAAAGTTGCTGCATTTAAAATATTTTACTGTTTTATATCATAGAGATACAGACAGAACTTGGAAAAAGTGGTGGTTAGGAAGTGACTTGCATTGTACTGATGATGGAATGGAAAGTATAAGCTTGCTTAAAGCAACAGTACATCTTAATTTCCTTTCTGTAGATCAATTTGAAAAGCCTCATTCCAGAGAAGTGCATTTCTCACTTCAAGTTAAGTAGCAGCCAATACTTGAAAAAATGTGATCTGTACGTGTTTAAGCTGCAAATATTCTAATTTGTTAAAGTAACTTGTCACCTTTTTATATTGGAAATTCCTTGCATTCTTACGTGTATATACATAAGAATGCATAGGTATAAACGTCCCCATATATATGAAAGGACAAACAAGGTTGCTTCTCTAAATTGCAGCAATATTAGTTCATTAATCTGATAGACAATTGTCACAATTAATCCAAGTTTCATGGTAAATTGTTAACCAAGCCATGAACAAGTGAGTTTCTGGTGTGAAATTGTTTTAATTAGTTGGGTTAAAATAAACACAAATAGGACATCTTATGCAGAGACTTTAAAAATCTGACCTTTACAACATAAACTTCATTTAATTTTTTAAAACACTTTTTTATATATGCTGTTGCATTGAATTCAGTGTAAGATTAAAACCAGTTGCTCATTTCTGGATGTAATAGTTGGATAATTCTTGCTATTTTGCCACGTAGTAAAGAAATGTTTTGATGTTTACCCCGTCTCACTCCAGGCATGATTAGTGTTTGCATGTGTACTAAAAATAGTGTGTGTGTGTGTGTGTGTGTGTGTATAAACTAATCCCAAATCTGTACTACTAGACAAGTAGTAATATTTTGTTTCTGATCAAATGCCAAATTTCTGCGCATCATGCAGTTTAAGGGTGTATGTACCCTGTCTCAGTGAGTTAATGCTTACTGAATTAAGTAACTGATTTCATGCAAAACTAGCTCCCGGGGCTTTCCATGTGTGCTTTTTAGATCATTCTAGCTTATTCCCATGGAGGCAATATTTTTAACTTTGAATCCTGCATTTTGTTAACCATCTACTAGCCTTACAGGTCATCTGAAAGATCCTCTTACTGTTTCATTATTTATAGCTTGTGCTGAGTTACATTTTAAGCTTATAAATCATTAAATGAGATCCACTTGTTGAAAACATGGGAACAGATACTCCATAGAACTTCAGCCAGTTGCAAGTAATCGTTCTACCTTTTTCCTGTCTTAAGAATAATGTTTTCCTTTGCCTCGTTCTTTTAATGTGTGTTAACACGTAACAGTAAAGAGACTGTTCTCAGTACATAGTTTGCACATTTTTAATCTGCATTCTTGCTTTTAGTAATAAAATGGAAATGTGAATCAAATACTTACAATGTTGTCATTATTTTAAAATAATAAATTCTTGTATGGAAGTGAAGGAATATCATAGAACAATATCATAAGTTTACGTGACTTTTAAGATTTCCTTTCTTTTATGTTGGAGTCGTAGTTCAAGTGAATGTTACTGGTATTTCATTTTGAAATTATAACTTCAGGAACCAAAGTGGTTCAGTATCTAGATGCTACTCTACCATTAGTGTTAAGCTACTTGGAAACAATTCTGTTGTCATGCAGGCTGTAATGATTGTGTGTTTTCTGATGATAATACTAGTTTCTGACTTAGTAAATATTACAAATCCGGAGCCCCCATAAAGTGTGGTAAGCTTCAAAACTGTTACGTAAGTACAAACATTTAGGTAACAAAAATCCTATCTCTTATTTCTAGACATTGTTATCCATGGTGTTTTTTGCTGTGACTTTTTTATATCTTAATAGATCATGTCTATGCAAAGACCACTGTGTTGGCATGTTATGCTGTGCTTTGTACTTACAGAAAACATTCTTTGCTTGGAATAAATGAACTACACTGGCAAAATAGGAATTTTTGCCAAGATAAATACATCTCCAGTAAGAGCTTGTAATATACCTTGTCACACTGACTGGTACAACTATGCAGACAAGACTGCAGCTAGTGTGTGTTTTTTAGACTCCTTAGCACCTTGAATTAGCTAAGGTTATGTACTTGCCAGATAAGGGCTTTTATAAACTGTCAGTTTTCAGTTTGAGATGGGAATCAAATGAGATTTCTAACATGGGGAATAGAATTTGGGGGTTGAACACAGTTAGGGGTTCAGTTGTGGTATGTGTGTGGGTTTTTTTCTTCCCCAGTTGCGATGTAAAAATCAGAAAAAACGTGAGGGAGAACTACAGTATGTATGTCTGTTGCATTCAATAAATAATAAAGGGAGAAAGAAAGAAGAGGGGAGAAAAGAGCAGTGTGAGAGCACTAACATTTTAATTTCCAAAATATCCTGAACTCATCCCAAACTACACTAAACAATTCAAAGCATTTAAGCCTGTTAGCACTGCTGGCATCTATGGAGACGGTCATGTTTATCTCATTGTACCAGATTTCAACACTTGGGGATGTCCTACTCTTCTAATGCAGTAATAATTCTGAATGTTGATAATATGATCTGCTGTAAGAGTGCATTCTAGAAAGGATTTGGTTTGAATTGCTTAGTGGTATACCCCAAAACGCACGCATTTGCCCAAGGTACCAGTGTTGTGATCAAAACCATGTTAGTTCATTTTTAATGGATGATGGGCTGTGACCAAAACATGACCGAGCATTGCTTGCAATGCATCAAACTCCAACATGTATCTAGTGACCATATATATAACATTTTAAATCTAGAGGGAGCCCAGTGCAAATGAGAAATGATCTTTAGTTGTATAAGAAAATCCTAGGATCAGTTGTTGATATCTGCAGTATTATGAATTGCTCATTTCCACTGGGATTCTGTCACGTTAGGGGCCCATAATTAATCTTGGAATAAGAATGATGCCCTGCTGGGTTGTTCATGTATGTGTTGCACATTACAACAGTAGATCCTTTAGGAATTAATTTTAGCTCGGTGGTTCTCAACCTTTCTAGACCCAAGGCACACCCTTTGTTAGACCAAAAGCACCCCTCAGCAAATGCCAGCTTTTAGAAATTCAGTGTTAGAAACATTCTGAACTTTTGTTTTCATTCTTAGTTTTTTTACAATAAAAAATTGCTCTATTAGTTTCCATTCATTTTTTAACTAAGAAAAAAAATATCTGAAATCTCAGGGTTTACCTTGTGCATCATGTTTGCTTACCTAACAGTACTAACATTACATGAGAATCCATGGTAATCTTGAAAAGATGTCAGGGCTCCCTAGGGATAATTTTGCAGCCTAAGGTGCAAAGGTACTTCCGTTGAGAATCACTGGTTTAGCTAAACTAGCCCAGGCGAGCCATGGCTCATTTCTGAGCTCTGTGTTTGAGATGTCTGTGAATAGTCTGTCAGTTTAAATAATTGTTTTGCACTTTCTAAAGTGACACTGAAGACTTTCCCTTTTAAAAGTCAGACTGCAGGCCCTACAACATAAGGGTTATCAATTTAAATAATTGTGACTTGAATAGTTCTTGTTTGTTTGTTTGTTTGTTTGTTTTAAATTGAGGCTTGATTAAAAACTAATTTCAGGACTTGTGTTGGTGGAGCTTTAGATCTGAAAAGTTCTAAATTAGTTTATGGAACTGTTTTCTCCAAAAGGTCACTATTAATAAGATCTCTTACTTGAATCCTAGAAATGAAGGGCTGGAAGGGATTTCAGAAGATTATCAACCCCAAATTATCCCAGAAATGTCTATTTAGTCTCCTCTTGAAGACTTCCAAGGTTGGGGATTACATCACTTCCTTGGGAAGTCTATTTTAGATTCTGGTCACCCTGACCATAAAGAAGTTCTTCCTTACGTCCAGCCTGACACCATCCTCTAACACATTGGTTCCCAACCACGTGGCACGGCCCAGGAACAGTGAGCAGGTGGGGTGAGGCTGCTGTGTGCAAAGGGGGCAGTGGTGGCCCCCACCTCCTGGTCACCTCCACATTCTGCTTCCAGCAGCTCCCGTGGCACTGGGTCGGGAAGTCCTGTTGGTGGTCAATTCAGGGTCGCAGCAGAAGAAGGTTAGGAACCACTGCTCTAACAGTTTATAGACATTGCTCCTTGTCGTCCCCTGGAACACTCTAGTGAACACTTATTTTTCTCCCAGCTCCCTTACACGGAACTTTTCGAAGTCAGGAGGATTATTCATGCAAGTAAGCATAGGAATGTACATAAGCACTTGCAGCATTAACAGCTATAGTGGCATAGCATTTGGAAGTTTAAAACTAAATTGATTCCATTTGTTAAAAGTCACTGTAAAATAAATCTATGTGAATTAAGTAACACGCTGGCTCTTAAGTGCTTTGGGAGTACAAGTTCCATTAATTTTTTTTTTTTTTTACTGTTGACCTTGATGGGAATATCGTTGGGATAAAGCATTTCAGCTCTTATATGTACTTTGGGAATTGGTGCTTGTTGTAAATTAATACAGGCTTTTTACTTACCAACTTTATTTGCATTTATGGTGCTACTGCAGTGAAGTGACTAATGATGCCTTGGACTTATCTGATGAACATCTTCGAGAGTGAAACTAAGTAAATGCTCTCCTATTTAAAATCAGATCTGAAGTTCTGTTTTTGTTTCTTTAGTTTCCCAAGAGCAATATGCTTTTCTAATTTTAAGGCTTTAAAACAAGTTAAGAAAAACAACTTGTGAATTAAATTGGACTATCTCATGGCTTTTGTACACTTTTTTTTTTTTTTTTTAAAATATAAAGAAGCTCTTTAAGTTTTGCAAGTCGCTGCCTACAGCTGCAGTTTTACTTTGTATGCCAGCCACAGTCATCTGCTTCAGGACTGCTCTTTGGTTTGCCTTTGATTAATCAATTACACATCTTACCCATTTTTTAAATTTTATAAAAGCTATTTGTCATGGCTTGGTAACATTCTTATACCTGGTCCCGTATTGGATGCTCTCCCTGTCTGGCTAGCTCTTGTATGGAGAAGTAGCTCCAATCAATGCCGTCCAGTAGTTTTGGCATATTTTGCTGTCTTAGATTTCTGGGGATCCAATTGCAGATGTGATTCTTGATCTAGCTGATTGTCACAATACTCTTCTGGTCTACATCCCAACCTGCACCTGATGAATCCTGCTCTGGTTTTCTCCCCTTTGTCTGCCAGTTCTTAGCTGTCTGCTTCAGCTTTGCTACCTGTTGCTTGTGCCTTCTCTTGGCAGCTACCATCTTTTGCTGGCACTTAACATTAATTACTGAAAAAGGTGTGTACACTGAGGCCGAACTAAATCTTCTCCTATAGATAAATAAGGAGAGGGAGACATTAATCTGCTTAGCTTCCATTATTTGTAAAGTATTCAGATCCTGTACTGAGGACCCTGTTTATAAATGCCTAGACAAAGAATGAGACTAAGGCAGGGGGAGGGGATGAGTAGCCACTTGTGTGCAGCTGAGTGGGTAGAAGGCATCTAGGAGCTGGAGCCAGAGCCCCATGCACTGGGGCAGGAGCCACCCAGCTGTAGCTTTTCCCCCTTGTATGCTCGGCACCATACTCTCAGCCAGACATCCCACAGCTGCCACCTTTCCCCACACTACCTGCTGCCCAGAGCAGCAGGTGCAGCTGACCAGTACCCAGGTGGCTGCAGCCCCATTGGGATGTTTTGTCCCCCGGCTGGGGCTGGGGCCATCATCAGGTGGGAGTGTGGCATGGGCTACCCTGGGTGGGAGCAGGCAGGGCTCGGCCCATGCAGAGCGCTGTGGCAGCTGCATCTTCACTGCACAGCTTGGGCAAGCTCTGCTGCATGCACCCTGCATGCATTTCTAGCCAGCTCTTGGGACCTACTGCTTAGGCTGCCACCCCCACACGTGTGCACTTCCTCCCCACACATACAAAATACACAATAGTAAGACATTTGACCTATTATGCAATTGCATCTATATACCATACTGAAACACAAATTGAGACAAAAAATATTTTTTTTAAATAAAATTGTTATAATAAATGCTTGAATTTTTTTTTAATCTGTAACTTGTTTAAATGATATCTTCTGAGAGATTTCATGTGCAAGCCTTGACAGCTAACCAAAACTACATAGCCTTTATATAAATAATTGTACACTCCTTGACTAAAGTTTTGATTGGCTTGTGAAACTGATAGCATTCAAACATAATTTGTCAGCATGAAATAAAGTTTTAGTCCTTTTTACCTTTGTAAATCCAAGTTCATAGAAATGTAAGATTCTGTGAAAGGGTCCTCCCAGATTGGACCCAGTCCATTGCATTCACAGACAATCACTTGCCCAATGAATCCCCAGAATTGTCACTTCAGCTTTTACAACTCCAAGGTGCAATACCTAGAACACCAAGAAAATGGCATGAATCAAATCTGGTGAAGTGGAGTAAAGTCTTCTTGTTATGTTTTAAGTGGGCTGCCAATGAATTGGTGTTTGAGCACATTTCTGCAATGGTGGTATTGTGAAGCTGGTACAGGTATTTCCCGCTTTCCAATCTAGTCCAACCTGTGTAGGCTCAGGTTCATCCAGTTGTCTGATCCCATCCAAAAAGTGGAATGATTTAAAATAAATAAAAATTACATTTGCCTTTTGACTTCCCCTGACAAATATTGCATTTTTTTTTCACAATGTTTGTCTGCTGCAATTTGAAAGATTCCTACAGGCAGAAATTAATTGTTGATGTTACATTGCCAGGATACATATTCTTGAGTGCGGAAGGTAAAACCAGAGGAAGGAACGAGTATGTTTTCTCATGTACAGTATGCCCTGGAGTAAAATATGCCCCTTGTTTTTTACAAGGCTGAATGGAAGGGGCGTGGGAGGGAGGGGAATCTTTCCTGTAATAGCCCAGTAGCAGCAGGTAGGGAGGTGAACCTGTTTGGGTTCTGCCCCTTGCTTACTTTCACTTTTGCCCAGTAATCTGCAAGAACTTTTTACCATATTTCTCACATATAATATGCACTACAATTTCCAGCCAATTTCCAGCTTTAAGGGAACAAGTTGTATGTGAGAATAAATGGTATTGACGATAATATGTAAGAGTTTTTTGTGTAGGGAATGCTTCTAAGCTTATCTCATCAGTGTAAGAATGATCACTGATTAAAACTGGTGAAGAACAAGGAGGTAAAATGTGAGGGTGACATAATCTAAGGCTTGATAGGTTCATAGATGTTTGGGTTGGAAGGGGTTGCCCTGGGCAGGAAAGAGCACTGGGATTAGATGACCCCAGCCAGGTGCATATTTAGCCTCCTCTTAAAGACCCCAAAGTAGGGGAGAGCACCACCTCCCCTGGAAGCCCATTCCAGATTCTGGCAACCCTTACTCTGAAGAAGTTCTTCCTGATGTCTAACCTAAATCTGCTCTATGTCAGTTTGTGGTTGTTTGTTCCTGGTTATTCCAAGGCGTGCCCTGGTAAACGGAGCATCTCTAATTTCTTTCAGCCCTCTTCCCTTCCCCCCCCACCCCCACCCCATGAATTTGTAGGCAGCCATAAGATCACCTCTCAGCCTTCTCTTGCAGAGGCCGAAGAGATCCAGGTCCCTCAGTCTCTCCTTGTAGGGCTTTGCCTGCAGGTCCCTAACCATATGAATAGCCCTCCTCTGAACCGTCTCAAGGTTGTCCACATTCCTCTTGAAGTACAGCACCCAAAACTGGACACAGTACTCCAACTGCAGCCTGACCAATGCCGCATACAGGGGAAGTATCACCTCCCTGGACCTGTTCATCATGCACCTGCTAATGCATGATAAAGTGTGGTTAGCTTTACTGATTGTTTTGTCACATTGACTACTTATGTTCATCTCGGTGTCGACTATGACTCCGAGACCCTTTTCTGCTGCTGAGAAGGTCATCCGCCAGCCTATCAATGTGTTGGTGATTCTTTCTCCGTAGGTGCAGCACTTTGTACTTGTCTTTGTTGAACTGCATACTATTCTGTCCTGCCCACTTTTCCAACCTGTCCAGATCTGCATGGATTTGTTCCTTACCCTCTAGTGTGTTAACTTTTACCCCATAATTTGGTATCATCTGCAAATTTGGACAGAGTGCTTTCCACACTCTTGTCCAAGTCTCTTACGAAGACATTGAACAGCAGAGGTCCAAGGACCGAGCCTTGTGGGACTCCACTGCCCACATCTTTCTAGGTCAATATTGACCCAGCCACCTCTCACCACTCTGGGTGCAACCCCTAAGCCAATTTGCCACCCACCTGACTGTGTAATCATCCATGTCATAGCTGCTTAGTTTATTTATGAGCTTGAGTTCTAAGTATGATTTTGAGAAAATTGAGATGGATCTAGCTAAGCTGCATGATTTTTGAACTTTCTCTGCTATTCTTGTTCTGTGAGGGAGTCAGACTACACTGTGGGTGGGGCATCCCGAGATGCAAAGGAGATGCCTTCCTTTCCCCCTCCTTCCCCTCAAGTGGTTTCGGGGTGGGGGGAGGTGTAAAATGGCCCAGTTGTATTGGTGTTGTGCTCTTGGATGAATGAGAACACCCTAAGGAGATGAGCACAGCCTGACAAAATGGCTCGGAGGGGTATGAACTTCTTTGGTCATCCTAGTAGTGTTGCCTCATTCACTCTCCTTAAGTGGTCAGTGTTGGCTTCCCAACGCTACCTGCCCAGTGCAGGTTTCCAGTTTGTTCTCTTTTCCTCTGCGAGGGGCAAGTCTTCCTGCATTGACTCACATGGGGGCAGACAGAAGAAATCAGAATGGCAAAGTTCATATAAGAAAGGCAGAGCAGTGGGGTTATGGCTCCCTACATCCTGGTGTGCACATGGGAAGAGAATGTGGATCTGACAGTTTTCCTAACCTCTTTCACTTCTCTGTCCATTCACACTTATTCCTACAACACAATATTCCCTTTCCCTCACCACAGCCCTAAACCTTTCTTTTCAGATTTCTCCTTCCTTCTCTAGCTCTTAATTATCCTTCTTCCAGCAAGCACTAGAATGGTTTCAACAGAAGATTAGGTAGATGCATAGAACATGGGTCCATAAATTGCTCTTAAAGGTTATAGTTATGGGTGCAGCCCCAAAGTAAGACTGGCCCTCTAAATGTTGGATATTGTAAGGAAAGAGACAGAGGACAAATCAGTCTGGATAGGTCCTGCATTAAACTCTTCCCTTTAGCAGCCACTCTGTGCCACTTTTAAGATATAGAATACTAGGCTAGATGGACCTGGGGTCTGAGCTAGTAGGGCATTTATTATGTGTGTACACACTCTCTTTTTTTTATTTCTTATTTAATACTTTGAGCACCCTATGAATTTTCTGCTGTACTCTAATCATATTTTGTCCCCAGTGACAGATCATAGTAACCTTTCTTGCCTTCTCCCCACTTCTGATTTTCTGGCAAGCCCTGAACAGGTGTTAACTGATTGGTAGGTCAGGTAAACTGGATACTATGTCCTGGAGGCATTCAATTCATGACAGAAACTTCTTTGGTTATGTAGGCTTAAGCTATACCGTGGGGCTGCTGCTGCTGCTTTAACAACCGTGATGCAATGATCTGATGGTCTGTGAAGCATTTTCTATCAGAGCTAGTAGCTTCTCAGACGGCAGCTTCTGGTGCCAGAACTGTGTCCATACCAGGGATTCTGCCAGCATAACTACACTACCATAGGCTATGGTCTCTTCGCTCTGGCATGGCTGTGTTGGGTAGCAGAGTTTTGTAATGTAAACAAGGGTTTTGTCTGCATATACAAAATAAATTGTTTTGGTTTGTGAGCCAATAGATAGAAGTACAGGGATCCCAAGTCTTATGAAAACGGTCAGTAGGTGCCATAGTGCTGGACTAACTGAGCAGTTAAAACTGCTTTGGGTATGAACAGAGCCATAGCTTCCTAAAATTCTGCACTGGATCTTTTTTGTACAGTCTGGCAGCCTGATGAAAAGCTGCACACTGGTAGACTTTGTTTTGGGAACTCTGTTTAAATGTTTCCAGATTTAGGAATTATAAACCTAACCTGTGTCTTTGTGAGGTGTGCTCAGGTTTTTTTGTTTTGTTTTAGGGCTATTGGAGTTAAGTAGGTAGATTTTAAAGGTTAATTCTAAATGCTTTGAAAAGAAGAGGGTCCTCTCAGCCTTAACCATAGCAGAACTGGTGCTATGCTGTAATTTAATTAGCGTTATGGATTTACTAACTCCTGCACAGTAGTGATTTGCGTGTTGGCACAGTATAAAAGCAGGGAAATATATTGCCAAAGTGTGTAGTTGTTTTGTTGAAGGCTTTTAAAAAAAACCCAGTCTCAAATAATAGGAAGGTCATTGTCTTGCATATGGATTAGAGAAATGAGTATTAAGAAGGTTCTACTGTGCCGACAAATGCACTGTCAAACATTTATACAGTCAGTCCAGAAGGGGGAGAGAGCCATATAAAATTCTCCATGGAAAGGTGGCTCAAAAGTTTAATTTGGCCTGTCTTGTTTCCTGTTAAATTTGCCTACTACCTTAGAAAGGTTTTTGTTGTAGTATCTGCATTTGGCTGTGAATTTTACTTTTATGCTGAGTACCTTGGCTCATTTATACAGGTGGCATATTTTCATGAACTTCATTATGAATTTGTCATAAATTTAATTCCATTTTTTTTAAATCACAGTTCTTTTTGGGGTAGGTAAAGTTTGGAAATGTCTCAGTTCCATCCTCTGGGGTGTCTTTGTTTTGACACTAATTATGTGATCATTGTTTTTCTATTTTAATTGAGGGTCAGCAGCATGGCATTTCAACTTGGGAGTCCTCAGTACATCACAGAGATCTCTCCTACTTGAGGAAGAACTTTATCAACATAGAAATTTATGGCAGGTGGGGGGACATAACACACTGTTGCCAGTGCATTACCGAACTATTTGCTGCACAGTAGCAGAATATGGGACTCATCTTAGCTCTGTGGTGGGGAGAAGAATGTATTGGAGCAGATGACTAGCCTGCCTATACATGTCTGGGGATGGGGAGTATTTTAATTACAATGGTTCCCAGAGAGCCGCTCTAATTAAAGAAACACATCCTCATGTACACATGGTTAAAATGTTCCCCCCCCTCCCCCTTAAAAATGGCCAGGGGATGCTTTAACTAAAGCTCATTTGAGGCTTAGTTAGTGCCCCAGCAGCCATTTTTAAACCCACAGGGGCTTATACTTATGATGCTGTGGCAATGCTAGAGTGTTCCAATTGGAACACGGAGCAGACTTGATTAATCTAACTGGAACGTGTCGGAGCACATGTATAGGCACCCTAGGACTCCAAGGTGCTATTTAAATATGGGAACTTGTTGAGTGAGTAGCCCCTCTTATAGTTGTAATGTGGTTTTATCTCCTGAATTTGCAGACCTGAAATAATTTTAAATTTTTGAAGGGCCTAAGAGGTTTTGGGATCTGGCATCACTTTTATAAAAAGTGGCTGCTGAGCACTTGTCTACAAAATTGGAAGTTGTCTATGCATGCGAGAACTGGATTGGCTGTGATCCTGGATAAGATTTCTTCAAGCTAGGAGCTTTTTAACACACACGAGCCCAACTTTTGGCCTGCACCCCGAATTCTCAGCCCCTTTGGCAGCCAGATCTTTATTCTTCAATGCCCTTGAACTGCCAGATGTGTTGCGGAAAAGTCTTCTAAGCATTGCTGTAGATGTCTTTTATTGTGAGCTGGCATTCAGTCTAAAAATATTCCTGGTGCTTATTCCTGGAGTTAGATTCTACCCTCTATTGAGTGTATGTGAACTAATAGCCTTCTTAAGTCTTCCTTCTTCTGTCTTTAATTTCCCTTCTGTGTGCTAAACATTTCAATTGGCACAATATGATAGCCTCCTCTACCCATTGCTCCCCTACTCATTTCTCCCCTTTACTGCACAGTCAAATGGTGACTGTTCTATGCTGGCAAAAATAGCCTGTGGCTTTCTTATGGTCAGCCTGTCAGCCACAGGTTCCTGATCTCTTCTTCTCCACCAAGTCCTGACCACCTTCCAAATGTTCAAATGCCAGCTGCAGCAGTTAATTTTTTTTTTTTATCAGAGAAATGGCTGGTAGCAGAATGTTCACTTCTGAAGAACGTAATGTGTTTTGATCAAGCAAGACATTAATTCAGTTCATTACTGTAAGTTTTTTCTCAGCCCAAAGGCAAAATAAGAGAGAAACCTATATTGTAGTAGTAACAAACTCTAAATAGGAAAGCTATGCACTGCGCAGTACTATTAAACTAGGGATTAACGCTGTTTCCACACTCTGTTTAGTGATCATTGCAAATCGCTATTTACTGCAGAACACACTGAGTAAGAGCGCCTGCAGGGAGCATGAATTTGATTATAGAAAATGTTCTAATAAGTCTGTATCACTTCAGGATAGGTCTGTCTTATCTCTTGCTCAGAATGAGCTGTTCTGCTAATCTTAGCAGATGCAGGAGAGATCGTTCTAGTGAATAACACCAGGGAATGTCTTTCTGGACTCCCTTTTTGTTCAGTAAATGAAGACCACCTTCTTTGTTAGATCACATTGATAACAGAAGTGTCCATCTAGGGCTGTCTGGAAAAATACAAACTATAATAAGCCTGCCCCATCAGATTCCCCTGCCATAATCTGAAAATGAATACCTGGCTGTGCCCCCAAAACCAGGGCGATGGACCCACAAATATGAAATACCATTCCAAAAGAGCAGCCCAGCCTGCCCAGGGCACTTATTGGCTGCCCATTACTGCTCATTACTAAATCTGTGAGATAAGAATCTTTGCATTGTGGCTCCACATTGCGTGGGAAGAAAGAACAGCTGAGGCTCCCTATCCCTGAAGAAGGGTCATTGCACCTGAAAGCTTGCAAATAACTTTTTTTCAACTACTCAATTGGTTTAATAAAAGATACCATATCTACCCAAAGAACCTTGCCTGCCTACATCCTTAGACCAACACAGCTACAACTAAAACCCCAGCAATATGGAAGAAGGGTTCATTTCTATCTTTTTCTGTTAACTAGGAAGATGCTCTACAAATGGTATCATTTTTAGAAAAAGGAAGTATGGTTCTATTCAAATGTTCTAGCTGTTTACAAAGTGGTTTATTTTTGTGTGAAGGCTTTGCTCTCTCCTCTTTTAATGATGGCACAGAAAGCTTGTGGAATGCTCCACTTGGTAAATAGATCTGCTTTTCCTCCCCCTTCCCCTTCCCCTGCCCCTCCCCCAGCACAGTACCATAGCCTGTTGGGCTAGCACTGCCATATCCCACAAAGATATATCTCAGTTTACACTAATAAAGAAAAGCACACCCAAAAAATTAAGCTGTTTCTCTAAAGTAGGTAAGACTTCCCTTATAACATTGATAACTTGCTGTTATTCAGAGGGCATATGCTACTCACAGCATCATTAAACTTGTTGCTTTTTATTTCTGAATAGTTACAGTTTTGGGTGTACATTCCTCACACATCTCCAGAAAAGTGTTCTTTATCCTGCAGCTACTGCTGGCCATCAAACAGCTGCAGTAAAATGCCCTTCCACCAGTCAACTCTTATTTCCCAAGCCCCGACACTGTACTATACTGACTAAAGCATTTTATAGGAAAAGTCTTCTCAAACAGTTGCGTGGTAATTTGTTGCTCTTTAGTACTCCTTGCGTGTATTAATTGCATGTGCAATTAGATCACAGCAGAGTTTACTGCTTCTGGGTGCAGTTTTTACATGTGTACCTAGGACCACAGCATGTTGAGCTGTGGCCTCACAGCCCTGGCTGGCAGGGGACCGGGGGTGGTCAGTCTGCCAGCTCAGAGCTGTTCCACCCTGGCCAAACATGTTGGGGAGGGGCTGGTGGGGGGCACAAGGGTGCTACAGTGTGGGGCTAGTTGGCAGGTAGCTCCTGCACTGTAGCACCCTCATGCCCCACCCAAGCCCAGTTACTGTCTATGCATGTGTTGTGGCAGAGTTAATTAGTACATTCTGGTTTAATAGTGCTACACATGTAGACTGCAGTGCTTTACTGTAGAGCTAATAAGTCAACTTCACAGCTAGTATTATTGTAGATGAGCCTTGTAATTGTGACCTATGGTTTATATCTTCAGTATAAATCTTATGTTGATCTGATATAGTCAGTTGTCAGTATTCCACTCTTATAAATTCATGAGATGGTCACATGTTCAAGCGAGTCATTGCTTAAAGCTGCATATTCATAACTTTTTGTTGGATGTACTGTGTGGGCATCCTTAAAGTTTTCTAGAAATTTGTTCTTGTAACAGGGTTGACTTAGTATTTTCTTTGGCTGTGCCTTGTGAATAGAATGCAAACTACTACACCTTGGTATTTGGGTATCCTTTTTTTTTTTAGTTTGTTAGGAGACTATGATAGCAAAGAGGTTATCAGTGCAGCTGGAGAAGACTCAGTGAAAGTTGTGAACTACATTAAAGTGGGCTGTGTTCATAAATGAGTAAAAAGAATCTATGAAAAGAAATGGGCTTCCAGCTTTGGCCACACATCCTCTACATTTGAAGTTCATGCCTTCTTCCACTTCCACACAGCAAAATCTTGAGCCATTCTGAGTTTGAAAACTGGGCAAGAATCTTCCTGAATCCTTATGGTTCTAGGCTTGCTTGGATGCACTTCCAGTCTCTACCTCCCCTGTGCAAAATGGAGTTTATTTTCTACCTAGGAGGACTTTTGAAATCTTTGAATTCTCCTCAGCCTGATGAAGGGTGTATGTGCCTGAAAGCTAGCAAAAAAATTCCTTTCTTTGCAACTATTTAGTTTAGTAATAAAAGGTATCTCATCTGGACCAAGAGCTTTGTGTATTGCTATGACTGAGGCACTCAGAGTCTTCATTAGCCAGTTTACTGAAGTTCATCTACTAAGTATCTTGCAAATGTTTGGTTGGCTGTCAGAGGAAGGAATATCCATAACTTGCAGATGCAGTTGTGTATTTCTCTCCCCCCCCCGCCTCTCTCTGAATTACTATTTCTGGTTATTTTGATTTAAATACTAGCTTGGGGCAGGTTACTTCTGGAACTGTCACTTCTTCTGGGCTGGGGTTGTGGTGGCTCATGTGGCAGGGGGAGCACAAGGTAGACCACATGGTCATGTGGACTGCAGGGCAGACTATGCAGTGGCAAAGGAGCTGTTGCTGTTCTGGCTCCAGCCCTGACCCAGGCTTGAGGCCAGAACTACTGCTGCCTGATGGGGCTGAGGCCAGGGCCAAAGCCAGCTTGTGCTCCATGGCCCAAGCCAGAGCTGCTGCATGGGGTACGAGAGGGAAGGGGAAGGTACAGGTGGTGGGTTGAGGGAGGGGGAAATGGCAGACTCCAGCCCTTGGCACCCCCCCCCCTTTTACGTGTTGCAGAAGTAAGGGGTAACGAATTTAAGATCACCCTCCCTATAATTAGATTCTGTACATGGAAAATGCATAAATCTAATTCAAATCCATCTTAGATTCAGGTAAATATGGTATATAAGTAACAAAAATGGTAACTATAATACCTCTCTTGCATTTGAACAGCAGCCAGAAAAATGCTAACATTTTAAAGGTGTTGTTTGTTTTGTTTTTGTTTAGAATATTGGCTTGTCTGGCAGTGTACCAGACTGAGCCAGAATCCTTGAACCCAGAGTATTAATGCATAAGCCTTTTAAAACCTAGCAACCCCCCCTTCTCTATCACTTAAGTGAATATATGTTTTGATGTAGTTGTAACAATGTTAGGAATCATGTTTTTGACACGAGCACCATGAAAAAGGCTTCTTTCAAAGATTTTTTTTCCCCCCCTTTCACTTCTTCTTTTTTAGTTTCACTTCTTGCAAGCAGTACTTTTGTTTTGGCAGACTGTTACCCTAGAACATGTACGTACTTCTCAGTATAGTTTACAAGAACTAGTCCAAAAATAGGTGGTTGTTCTACCAAGCATATGTAAACTGTTTGCATCAGTAAATGACTAGTGTGTCTAATCCACATTTTTTCTAACAGGAAATGCTGTGGACTAGGGCTGTGAGAAATGGCACTGTTCTGCTTTTAACGAACAGTGTTTTGTTTAGTTTTGAAAGCACTGTTCCATTTCATTTCGTCGAAACTGTTTCGACACTTCACCCGTAGGCTATAGTGGGGACGAATGAAACAGCCTATAACATTGTAATTTCTTCCCTCATTCAGATTAAACTTGCTGGGATGGTAGCCCCTTCTGAGGGCATGAAGCCTGCCATGTTTCAAAGAGGTGGGTGTAGAGGTTTCTGGGAAAGTGTACCTCAAGGTATTGATAAGCAGGAGTAGCCTCCTGTCATCTAGCAGGCAGATAGGGGGCTGCACCCCCAGGAGGAGTCGGGCAGAACCCCACAGTCCTCCTGGAGGTCTGGGCAGGAGGCTGCTGCTATTGCCTGGAACCTGTGCTAGGCACTGCCTGCACCCAGCACAGCTCCCTGGAGCTGAGCCAGGAGGTGAAGTGCAGTGCTGGGACTGCACTCCTCTTCTTGCTGCCGGGCTGAGTTCCACGGGGTTGTAAGCTGCTGGGAGCTGAGCCTGGTGGAGGGAGGCAGAGCGCAGCCCTGGTGCTGTGCTCCAGTTCCATGGGGCTGTGAGTGCTGGGAGCTGAGCCCGGTGGAGGGAGACGGAACACAGTGCCAGGGCTTTGCCCCGCCTCCCTCTACCAGACTCAGTTCCCAGGGGCTCACAGCCCTGTGGAATTCAGCCTGGTGGTGGGAGGCAGAGCGCAGCGCCGGCTCTGTCTGCCTTCCACCACCTGGCCTAGCTCCATGGGGCTGGCGGAGCCAGTTGGAGTGTGGCCTTGGCACTCCTCTGCCCCCCGCTGCTGGGCTACTTCGAAATTTTGAAATGCTTTGAAACTTTTGAAAAATTTCGACTGCTCTCATTTCATTTCAATGTTGTTTCGAAGCCCTTTGTTTCTATTTTGCTGTTTCGAGCTTGAAATGAGTTGAAATGATACAACTGGTGAAGCTTTGCACAGCCCTACTATTTACATCCCTTTAAAAAGAAAATCTATTTAAACTGTACGTTTTTTCTTTTTTCCCCTAAAATGGTTAGTTTTTACAGAACTTGAGGAGGAGGTTTGTATTTTGCTACTGTACAATGTACATTCTGTTGGATTAATTATGGGAGGAATAATGTCTTTAATGTTTCTCCTTGGATGAACAGTTTCCATGTTGATTTTAAAAAGGCAAGTATTTATTCAAGGATTTAGTGTTTAATCAGATAAATGAATCAACGTTATCTTCCAGAGTAAATCTTTCTTTATTTTGAGGTAGGATATAATACTTCAGTCTTGGTCATAAACCTGCCTCCTACATTTAACGTGGTCTGTCACTAATTATCATATTTGCTTAAATATAAGTAGGGACCTACCAAATTCATGGCAGGAGTATAGTGTGCGGCAACTCGTTTAATCTTGCAGGTTCCCTTGTGTGTGTATCATCCCGTCTTGTCCCCACCCACCAGTGCTCACTCCCGGTAAGTGAGGCAAAAATCATGGAGGCAAAAGCTGCAGTTTAATATGGCACCACTTTTTTGCTGCTTTCTGCTGATTGGCCAAGGGGCCCTGGCAGCCATGCTGTCTGTTGCCTCCTGGCTGGGAGGCAAAAACAGTATCGAATTATTTAAATCTATGGTTTCAGCCACTCTGATCAGGAGTGAACAGCAAGCAGTGGGAGTGATGAGCAAGGGAACCTGCAAAATAAAAAGAGCTGCTGTGCATCCCACTGCTCACTCCTGATCAGCGGGAAGGTAAAAACCATGGTTTTAAATGTAGTGCTGTTTTTGCTTCCCAGCCAGTCAGCAACAGACAGTGGCTGCCAGGACCCCTCGGCCAGTCCACAGTGAGTGGTAACAATGGTGCCATATTTAAAACTGCAGCTTTTGCCTCCTCGCCAGTCAGGAGCAAGCAGTGAACAACGGGGTCCCTTCACCAGTCAGTGACAGGGAGAGGTGCATAGGGGAACCTGCAAGAGTAAAGGAGCTGCCATGCACCCCACTCCTGCCTAGAATTTGGTGGGTCCTTAAATACAAGATGACCCTGACTATGGAATATTGAACAGCTTTTATATGGAAAATGTATCAATATGATACCCAATTTTTTAAGTATAAAATCTAATTTATTGGAGGCTTCCCTTGAATTTTGTCCCCTTCTCATTACTACAGCAGGGAAAATTAAATCGAGGCGGGGCAGTTAGATGGCTCCTGTGCCCTCTGACTCCACCTCCAGTGTCTTCCCCCTGCAGCCCCTTCCCCCCCACCCTTAGTGTTAGACCTTGCTCTCCCTTAGCACATGGAAGTGAAGGACAGATTTGAAAATACTGACTTTGAAATGAACTTGCCTGTGGTAATTTGCATATAGACAAATCAGAGTTGGAAGGGACCTCAGAAGGTCGTCTAGTCAAATCCCCTGCTCAAGGCAGCACCATCCCCAACTAGATCATCCCAACCAAACTTTATCTATCTGGGTCTTAAAATCCTCCCAGGATGGAGATTGTATGACCTCACTGGCTAGCCTGTGTCAGTGTTTTGCTATCATCCTAGTAAGAAAATTATTCCTCGTATCTAACCTAAACTTCCCTTGCTGCAACTTGAGACCGTTGCTCCTTGCTGTTATCTGCCACGGTAGAGAACAGTGTAGCTCCATCTTTCTAACCCCCCTTCAGGTAGTTTGAAGGCTGCTATTAAATCCCCACTGTATCTTCTCTAGACTAAAGGAGCTCAGTTCCCTCAGTCTTTCCTCAAGTCATGTCCCTCAGCCCCCAAACCATTTTTGTTGCCCTCCGTTGGCCCTGCTCCAATTTGTCGACATCCTTTCTGTAGTGGTGGGCCCAGAACTGAACATAGTACTCCAGATGTTGCCTCACCAGTGCTGAATAGAGGGGAATAATCGCTTCCCTTGACCTGCTGGCAACACTCCTACCGATGCAGCCCAGTGCCAATATGCCATTAGTCTTCTTTGCAACAAGGGCACACTGTTGGCTTGTATTCAGCTTATTGTCCACTGTAACCCCCAGGTCCTTTTTGCCAGAGCTGCTGCCCAGTCAGTCAGTTCCAGCCTGTACTGTGCATGGGATTGTTCCAGCCAAAGTGGATGACTTTGCACTTGTTCTTGTTGAACCGTCATGAACCCAATCCTCCAATTTGCCTAGGTCACTCTAAATCAGGGGTGTCCAACCTTTTTGAATGTGGGGCCGGATCACAAACTTTTTATCACCCAGTGGGCCGGCAAGCCAAATTCAAAGACGTCACAGGAAGTGGTATCACATCAGGAAGTGGTGTCACATGAACTTTGACACCAGTGAAGTTGCAGGGGTTGATATGGTGCTGGTTGACATGGCATGCATGTCTGGGTTGACACGGTGCTGCAGGAGCTGCTTGGCTACAACCGGGTTGACTTGGTGCTGGAGAAGCTGCAGGGCCAGGCTGGGGTTGACCTGGGGCCCGCCCGGGCTGCTGGTGCCATGCCCGAGTTGACATGGTGCTGCAGGACCCGCCTGGGCAGAACCGGGTCAGCACCGGCCAGGTAAAAGAGCATGCAGCTGAAGCTGGCTTCCCATGTACTGCTGGGGATTGGAGGAGGCCGGCCAGGTCTGCACCGGCCAGCAGAAGTGGCGGTGGAGCTGTGTGCCACTTGGGACTGCCGGGTGCAGGCTCGTCCTGTTCTGAGTGGCACACGGCTCCGCTGCAGCTTCTGCTGGCCGGTGCAGACCCAGCTGGGCTCCTCCTGTCCCCAGCAGCACATGAGAAGCGGCCCCCTCGGGGCCTCGCACGCCGGCAGCTGGGCCCGGAGCACGGAGCAGGCACCAGGACTCCTCGCCTGTCCCAAGCAGGGGACCTTGGGCCAGATAAAATGGCTTGGCGGCCCGCAGGCCGTATGTTGGACAAGCCTGCTTTAAATCCTAGCCCTACCCTCCAGCATATTTACTACTCCCTCCCAGCTTATTGTCATCTGCAAACCTTGCTGAGGATGCACTCTGCCATCTTCCAAGTTGATGATAAAGACATTGAACCAAAATGCCCTCAGGACTGACTCCTGGGGCACTCCACTTGATACTGTCTGCCAGCTATGCAGTATAGGAACCAGGTGTTCTTGTCATGAGTCCTTAGATCTTCCAAAAATGTATAGGCAGATGAGACACAGGGTAACCTTGTCTGACTTTACCTCATGGGGGACAGTGCTACACTAATCACATGTGCCTAGCTGAGTGGCGGGGGGTGATGGGGATTCTGGGTGAACTGTTCAGGGCCCTGTTTGATGTTTGCCAAACATTTGAGGCTAGTGAAGAAACATAAATCATTGGAAATGGGACAGAAAGGTATAGCTTGGCTGTGGGAGTGAAGAGAGAGTTGAAATTATTCAGTGTAGTGGCTCAGCATGACCTTGAAAAAGAGTCTGAGGGGGACTGAGCGCAGTGGGTGCTACTGTATCTCTTATTCAGATGGGCTGTATTAACCTATCCTTGTGGTAGGTTGCCAACAGCATTTCAGCTTTTTGGCTAAGGTCCATCAATTTTTTGGTACTAAGGGGATGGTGTCAGGGCTGGCTCTGGCCCTCCAGGTGCTGGCCTGGTAGGCAGTACTTCCAGGCCTGGTGCCACATCCCTGAGTGGGAACACCAGCCTATTATGATGATGATGACAAAAAAAAAGAGAGGTTCCCATCAGTATGTTTGCCAAATGAGGGCCATGTGGTTTTTTTATAGTCAGTCTCAGTGGTGGCTGCATTTAATCAGCTTCATAACTGGTTTTCATTGCTGAACAGCAGTTAAATGATAGACGATTGTTCTTAATGAGCTGCCTGGGATGATCTAGTTGGGAATGGTCCTGCTTTGAGCAGAGGGTTGGACTAGATGACTTCCTGAGGCCCTTTCCAACTCTGTTTTTCTATGATTCTATGAGGTTTCCTTATTATGTGAAGGGTTGGGGGGAGGAAGAATCTTATTTGAGTAAATATGATACTATCAGATTAGAATTTTAGAATGGAATACATTAAATAAATAGAATACAGCTTAAATCTTGTGTTTGTAGTTGGTATTTAGAAAGAAACCAAAAGTTACGGTGTCAGCTGAATTGATGCATTTTAAATTATTATAATCCATTATGCTACATACTATTGAGAACAAGGCTTGTGGCCTTGGGGTAGAGAGTGGTTCTGAAAAACTTGATTTTTGTTCCATTCTGTAGTATTACTAAACTCCTTGTCAGTTAAGATCCACGCAGAGATCAAATACATTCATTATTTATATTTTATTACATTGTTGCTGTTGGTTGCACCTATTTAAAGCTGAAGGTTTATTCTTTGCAAAAATAACTTTGACATGGTCAAACTTGTGAGTGTTGGTGATGGTGAGAGGTGGTGAGTCTAAACTCCCAGCACACGTCCTGACCTAGAATCCTTAATATATTTGCGAAAGTACACATCAAGTTGTAGTCTTTTGCATGTCTGTTTCTAGAAAATCCAGCTTACCACTATGCTCAAATTCTGTAATTATTAGATTTGGTTATATCTAGAGGGGAAGCACTGTTTTCAGTGGTAGTAACTACATTGATCCAAGCATGGCTGGCTCTTACAAACTCCAGCCAGTGGGGGAAATGAAACCAAAATTATCTTCCTCTGCTTCCCCATAAATGAGCAGAATTTTTATCCATCATCTATGGGATTCTTATTGTGGAAGAACTTGTTTTTTGATAGATAGCATCAACTTACATGATTATACTGCATAAAGAAAAAGGGGGGAAAAAATAGGTCCTTTCCCCATAATGCACTTTTAGTTCAGCAAAAGTCCTGGTTCAGTGGCATCTTGTTTCCATGCTGGACATGTTGCAGGTTTCTGGTTTCTCTTTCATTCTCATTTTCCATGCCTACTTTAGCTCTATGTAAAGCTGTTAATTCTGTAACCCATTGCTGGCATGCTTGGTTTTTGTTTTATTACATGATGTTAACTTTCGGTGTCTAAATACTTTTTCTTTTTGCCAGAAGCCTATATTGGCACATGGGTGTCACCTTACAGTTGCTTCAGGGCAAAACATTTGCGTTTTAGCCAAAATATCAAATAACCAGCTTGGCATTTTCACTGGTTTCCTTTTTTCTGATGTGTGTGGAAGAACATCTGTAGAGCAGTACATACATGATATCCTCCCCCCGTTGAGATTCAGAGGTGGGGGTGGGGGATAGGGCTGGTACTGCTCAGGAAAAGATACTGCACAGCAGAGACATGTTGAGCTCATAGTGTCCAGGGGTGAGGGTATGCTGACCCGCTGTAGATTGTGGGCAGAGGGGATGGGGGAAGCAGGGGTAAGGGGACCTGCGTTCTGGTGGGTGTAGCAGCCCCATGACCAGGCTCCCTGGGAGATTATCCTGGTGCCTGCCCCTGCCCACCTGTGACAGGTGTATTTCTATTGGAGCCTCTCTATTGGTGACTCTGCCCTCCTGTAGAGGGCAACCGCCTGCTTACTTGCCTGCCATGTCTTGATCTTAATTAATTGATGTAATTAGCGGGAGGCTGCCCATGTTATTCGCCTTGGTGCCAGGGGGCGCTATCTGCAGCTCCTTTTCCTCCCCTATTCCGCAGCCTAAGCCTCGCAGATGACACTGACGTGGTTTGGTCTTGGGTCTCGTTGTGATTTGGCCCTTTTCCTCATCTCCCCTTTGGACTTCCCACTGCCCTATCTTGTTCCATGCCTTCCTGGTGCTCTGCTGCCCCCTCGCTCTGGGGCTTCTCGCTGCCCCTTTGCTCTGGGGCTAGGGTCAGTACACCGCAAAATGCTGTGCCCTCTCTGGCACCAGGGTCCCCGTGCTACCGTGGAGCCCCTATGAGGCCTCCTCCAACCCCTAATAGCCTCACTCAGTCCTCCGGTTGTAAACAGCGAACACAAAAACAAAAAGCCCCTGGGCTATAACATAAAAACCTAAACCGTCTGGCCAAAACCACGTTCAGTCCCTACCAGGGGAGTGCTCCAACCCGTAGCAGCAATCGGGGGCTGCTCGTGCAGTCGGGCTTCTCTCCTGTCTGCACTGGCCGAGCTCCTCTTCCCCAACCGCCAGTGGGGGACTACCCTCCTGGCCTGACTCCTGGGGTTTATATGCATCAGGCCCTGCCCCTTCCTGTCAGCTGACTCCCCAGCAGTTGCCCTAGCAACCAGCACCTGTGACTCTGGCTGCCCTGGTAACTAGCAGCTGGGCTTCCCCCTTCTTGCTGGGCTGCCCCCCCCCCCCCCCATCTGAGTTCCAAAGAATATATAGAGGGGCCACTGCAAAATCATTCTGTCTGGCAATATCTCAGAACCTCTGGAAAACCTGTACCTTTTTTGTGGGGGAGAAGAGTCTTTCTTTCATTGTCCTTGACATAGTGTTCCATCCCAGAAAGTGCAAAAGTACTTGAAGGAAAAGGTAGCCTGGGAGATGGAAGAGAAGGGGAATTATTGATGTCTTCTATAGCACAATTTGAGCAAGCAAGACAGTAGAAGAGGCAGGATTTTAAACCCGAATCCTGCCATTCTAATGATAATATTAGTTAAAACGAAATCTAACCCCATCTCTAATATCAAGAAGGATGCGGGAGTTGAGGGAGGAAGAGCCCTGAGAAAGTTAGTTATTCTGAGGTATGTCCACATCATTGCTGGTGGCATAGCACCATGTAGGATTTGACATACAACTTTAGCTTTATATGCTAATATGGGAGCTTGGACTGATTGTCCTGCTGTGGTCTCATAACATTTCTTTAGCCAGTGCTGATTGAGCTGCCTTAGTTTTCATCGACTGAATGTGGTGTTTCTGTGATGGAAAAGCTGTAAACATCACAACCAAGTACCTAATAAATTTTAACAACTTCAAGTTCGATTCCCTCCATGTTCCATGGATATTTTATCAAACAGCTTCCCCAAGACATTATTTTGGATTTATCATAATTTATTTTTAAGTTATTTTGTCCACAAAGATGCTCAAAAGTTGTAATTGCTCTCTGTAATCCAATGGGCATTCTTGACAGTATGACAGTGTCATCTGCATACATTAAGATAGGAATTGGGGTTGCTAGTAATTTTGGGGAATGAAAATGAGTGTTCTGCAAATTTCCAGTGATGCCATTCATATAAAGGTTAAATAGCAAAGAAGCAAAAATACATTCTTGTCAAACCCCTTTGTGTCTGAAATTTTGTGCGAGTTCGCCCCTCAGGCCCCACCTAACTTGTGCCTGTGTGTCCTTATGATGATCTATCAGCAGATGCAAAAGAAAAGGGTCAATTCCATAATTTAACAATTTCTCCCGAAGTTTACTTCTATCTATACTGTTAAAAGCTCTTGACAGGTCAACAACTGTGACATATACAAATGTACAAATCAGCATCATTTGAGTAGCAGTTTGAATAACTCTGAATTTGAATGATGAAAATTTATCAACTTGTTTTGATGAACAGTGTTTGGAGAATCTATATGATATGCACCATATAAATGCTGTGAACAAAAAACTGCCTGGAGTCTAGAATGATTGCAGACATGCATGTAAACCAAATATACTAACACCCTTGAGGTCATAAACTTTTTGAGGACTAGCAGAACAATACAGTTATCCTATCTCTATAAATGTGATTCTTTTAGCTTATTGGTTGATTAAGGGTATTTGTTAATCTTGGGGGGTGAAGGGGTCCGTGTTCCTGCATCTTCCTTGTTGTGATTCTAAAGTTGTAGACATCTCTTAATTTTTGTCGTCCAGTATTACCAAAAAGGTATGAAAGAAGGGAAAAGCATTATCTGTAGTAACTGAAGTTCTGTTACATATTTTGTAGGGATTGAGAATGAGTTCATGTTACTACCTTAAATTTAGTCAGTCCGTCATTTTAATAGTGGAGGATACCACTGTCAACTCAAATAATCTTTTTGTGAAAAATCTTTAATTCATCAATATTAAATTTAGTATACTGTACTTTGTAGCAGCAGAGTTTCTTTTTTAAAGAGCAAGACTTAAGGTAATAGTTAATTTAGAATTTGTTGCTACTATTGTAGCGCAGTTTTCTTCTGCTTTGCTTTCGTTTTCTTAGTAGTTTAAATATTTGATTCCACAATTGATATTCCAGTTATTATTTGTGCTTACCAGAGAATGAGTCCTTGGATGCAACCATTCTGACATTAGGTGCTATAACCACTTATCCATACTGACTTACAAATGTAATACATGGAATACTAAAAAGTATCCAACTGTGCATAACTTCAAAAATAATTATTAAAACTATTGGACATAATGTCATAGTTGCCTCAAGCATATTTTAGTAGCATGCGACTTTTTAAACACGTATTATTCACATTTTTAAAAAGCCGGGGAAAGAAACTTAGCATGCAGACAAACAAGCTGTGCTGGATAGTATACCCTTGCAAATCTGGATGATCTGGATTAAAACAAATCTAAATTTTAATAATTTTAGTGTTTTATAAGTTAAAAAATCCTCTTTTGTTTTCCAGAAACTTTTTCACTAAAAGGACGAAGGAACTCAAACCTGCTGTTCAAAGTGCTCCTGGCTGGAAGTTATTTGGAAAAGTCCCTCCCAGAGAGAATCTTCAGAAAGATTCCAAAATAATTCAACAGGTGAGGGAGTATATTGCACAGTTTTAGGTATGAAACTTCATTAAAGTTGATTTGTTTGAAAATTGAATGCATTTCTAGTTATATGTAGTATTTCCTTAATGGATGGGTGTCCTCTGTACGTACCACTGACAGTCCATTTGGCAGTCAGAGGAGAGCAGTTAGGAATCTTCTCAGATTTAAAGAGAAAATTATTGGAAAAACTGCAGAAAAAGGTAATGTGATTAGCTGAGTGTGGCTATTTTCATTTTTTTAGTAGATGGTTTCACAGGCCTGAAAATTATCTGCCACATGTCTGAGATTGTGTGTGAAAGTGTGGCAGAGGATTGGACAGGGAAGTGTGAAAACATGCATGTTCAATGGTCTGTGCAAAGCAAATTTAGGAAAAGATCTGTCGGTGAAACAGGATAATTGATATTATATCTCATCTCTGCTAAATTAATGTTATCTTTGTAGAAACAAGTTTCATTCAAGCACATTTTACTAGACGGACAATTCTGCATATAGCACATTCAAAATCAAATTACGTTGTTATACCTGTAAATGACTGACATTTTACATTTTCATAATTAAAGGTGATAATTTTCATAATTAAAGGTCATAACCCATCATTAAAAGCAGTAACAGATCCTTGATTTGGTGTAGCTAGACCACTGACTGTCAAATTGAGTTTGGCATTTTCATTTGTTGTCATTTTTAGTGGTACGGTTGTGATGCATAAAGCAGTTCGTTTCTCTGGAGGCCACCAAAATCACA
>NW_017728951.1:30983091-31034614 GCF_001723895.1 Crocodylus porosus | reverse complement strand
AGAGTCTGCAATTTAGTATAAGAAAAGCTGTGGCAAGGCTGGGAAAGGAAAAAAGTCCTTGGCAGTGTTTCTTTCTTATCGGGTACAAGATGCAAGCTGTGCATTTCTAACAATACTCCATTTCTAACAGTTGTATGTTGGGATATTACTAATTTTATTTTGTGCTAGTCATTTTAATATAAATTTACTTTTTTAGATTCTCTTTGTAGAAAGTTTATCATTGAACGGATGTTATTTTTAGTTAAATTATATCGTTCTCATGCACATGAGTAATCCCATTCAGGATTTCTGTATGTTTTAGGATCCTTGATTCAGGCTGATCTAACAATGTTTATCTGTTTTTTTTTAAAATGTATTTAAGTCTTTGCTTCAGTTAGTTGCAATTAAACAAGTTCTAGTCAACTCTGGTGAATTGCCTTAAATCCTAATTATTTCGGTGTAGTATTTCATATATTTGACAAAGCTACTACAGATTCCCTGTTTAATCCAGTCATTCAGTAAAATTGGCTAAGCTTTAAAAGCTACAAGCAGGCCTTTTGTTTAATTTTTTTAGCAGGTAACTTGGTTAAATTTGGTAGAAATAACTGTTCCACTACATTTAAATTCAGGAGTTTGTTACCTGAAGGCAGTTGGGTTCTAAAAAAGACAGCTGAAAATAAAATCATTTAAAGAAGATTTAACTGTTTGTCATCACTTTGATACTGGATCTTGTCTTCATGTTCATCTCCGTACATTGTTTTTTAGCATGATTTTTTTTTTGCTATACTACTAAGTAAGAACAGTGCTACTTTTTAATAATGCAGTATTACCAGTTGTTTAAAAATAATCCTTTATATTCTGATCCTGATTCTGCCTGCAGCTGAAAAGCTGCTATACAAATCCTGTTTCTGCTGGTGGGGGCAGTAACCTGAGTCCCTGGGAGCAGAGTCTTTCCACTATCTGACTTCTCCATCATACTCTTCTACTGACAGATGCATCCGGCAGAGTAGAGTGGAAGCTGTTTTCAGTCTCTGAGTCTTTTGACAATAGAGGCATTTCAGGATTAGTTAAGTAAAAAATTGGAAGTTTGGAGCTTGAAGGGTTTCTGATAGAGCAGGAAATAACAGTCCTAAAGCATTTTTGCTGTTGATCCAATTGAGCAAGGAAGTGTTTTATTAAAAACAAACAACCCCTATACAAACAATCTTCTAGTTGTGATCCTCCTGACCTTTGCTAAAATGCTGAAGTACCTAGTTATTTATCAGTTTCCAAGTTGATTCTATGTAAGCACAAGTGATAAACCAAAATATGATTTCATTCTCTCTTCTTTAAGGGGGAAAAGTTATATATTTTCTAAGTATTGTACATAGGGTATTATTTGCAGGCATCCGTTTGACTTCCAAAGTATTGGCTCCTTTTATTTTAATATTAATGCTGGCTTCATTTAATTATTGCAGAAAGTATTCCCTAGGTGTCAGCTGACTTAAGGCTGGTCTCCAGTAAAAACTGTCTATTAAGAATCCAGATGCATCTGTTCCATCTTGGGAACAGAACTGGACGAATACACGTGTTACTTCATGGTTTACAATGATCAGTACCCCTTTCCTAACAGTCAAAAAACTTACTCTTGTGACAGATAATACACCATGAGCATCTATACATGTGCTCCAGGTTAAAGGGGGGAGTACTTTAATTAGAGTGGCTCTGAGAGCTGCCCGTAGCGTCACATGTATTAAGCGTCTCACACTTCAAAATGGCGGCGGGAGGACTTTAACTAAACTTGTTTGACAAGCTTTAGTTAAAGCACCTCCACTGCATTTTGAGACACAGGGACACTGAATACATGTGACACGAAGGCTGCTGGAGCATGCTAATTAGCAGACTTCGGCTGACTTGGTCAAGTCTGCCCCAGTGTGTGCTAATTAGCATGTCAGAGCAGTGCTCTGTCATGTGGATAGGTGCCCCATAGGACTGGCAATTTTATTTTCTTCTCCTCCCCCCCACTCAGGCTAGGTACAGACATTCAAAAAGCCTGAGGCAAAATCAGTTTTAAGTTAGCAGTTTTCTGTAAGTGGTGTAGTTTAGATCAGTAGCAAACAGAACACACATCCCCTACTCCCCCCTTTGTGTGTGGGTCTGGTAAATCTTGGACCAGGTTCCACCGTTTTTCAACTGGTCTGTGTGCCAAACTTCTATTCTGTCACGCTGGGTATATACCAGATTTTGATCTTTTATACCATTAGAAGTGTAATGTCTGTTCCTGGCCTTGGTGAATATCTGCTTTAGTTTTTGTTACTTGTAGTCAGTATCTGTCTCAATTTAATTTTTTCATAGATTGATTGTGTTCCTGTTCTGTTACTGGTGGTGGAATATATACAGTTAAAACAATAATTAATTTGGTCTGTTATACAGGTCATATTACTTGATCACAGTGGTCCCTTCTGGCTTTATAATAATCTGAGTAATAATAGATGATAAGTAATATTTTTAGTTCAGGTGCTATCTTCGATGAGTTACCTCTGATATATTTAATGAGAGCATATTATTCATTGGAGTGCACTGTCAGTGTCATCCAGGGTTTTGTAATATAAGATATTTTGGAAACTGGAATCTAAATCTGACTTGAGATTCCAAAATCTTAGACGTTTTCTAGATGACTGTTTTTTTTGGAATCCATGTGAACATTGGCCAGGCATACACAACTTTTATGAAAGTGATTGGGATGCAGGACATGGGTGCCAACTCTTATTTTTGCCAAGGGGAGGGAGGGCGTCTAAGATGATGGACATGTGGAAAGTTTTATACATTTCAGGTGACATTCTTCTCAGGCCCCTACGTACTTGACACCTCTAATGCAAGGGTACAGAGCTTTCTCTTCAAGTATATTGATGACATGAATCTTGGGGGGGGGGCATGGGAGAACAGAATTATGGTTCAGAAGGTCCTTGCTAGCTGGGCACTAGACAAGAGTATGAAATTCAGGAAAGACAAATATAAGTTGTTGTAACCTAAAGAAGAAAAATAAATGCACAAATAGAGAATGGGGGATGAGTGTTCCTGGCTAGTTGATGTTGAAGAAGATGTTTTGGGGGAATAAAATATCAAACATGAGCCAGCAATATGAAACAGTTGTGTAAAAAAAAAAAAAAAAAGCAAATGCAGTTTTGGGCTGCATTTAACAGGAGCAACTTGAATGATGGTATCTCTCTGCTCTGCATTGCCTAATTGTACTGTGTGCAATTCTGGGCTAGGTAGCCTAAAAGGATGAGGAGAAACTGGAGAGGATCCAGAAGAATGTGACAAAGATATGTTCATATTTGGCTGTACTGTACCTAAAGATTTTACAATGTCTAGATTTTTTTTTCCTATTTGATTGTTCAAACGCTTGCTTTGTGCGGAATTACTTTTTAAAAACCATCTCAGGGTATATAACTTGCTCTACTTTTCTGTGTGTGCTTGGAACTGTAAATGGGGACAGTGGACCTCTGGGCCTTATCCCTGTGTTCATTTGCTACCACTTCATTTAAAAGGCTAATGATAAATCATTTGAATAATCAGTTCCAAAATGATGCATTCAAAATCAATTTTCCAGTATTTGTTGCCTCCTCCTGTCTTGGCAAGAAGTACTGTTTTGCTTTTTGCTGTTTTTCCTGGTGATACCTTCTATTGAACCAATTGTATACAAACTTTTTGGGCAAAAGTGCCCTTCATGAGGTCGTTTTGTGCTTAAAGGCTGTCTAACATCTCTCCCAACTATGCTGTTAGGTTTAATAAAAGGTGTCACCAAAAAAAAAATAGATGCTTCCTGGATCATCACAATAACAGTCCAACCCTACTCCATATATTAAGTATTACTCAGATCGGTAAGAAAAAAGTGTATTCCTTCTGGTTCTGTACTTTCATTGAACATGTTAAAATGTTTTAATAACTTCAGATGTTTATGGATCATTTTGCACAATGTTATTTCAGCTTGATTTATACTGTGAGCTTAAAAATAAATGGGATCTTTCACAGAATGGCAATTTTAGGGGCTGTCTTGCTTGGTTCAATTAGCTGTTCAATATCAAGTCCCCTTTTTAAATAGCCTGAATATTTAATGTAAGTTGTTGTTTTGAACATGTTCTTGCAGGTGCTTTGTAAAATAAGGAGGTCTTCCCAATGGTAGATGCACAGAAATTGACCCAAGTTAATTTTGTTGGTGGCAGTCAGGAATTCAATTAAATTATAGTCAACTGGTCTGAACAGTAGATGATACTTGGAAATATATATATTTTTAAATTCAGCCTGGAAGCTTTGCAGAGCTCAGTATTGTGGTACTGGGCTGTACTAGTAGGTCTTCTCTTCAGAGAACTGGGAGTAGGGGAAAAATAAATGTTCCTATGCATGTTTGGAAACTATTACAAAGAAATAACTTAAAGGGTAAGACTGTATGATTCGATGACTTGGTTACACTTGTTGTGTAGCAACTTGCAGATGACTGCCATCCTTTCAGATATATTGAAACTGTCCTTTTCATTAGTTTCTTGAGCTCTTGGGTCAAAGGTTGAAAGTTCTTGGCAGCTGATTCTCTCAGCTTGCAGCTGTTGGCAGTCCCAGCTCTCATTGGATTTAAAACTGCCCAAGCAGGATGTGATTGAAGCCAATTCTGTGTTGCTGGACATCTCCCACCAACTGTGCTTCCTTCCTTTCTGTTTAAAAAAGGGGGAAAAGAGCAAGCTTAAGTATGATGCTTTTGGTAGATATACAGAGATTTTTTTCAATTTTATTTTGATAAAAATGTGACTGACTACACATACTTGTCGGCTTTTTATTAAGACTTGGTATGCATTTGCAAAAACACTGGGCAGTTAAATTTATTACCTCATACAAAATCATTGTGATTATGCTTTGTTCAGCAAAAAGACTTGTTTCAGACTAGGCTGAAGCTGCAGTATGGTTTCAGTGTGATGTACTTCATTTGGCAGTGACTGAACTGGCTGATCAGTTTTAAAGATAAAGTACAACTCTTGTTTTCTTTTTCCTCAAAATAACCATATTCATTGAATATTTCACATACTACCACAGAAAGGGCATGCCTACAGGTGCTATTAAAGCTATAAAGGTTTACTGTGCAGTAAAATACTGTGCTGTAAACTTGTGGGAGAAAATCTGTTCCCAATGGAAGCAGCTCAGTACAGGATGCTCCTATCCTGCTCTAGCCTTCTGCAGCAGCCATGGGGAGCTCCAGGCTCCCCTGGGGTGCTATCCTAGAGGTTGGCAGGGAGCATGGGGTCAGTCCTCATGCTGGCGGGGCTAGGAGACATCTGCTGACTACAGCGGCAGTTATCTACCTGCCCCATATACACTGGGAGGGGTCCTGATGTGCATGGGGCTGGGAGACATCTGCTGCTGCAGAGCTCTCCCGGCCCTGTGCACATGGGGACAAGCCCAGTCTCTTATGGGACTTCCCCTCATAGGCTTTGGCTGACAGAGAGCTGTCCTACTTCTGGGGCAGCTCCCAGCCAGCTCTGGGCTGCACCGGGATTTCCTCAAGCATCCCAGGACTGGCTGGGAGCTATCTGTTCTGGGATAGCTCCCAGCCAGCTCTGGGCAGTCCCCCTTCTGTCTCTGTACAGCGCAGAGCTGGCTGGGAGCTGCCCCAGAAGGGACTGGTCCTGGCCAGCCCCAGGCTCCCAGTCAACATCTACACGTGCTACTGTGCAGTATCTACTATGCAGTTAGTTTACTACCTAGATTTACAGGTACTAGCTAACTGTGAAGTAAATGGTGTGTATGTGCAGACAGTGATGCTTTACTGCATAGTAGATTAGTCAACTGTGCAGTAAAGCACCTTGTGTAGATACAATCACTGAGATTTAAAAATATTGAATTGTTATAACTAAATTATTTAAATTCTGTGCTCTTATTGAGTGTTTTTCCTTTTTTCTGAGACTCATTTGGTCTTTAGAGAATGGTAACTAACTTGTCTGTCTGAAGTAAGGCAGAAGTTGGAGTAGAGTTGCACCTTATAAACTAACTGAATCACAGATGCATATGCTTTTCATGAACAAGAGCTCATTTCTTTACATGCTGAGTGAAGTTTTGTTCACAAAAGCTTACACATTTCTGATTTCAGTTAGTTTAAGGTGCAACCGTGTGGTGTCTTCTGCCTGGTTTTTAATTTTTGAAACTTTTTTGAAAGGAGACCTTAGTGGTTCTAGAACCATGTTTTAAACTACAAAATGGACATGCTGGGCCTGATCCTATTTTACTTATTAGGTGCTTAAGTCCCCTTCTACGTATTACATTTCTATGCCATAAATAATGTTAATCATAGCATAAATGGTAATGGTGCTATATGTGCCCCTGATTTTTAAGGTGCCATAAAATGGCAAATGTACCAAATGACACAAGTAATGTGTAATTTGATACACAAATGTACCATATTAATGTAGAACACTTGTGGTTGGTTTGTATGGTGCCTTTAAACTGAATGTATCAGTTGATTGTAAGCCTCAGGGCTGTCTGGGGGACTGGGGCCCACAATCACAGGGGTATGGAATTTAACCTTGCGATGTCTGGCCATGTTTTAACATGTTCTGCATGTGGGCCAGACAACCAGCTTTCAACTGGCTGGTGCAGGGAAGCCTAGGCGCATTGTCTCTCTTTGCGTGGACTGTAGTAATGGCACATTCAGGATCTTATCATTGATCCTAAAATTATGTCTTCTGCCATGAATGTGTGGCATGGCAGGAGGCACAACTGCTGGGTTTGGGGAAGGGGGATTCTAGATCCCACTTGCACCATTAAATGAACTAGCAGGACAGAGAAGGATAACTCTTGGGCCCCTGTTGCACAAGTCCCTGGAAAACAACTTTAAAAGGATGGGTTTTCCTGTTTTGCTGTCTTTTGTGGTTTAGTCTTAAGGCTAAAATGAAAAGTAGGTACATTTTAATTTTTTTATCAAGGACTTGAGCAGGGTGGAATAGGATCACTCTTAAATATTGATGCACCTGATGTGCATTTTCTGGGGTAGAAGACATGTCCATGTTCTAAGCAAAACCCAAGTGTGGGGGGACAATCCCTGCTGCCCCTCACCGCACCATGCTGCGTGGGGGGGTCTCTGCCACAAACCCTCAGAGTCCCTCACAATCACGACTGCAAAAGCTGGTGAATGCAAGGCTGTGCCTGCTGCTCCCCAGTCGATCCAAATTTCTCCAAATCATTGCTGAATCTTCTGAAGCTGATTCAACCAAATTAATTCAGGACAGTGAACCGAATCTGAATAGAATCACTGGTCTCCGAATTGGCCGAATCTGAATACTTCCCTATTCGCACAGGCCTGCTATTTAGTTAGTCTAATAAAAGATATTAAATCTACCTAAAGAACCTTGCTGACTTATGCATTTAGAATGCGTGTCAATTACATCTCATATTATTCAAAACTACGTACTATAGTTTGCATACATAATAAGCATCTTACAAGAATAGTGTAGTCAGACTTTTGTATTCTACAAAAGAGGCTCTGAATTCTAATTTAAATTCAAATATCAATATAAAAAAGCTGAATTATAGCTCGTGTTGTTTCATATCAGTCCAAGTCTCTCAAAATAGTTAATGAAAACCCAACCTTTAACAATAGTCTTTGCCAAAGAGCTGCAATTAAAATAAAACCCAAAATAAACAAACAAAACCACTGTGTACTAGAGTGGTAATTCTATTTCTCAGATTTAAAAAAAATATAATACCGATGTATAGGTACGAAGTTGACTCCAAAGGCTAGCTTCAGTCCTTGAACCCAAAAAACAGCTTTGGAATAAGTGCTTAATCAAGATCTTAAATGTTATAACCAAGTTTTGCATTCCTCCATTATTTTCAAGGCTTTCTTTTAAAATATCAATCCATAAGAACATGGTAATTACTATGCTAGGTCAGAGCCCATGTTTGTCTACTCCAGTATCCTAGCTCCAACAGGGACCAGTACCAGAAGCTTCGCAGAAAATTGCAATAGTGAGAAGTAGTCCAAGGAGTTAGGGACTGATTTAAGTTCTGAAGCATGATGTTTAGTTTCCCTTCCAAAGTCTTTTAACATTAGTTAAATAGATAAAGCATAGTTATAAAATTCTAAAACAACTGGACACTTAAATACTTGGCCTCAATCACTTCCTGTGGCGGAGGGTTCCATAGCTGAATTGCATGTTGTATAAAGAACATTTCCTTTATGGATTATGAATGTAATGATTTAATTGCATTGAATGTTCCTATGCTGTGAGATGGGAAGAAAAACACTATTTGAGTTGCATTTTCTGTAACATCTCAAATAACTAGGTGATGCTCCCTTTTGTTTAAAGGTAAACTATGCTAATCTTCTCACCCTAAGAACATGCTCTAAGAATTTTCCATGCTGTTTATAAAAATATTCCACTTAGACCAAGAAGTCTATATAATGAAATAACACAAATCAGAATATGTACACACACACACACACACACACATCCCTACTCCCTCTCACCCTCTAGAAGTCTTCCTAGACATCACCCTCTTCTTGCATGCTGTCTGGGCGGTGGAGCTGTTGGGGTTGAGTGGTGCTGGGCTCTGGCTGACTGCTGGAGCCATGCTGCACCTGTTGAATGTGACAGCTACTGCATGGGTGCCAAGTTGCGGGGGAGCAATCTCTCCTGCCCCCACTGCTCCATGCTGCACAGGGCAACTCTGCCATGAGCCCCCAGAGGCCCTGATCTCTGCTGCAGCTGATGAGTACAGGACTGCCGCTTGCTCAGCCAGCCTGGTGGGAGCATGATGCAAGCTGGCTCGGTCCAGGTGGCAGAAGGGCATAGCCCCTGCTCCCAGTGCTACCACGCCTGCATCAGCACTGAGAACGGGGGCTCTGCCATGATGCCGCTTGCCAGCTGGCATGGGAGGCATGGGATGTGGGTGCAGTAGTGCTGGGAGTGGGGGCTATGCCCTGCTGTCGCTTGCCCCCTTCTGCCTGGAGCATGCTGCATCCACATCCTAGCCTCCCACCCCCACCCTGGCTGGGCAAGCAGCAGCAGGACATAGCCCCTGCTCCCAGCACTGCTGTGCCTGCACCCCCCACCCCTTTCCTTGATTTTAACGTGCCCCCCTGCCCTGGCTGGATAGCTTGCCCCAGCCCCAATCCCTTCCTCCCCCATGCCCTTTCCCTCCCCCAACCCCAACAGACTTACCGGCTGGAGGCAGCTCTCAGTTGCCTGTTTAGTCTATGGCTGAATCTCCAAATCAGCTGAATCTTTTCTGAAGCTTTTCCAGATTGATTTAGGTGTTTTGAATTGATTCAGAGCTTTTACTTTGGTCTCCCAGTTCAATTCAAATTTGGAGATTTGGTCCCCAAATCGGGCTGAATCTCCTCCCAATCAGAACAGCTACTGAAGCTCTGCATAACCCTAGTAAACAGTTGGAAAAAAGTTCTTTGCAAGCTTTCAGGCACAAACACCCTTCTTCAGGCATTGGGAGATGCTGCTGCTCTTATGAGTTCTCCAAGGTAGAAAAGAAGCTAAAGTAAATAAAAAGTCTGTGCAAATGCATGGAAGCTTGGAAGAAAAGGGGTAGAGATAAATGGAAAGGGAGGGGAAAGTGTGAAGAAATGCAAGTGGTCATCTTGAGGCTGGTTATCTGGTGTCAGATGTTGGCCAGGTTGTAATGTCATGAATCCAATGTCTATATTAAGTCTATGATGTTTTGTATCCAGTAGGCTTATGAAGTGAAGGTCGTAAGCTTGTCTACAAAAGGGTGTTTTGTAAATTCTTGTAAGATCTTGTTTTATCTATAGTATGGTGTTCTAGTATCGCAACAAATAAAAAATAATGGTGCATGCAAAAAAAAGGGAAGCTTTAAGGTATCCTAGCTGATGGGCTTTGTATTTTGTGAGGAAACAACCTGGAAATGAAGAAAGGGCCAACGCTCCAGTTCTTCTTTCCTTTTTTAGAAGCTCATCCCTAAAGCCTGAAAGATTTGTGTGTGTGGAAAAACAAGCTAAAAACTGGATATGTTAGAAATGCAGGTCCTGGCTAGATTGGGGAATGAGTGTAAATGACATTGCATTGCCTGCTCTGGGTCTGTCCAAGGTTTCATGTAGTGGGGGCATGCTTGGCTGCTCACTAGTCACTACCAGAATAAACAATGAAGTGAAAGATGTTATGAAGAGGAAAAGCTTTTAGTCAATTGTTTAAGATCTGAACCCTTTCATTGCCTTTTTTAACTGAAGTAACTATTTAAAGGAGGCCCTTAAATGGAAGAGTTAAGTATTGATCTGCTATTCAAGTTTTGATTTACAGATTTCTCATACTTCTTGTTGATTTTTTTCCAACAAAACTAGGGTGTAGAAATGTTTCACGGTGTTCGTGCATATATAATGTTTTAATATTATAAAACTTCCAGACTTCCTTTCCAAGTTGTACAGAAGCAAAAGGGGAGGAAAAAAATCACAAGCCAAACTTATATAGTCCCTTCACAGATTTTCTTATAAGTAGAGGACACTGACAACATAATGAATTTGACATTTAATGGTTAATCTTTAGTGTTGATTGTTAGACCAGGTACTAAATACTACTTCAGGTTCACAGTTTTGTTAATATCCTCTGAATCATCTTCTTTGCTCATACTTTGGGCTTTTCAGTATTTGAAAATTTGAATTGGCTTAAGATGGTGCAAATATTTGAGTGCTGTATCAATTTCAGAACAACTGTGTGTATGCCTACTCAGAATAAGCGCATCTCTTTATTTCTGCTTAGTATAATCTGCCTTCAAAGGAAACAAATGTTCTACAGTTAGTTCAGTGTCTAAGTAAACCCTGTCTTAATGACACTATTGAAAATTGTAAATGTATGCGACTGCTGCTTGCTGTTATGGAGTTCAGGCAAGTTTAATAGTTCCCAGGGATGCACTATTTATGGGGACCATTATGACTGCAAACAACCTATAGTACTGTTAGAAAACAACCTATACTTTGACTGCAGAGTTGTTATATGAAGCTCAAAAAATTTTGATCTTGAGGTGAGGTGGAGGAAATAGTTTGTGCTAAATAGCAAAAAGCAGAGGAAGGCTTGGTTTCTGAAATGCAAGCACAATGACCTCCGCTGGCCACACAGACTGAAGTCTTTCATATGTACAAGAGCTCAATCTATATATTGCCTGGTATATTTTGGGAAAATGGGGGAAGCCCATATTGGAACATAAAAGATCCTTGCCTCCTATATATACAGGATAGGTGTTTTAGAAATAGAGAGCAAGTTGTGCAAATGGAAATTTTTAGCATGTATATTACTATATTATAATGATTTTTAAATGTTCTTTCCACTAAGGCTTTACTTCTGTTTCTCTCATTAGGATGACATTTCTGGCAGTGTTACATCAGTATCATCTCTCAATCTATTAAACACGGGGGTATGGAATTTAAATATATTATACGTTTTGTTTTTTTCTAGTCACTTTCTGTGCCATGCATGGGACTATAGCACTCATCTTAAAAATAGAACCAACATCACATTTCCACACTACCATAAATATTATAGCACTAAATCATAAAGTCATTGGATGCCATTAGCTAAAAGTAAATTTCATACTCATTTATTTCCCTAATATAATTTTAAAAAAGATAGATCATAAATGCTGCTTTTTACTGATGTATAGTTAATTTGTTTTTAAATGGCAGAAGATATAAATTGGACTACAGTCAAATGGAAGTCTTGATAAAAAGAAATATTTTCTATGCCTATGGCCATTAACACTTTGAAAGAGGTAAAAGGATGTAATTATTAAAATCTATTTAGTGTCTTTAAGCATGCTGTGGTATCTTTAGAAAATTGACACTGCAGTTGAATCAGCAGTACAACGTTATTAAATACTGAAGTTACTCATTCACTCAGTAGAATTGTCCTACAAAACTCCAGATACTATTAAGTGTGTGTCCAGAGAATCTCAAATAGTCTAGAAAAAGAACAGTTGGTTTATTGCATGTTCAGAAGCTCCTTATAATACATATTCTTATTTAATTAGAATGAGTGTCTGAAACTGGTCTAGACCATTGCACATTATTTTGCAAACATCCAGCAGAAGGCAATGTCTCTCTGCCTTTTGTTAAAAATTATATTGTCATTCCATTTCATGTCTTAGAACAACAGTTGCCAATCTGTGGTATGTGTACCACCACCAGCATTACACAGATAACCTGTCAGTGGTATGTGGCAGCAGCAGGCAGGGGTACTCGGGGCACTTGTGCCCGGCGTAGGTGCTCAGCAGGGTTAGCGTTGCACATTGC
The DNA here is from genome assembly GCF_001723895.1 of Crocodylus porosus. NCBI lineage: Eukaryota > Metazoa > Chordata > Crocodylia > Crocodylidae > Crocodylus > Crocodylus porosus. The sequence continues at coordinate 31,022,361 of NW_017728951.1, read as the reverse complement.
AGTGTGGGGTGCAGCCTCTGCCAGACTTTCTCGATCACCAGTGCTCCCTGTGCACGCTTGCAACTCTTGCACTCACTGGGCGTGGGAGGAAAGCACTGTGCCCTGGAGCCAGCTGCCTTTCCTGCTGCAGCTCTGTGGCGTGGGAGGGGCAGGGAAGGCAGCCAGCTTCACTGCGTGGGGCTTTCCTCCCATGCCTGGTGAGTGTAGGGAGCACTGGTGATACAGACTGCCTGATGGAGGATGCAATGTGCAGTGCTAGCCAGAGCCATGCCCTGCCAGCCTCCCTGAGCACTTCCACCTGCTGCTGCACCTTGGGGGTGATGAGTGGTGTCCCCACAACTCCCCCACATATACACAACGCCCCAACATGCCCTGTGCTTCCCCCCACACACATAGCTACACCCTCTAACATACACACTCACTCACCCCCCCCCCACACACACCTGGTGACACTTGTCAGGATTTAAACAAGCTGGGGGGAATAGTAGATGTGGTGGAAGGTAGGGCAAGGATTCAGTGAGACCTTAATAAATTGGAGGAATGGACCAAAAGAAATTTCATGAGTTTCAATGAGGAGAAGTGCAAAGCCCTGCACTTTGGATGGAACAATCCCATGCACCAGTGCAGGCTGGGGACTGACTAAATAAGCAGCAGCTCCTCAAAAAACAACCTGGGGGTTACAGTGGACAATAAACTGAATATGAGCCAACAGGGTGTCCTCCTTGCAAAGGCCATATTTAGAGTATTGTGTCCAGTTTTGGGCACCCCACTACAGAAGGGATGTGGATAAATTGGAGAGGGTCCAAGAGAGGGCAACAAAAAAAGTAAGGGGCTGGAGCACAGCTTTTGAGGAGAAGCTGAAGGAACTGGGCTTTTTATAGTCTGGGGAAGAGAAAACTGAGGGGGGTTAAATGGCAACCTTCAGCTACCTGAAGGGTGGTTCCGGAGGGGATGGAGCAGGACTGTTCTCAGTGATTTGCACTCCCAGACAGAGGGAGGGAGCAGCCTCAGAGTCACCAGGCCAGAAGCCTATATTGGGCAGAGGTTTCTGGCTAGGGGCTAGGGGTAGGATAGGACCAGGCAGGCATTGCTGCTGCAGCTTCTGTGTCCTGCCACTGGCTCCTCCTCCTTGGTCCTACTGCTGTTTGTGCCTTAGACAGTCAGCCACAGGCAGATAACAATTTTCTAAATTTGTAGGGGACCCGTGGGCTGGATTTGGCCTGCAGGCTGTATTTTGCCCACCCCTGCCTTAATGGGATTCTCTTGAATGGCTGTGATACTATTGTCATTTGACATTAGAATCTTGGGTTCACTAGCACTTTGAAACTACTCCTTCCACCATGTGGTGATTGGTAGATCCATCTTTCAAGGGGTGTTTTTCCATCCTTGAGCTTCGGAGGGACAACTTTTTGTGTGCTTGGCCCGTATATAGCTTGGTGATGCACAAGAAACTACACACGTCATGGCTATTGGCAAACTTCCAAATCTCTTGCTTGGTCCTCCCACCTCGTTCTTTCACACTAATTTTCCTCTGGGTCTTACCTTCAATGCTTTGATAAGTGTCTTGCTTCTGGTTAGAACTATTGTCATTCTTGCAAGCTTTGAAGGCTTTCATTTTTCTCACAATGATTTCTTATATTTCCCTATCCATTCTCTGTTAAGCTTCAACTGAAATTTCTGGTGCTTTGGCTCTGTAGTTTCCATGTAGCTACTGTTAAATGACTATTTTGACCTATTCTTGATACAAGATCTATTCCAAGGTACACTCTTTCCAATCTGGTACACAAGGTACACAATTTCTAATCTGGTCAGAATAGCTGAGCAGAGCTGATTTTTGTTTATCAGGTTCTTATCTATCCAAAAAAGCCTGTGGAAGGGGGAGGGAGGATGGGGAGAGAGAGAGAAGCAGGGTGGATTTGATTTTTATATCATGATTTTTAAATCACAATTTAAATCACTGGTCAGGAAGCCTCAATTTAATTGTTTTCTACAAAAGTTTCATTCTTGTTTGATTTTTCTTTGTTCATTTAACTTCTTGAAACTGCACTTTTAGAGAGAGGTAAGGGCTTGACTCCGTGTACACAAACTTGCAGAGAGGCAAGAGGGCTGATGGGTAGGTAATCAGGTCTGTTATCTCTCATCTCTGTATAATACTGTTAACAAGGATGTTATCTTTTGAGGTGCCAAATCCAGGTTGAGAACTGAAACTAAGCCTCACAGAGATACTTAGTGGGATCTTCTGGAACAGCATTTCTCAACTTGTAGGTTGTGACCCAGAAGTGGGTCACAAGAATATGTCAAAGGGTCACAAGCTGCGGCAGAGCAGAAGGGCAGTGGGAAGACGCCTGCCCCTTCCAGTGGGGGAAGCGGGGTGGGAGAGCTGCATGCCCAGGCTGGTGGTATTGGGGCCAGAGCCTGTGCTTATGTGGGCAGACTAGCTGGGAGACACTGTTGGGGGGGCGGGGGGGGGGGAGAGAGGGCCATGACCAGGCTTCCTGTTGTGGCATGGAACCCCTAGCCCAGGGCATGGATTGGTTGGGTGTGGCCAGTGGGGGCGGGGTGCATTGCCATAGGCCTCTTTCTGCTTCCAGCCTGTGCTGGGGCTGGACTTGGTCTGTTGCTGCCCACATGAGCCAGATTCACCACAGCCACCATGCTCTGGCCCAAGTGGGACACGGGCAGCAGGGGACCCCTCCAGCAGGGCTAGGGGGACAGGGGGCTGTGGTTCAGGAGTGAGGGACACCAGCATGGCCCTGGGGGGCAGGGAACTGGGGGTTGGACACCAGCAGGGCCAGGGAAAGTGTGGGTTGGGGCAGGCCATGGATCTTTACAAATGGGTCCCAGTAGGAAAACAGTTGAGAACCACTGTTCTAGACTGAGCACTAAGTTCCATTGGGTGGAATGGTTTTCTTTAATCTTTACTAATCTATAGAGGAGTCCCTGGGAACCCCATAAGGTTGGGCCCCTAATATAGTCCATGGTTTGTTGCAGCCATTTACAAAACTCTTTTTAAAAGATTCATAAGTTGTTAGGGGCTGGATGGGACCTTGTAGATCATCAGGTCCAGTCCCCCTCCACTAGGCAGAAAAAGACAACTGGTTCAGGTGACCTCATTGAGGTGACTGTCCAGTCTCCTTTTCAAGACTTCCAGGGTAGGTGACTGCACCACCACCAGGAAGTTTATTCCACAGTCTAGACACCCTGACTGAAGATTTTCCTGGAACTGAGCCTGAAGCAGCCTTCCAGGAGTTTGTATCCATTGCTCTTGCTCTTCCCCATGAGTGCCCTGGTGAGCAGGTGTTCACCAAATTCTTGGTGTACTCCCTGGTATAACGGTATGCCGCTATGAAGTCCCCTCTCAGCCTTCTCTTCGGTAGGCTGAAGAGGCCTAAGTCCCTCAGCTGTTCCTCGTATGGCTTGTCTTGCAAGTCCCCAAACGTATGGGTGGTTCTTCTCTGGACCCTCTCAAATTTTGCCACATCCTTGTTGAAGTGTGGCACCCAGAACTGGATGCAGTACTCCAGATGTGGTCTTACCAGTGCGGAGTACAGCGGGAGCATCAGTTTGTTCATGCCAGCATGTTGTTTGACCTACTAACTACAGCATTGCAGTGCTGACTCATGTTCATGCGATGGTCGATCACTAACCCTAGGTTCCTTTTGGCTGTCGTGTAAGTCAAATTGTTGCCACCGACCCTGTAGGTATGTCGGGGATTGTTTACCTCCAGATGTAGCACCTTACACTGAGTGTTGAACTTTACCTGGCTCTGTCCGCCCAACTCTCAAGCCTGCCCGGGTCCACCTGTATCTGCAACCTATCTTCTAGCATGACCACACTCCCCCATAACTTTGGTGTTGTCCACAAACTTGGCCATCAAGCTTTTCAGCCCCATGTCCAAATCATTGATAAAGATGTTGAAAAGCACTGGTCCAAGCACAGACCCCTGAGGGACACCACTGGCCACTTTGTGCCAGGACAACACAGATCCATTCATGAGAACTCTCGGGGTCCTACTATGCAGTCAGTTTTCCACCCACTGAATTGTTGAGCAATTAAGCCCACAATCTTCAAATTTTTCCACAAGGATATCATGATATATACTAGATCAAAAGCCTTTTGGAAGTCTAGGTATATAATGTCAACCTTCTCTCCCATGTCCAGGTGGTGAGAAGGAGAGGAGATTGGTAAGACCAGACCTACCCATGACAAAGCCATGCTGGCTGTGGTTCAGAATCTTACTCTTAACAAGTGTATTGCACATAGATTCTTTGATGAGATTTTCTGTGGGATGGAAGTCAGACTGTTGGCCTTTACTTGCCCGGGTCCTCCCTCTTTCCCTTTTTGAAGAGGGGCACAATTTTGGCACTCTTCCAATCCTCATGCATCTCCCCTGTATGCCACGATTTCTGAAAGAGTTTTGCCAGGGGTTCCGCAGTGACCTCAGCCAGCTCCATTAGCACTTTTGGGTGAAGTCCATCTGGTCCTGCTGACTTATAAATGTCTAGCATTTCTAGTTGGTTTTGCATCAGCTCAGCATCCACAGTGGGAAGGCTGTCATTCTCACCATGCCCCCTGTGATCTTGATCTTGCATGTCTTTCCCCTTGGTCCGGTGAAATACTGAAGCAAAGTGGGCATTCAGGAGTTCAGTGTTTTTTCCTGAATTTACATGAATATATTATTTCAAATAGTATATAATTAGAAATTATAATCTCTATTCCATGGGAATATCTTTGAGCTATAACACATCTTATATTAAAACTATATATAGGGTTTTTTTAAAAAACTTGTTAACAAAAAAAAAGAAAGAAAAATATGATTTAAATAAACAATTAAAATAGTTGTTTTATTTTTATCCACTCTAGAAAAGGGTGATCGCATACTTTAAAATGTATAACATATATATTAAAATATATAAAATATCTATAGCTAGATAGATATCTACTTCTCTCTCTCTCTCAATCTATATTTCCCCCCATAAACTCCTTTTAGAGAAGCCCATGATCAAATGGAAAATATGGCACTTGAACAGCACTTAGAATGAAATCTTAATTTTTTACACATACATGTTTCAAATCCATAAAATTAGTCAAATATAGACAAAAGTCATTTTCTTCACTTTTTTTTTCTAACTTGCTTTCCTTCCCCAAGACAATAATATTGACACTGCACACACAGAAGTGCTTCGTACCTACAATTGCTCTAGTACAGAATTTGTTTGGTGATATATGTATTGGTTTTTCTGTTTTTGAGAACTGGATCAGGTTAGCTTGGCTAACCTAACCTAGCTAAGTTCATATAAGCATTAAGTATGGTTCATGGGCTAGATCTGGCTGGCAGAGCCACTGCACTTGGCCTTCCAGGTTACTGGAATTTGGGGAGTGGGGCTAGGAAGGTATGGGACCTGCTACAGAATCCAGGGCTCCTGGGCTACGTTGGTGGCAGGAAGGCAAGTGAGGGTTGTGCTGATACAGCCTTGCTTGCCTCTTTTATTGCTGCTGCTGCTGCTATGCTCACAGCCATCCTTGATGCCTCCAGTCCCATTGCAGCTGCTGGTGGTCCCACCATGGCTGATAATCAATCCTGCCAGCACCTGTGGCTCCACCACAGCTGCCAGTGAACCTACTGACCTCTGCAGTCTTGCCACAACTGCAGCCACATGCCCCAGAGGGGATCTGGTGTGTGCGGAAAAAGCTTGCTTATGTTAGGGTTCCTATCTTGATGAAGAACCATTGCTCACTATAGTAAGAAACCACTTTTTTGGACTCTTATCTAGATCACTTGTCTGAATTTCTGCAGGAGTAGCTGGGAACAGATTTCTGGCATGAATGATCTATAGGTAGCCTAATCTTTAATTTTTTTTGCCCTTCCTTTTCCACTTACTCGATTGGACATCACTGTGCACTCCTGCTACTCTGCATGAAAGAATGCCAGGAAAGAAGCAGAAAGTGCTGCCCAGTTCATTTACCCTCTCTTTAAATTTTTGGCTTCGACCCTTTGAACAGTCAAGGAAGTTGGTGCGAGACTTCTGTCACAGGACCCTCAAGGTATGCAGACAGCTTTGAACCTTTCTGTATTCTGTCTTTCTCCCAGGAAGTGGTTTCTCAAATGCTTTAAGTAATTGAAACCAAGAATGCAAAGTGGTGCCACATGATGCTTCTAAACTAGTAGTCTAGTTGTACTAGTCAAGATCATCTCCGATTCCTTATTCTTTTGTCCTCCCACTTGTATACAATCCAACCCTCAGTTTAGTTTAAAAGTGGTGCCTTTTTGATTAATTAATATAACTAGGGGTACACCATTACATTGGTCCGATATTGGATTATTACAGATATATTTAAAAAAAAATAATTGACTGTATTGGAAATTGGCCTGATTTGACTGATAAATGCCCATGCATGCGTGCAGCTGCAAGCCAGCACATAGGCAGCAAGGAGCACACCCTGGCAGCCTAGAGAGCTGCATGAAGCTGGTAAGTCTGTGGTGGAAGGGGAGGGGGATTGAAGGGTGTGGGTGGGAGGGCAGATCAAGGCCCCAGCAGTGAGGGAGGGAGTGGGGCTGACGCAGGTGTTGTCCAGCCAGGACGGGGCATGGGACAGAGCTGTGGCTCACCCGGAGAACGTGGGGGGCTCCTGCCATTGCGTGCACCCCAGGAGGGCAGGGGAGGAGGGGCATGTGTCCCCAGATCTGGCCGGGGTGGTGTGAGGTGCCGCTGTGGGCTGGGGCTGTGGCGGTGCTGGACTCTTCTTGGCACGGGGAAGGGAGGGAGGGTTGGGTCAGGCTGTGTTGGGGGCCTTGATCTGCCCTTCTCTGCCCCTCCCCTTCTCCCTCCCCTTCCACCACAACAGACCTACCAGCTGCATGCAGCTCTTCAATCTGCAGGACTGTGCATCAGAAATCAGATTGGTATTGGCCGATATGCCTCCTTAAAAATCGGCTATCAGTATTAGCCCCCAAAATCTCTATTGGTGCACCTCTAAGTATATAACAAGACCCCAAGTGATTTCTAGCCAGAACAACTGAAGTTTACTGAACTCTGGAATAGGGGGCAGGGAGTACATGTTCAAGAAATCCTTAGGTCAGGCACTTTAAAGGCCCTGTCGAAAAGGGAATTGATACCAAGTGGGGAAAGCCAGTTTTTAATCCTGCTACATCTAAACTAGACTTTACAAGGGATTTAGATACTGATCCTTGAAAGATGATAATTTTATTCTTCAGAAACATGAGGGAAAAGATGGGATGTATGTGTTCTGCCTTTTAGAGGGTTTTACTTGCCTTCTTGAGTGAATTAATCATTGAAACAAGAGCAGTACATTTGTCACTTCAAGATGAGAGATCCAATTTCCTCAATGGTTAAACTTTAGAGGTGTTCATTTTTTAGTTGCAGATGGGTCCATAATGTTTTATAAAAATGAAATGCTGCTAAAATTTACCTAACAGTTACATAATCACATTTCAGGTTTGAAATTCCTTGGGGAAGGGAGAGCATCCCAAGGTGATTGATGTGATTAACTGGAGACCCGCTGGTTCTCAGTGATAGTATGTCAGTGCTACATATCTGCTCTTCGTAGGGAGCTCATATCTTGCATCATCCTCAGGTTAATTTGGAGGTAACCAACATCCCTCACTGATTCTGGAAGGAAAAAATAAATCAGCAGATGTTTCCCTCTCTGTCAGTTAAAGTGCCTTCTGACTTTTACTTCCCCTTATTTTCATGCCAAGGTGGTGCTTTGTATTTTTCCTGTGGAGAACTGAAACTTCTCTTTCTATTTCTATCCTCAAATTCTGTTTACTTCAATGGTCTTGCTCAGCTCTTCCAGTCTCAGTAGATCAATTTCTAGAGGTCTGTATTGGGAATGTGGAAGCTCCATTTCTACGTCAGATATTCTGTCATATCCCTCATTTTCTACAAGCGGCAGGAATAAAAATGAGAAGACTTAAATTCAGAAGTAGACCCGTAGATGGAAATTGTCAGCTGGAGGATTTGAAAGCTATAATGGAGCCACCACTTCTAAGACAAAGTAGTTAACCTGAACTTTTATGTTTGTTTAAAGCCATTTCATGCAGCATGTTTGGGAAGAGTAGAGGAAATGTAAGCACGGAGTCCTTAGACGTTATTCCCCCACCAGTCTAAGGACTTTAATCAGAGACTTCTAAACCTGCCAGTTACCATTTGTATTACCCAAAGGTTTTTGGATATCCTTCTGTGCTTTGGGATTTTGAAGTTGTTTTCATTTTCTTGTAAGAGTTGGTGTCAGTATAAAATAGATATCAAATTGTTGTAAGCCTCCTTTACTTTCATTATTCCAGAAGAATTTGAAATGTCTGTGGATAGATTATAGGCAATGAGATTAACCACTTCTAGGCTAGGGACAGGAGTTGCTCATAAACTGGTGCATGTTGGGCATAGCCCTGGGGGTGTGGGAGGGTATCACCTACTCCTTCCTCAGCCTGCCCACTGGTCGGGGAGGGAGTGTGGCCAGGTGACCGCCCTGGGTCCTGGCTTGGGTGGGGGGGAGTAAAGCCCTCACTTCAGGCTCCCCCCACCCTGCACCAGGCGCAGCCCAGCTGGGGGTTCAGAGCCAGGCATAGGGGGGCTCTTTGCCCCCCACTCCCTCCTCAGAGGGCCTACTGGCCAGGGAGGGGATGTGGCCAGGTGATTGCCTCAGCTCCCAGACTGGGTGAGAAGAGTAAAGCCCCACCACAGGCTTCCCCGAAGCTTGGAGCTGGGACAGTCACCTAGCCATGTCCCTTCCCAGGCCAGCTGGGGGGGGGGGAGCCACCCCCAGCTCTGGACATCCCAGCCATGCTGTGCAGGGGTGGGGCAGTCACCCGGCTATGCCATTTCCTCGGTGAGCAGACTAGCTGAGGAGAGTGGGGGTTAAAATGACCCCCACTGCTAGCTTTCTTCCCCATGCTGAACACAGCCTGGCTGGGGGTCCAGACCTGGGTGAGGGCCCTTTTTTCCATCTTCATTTCCTCTTCAGCTGGCCTGCTGGCTGAGAAGGGGGCATAGCTAGGGGATGGTCCTGGCTTCTGGCAGCAGGGAAGCTCACGGTAGGGGCTTTATTCACCCCACCTGAGCCAGGAGCTGGGGCTATCACCTGGCTACTTTCCCTCCATGGCTACTAGGCTGACTTAGGGGGGAGTAGGACAGAGAATGGCCTCCACTGTGGGTTCCCTCCCATTCCTCATCCCCAGGACAGCCTGGCTTAAGGGGCTGGAGCCAGGTGGGGTGGGGGAGCATTTCCCCCACCACTCGCTCCACAGCTGGCCAAGGAGGGGGCGTGACTGGTCCTGGCTCCAGCCCTGGGTGCAGGGGAAGAGTGGTAAATGGCTGCCTGGGGGCTTCCCCCTTCCTCCCCCCACCCATCTCCTTAGCCCTGTGCTGGGGAGAACCTGACTGGAGGGGAAGGGGAAGGGTTTCTCCCCATATTTCTTCCTCAGATGGCCTGGACTGAGAAGGGAACTAGCTCTGGGCATGATGGAGAAAGGGAGAAAGGCCTTGGTGGGGGCTTCCCCGGCTCTGGCAAGACCCTGGCTGGGGGTTGGGTTGGGGGGGGTCACTCCCCCCCACACCCCCTCCTCAAATGGCTGCAGGCTGAAGACGGGGCATGGTGGTGGGAATCGCCTGTCTCCCAGTTCTCTGCAGTGGCTGGCAGGCTGGGAGACGTGCTCTGGCACCCCTCAACTGGTATGGACCACTGCAGGTGTCTGGATGCCTTTTGGGTTTGAAATGTGAACATCAGTTCACTTTTTTTTTTTTTTAAACCGATTTGATCTAGACAGTTTACAGAAACCTGCAAAGACTGAATTGATTCAGCCTTGGGCTTTTTGACTGTCTACTTAGCCCTGTTGTTAATGGGGAAACAGATCTAAATGTAGAGTTTTATATTGCTCAGAAGATTTTGAGGTGCTTGATCAGGAATATACAATACTGTCAAATTAGTAACTTGACAATTAGCATTTTATTGGCTTATCCAGAGAAGATGCACAGGTCCTTTTTGTAGGAGTACATTCAGTGTAAAACATTGTTTCAGGGGAAAAAAAAATGGAAGACTGGGCAGTATGCAGAAATATATACAGGCATAAACTTAATTTTTTTTTAGACAAATTTTATGAGTACTTTGACAGCGTTCTTGTCTGCTTGGGAACAAATGTATTTTAGAAAATTAGATATATTGTAACCACACTTTTTCCCTTTTTGTTTTTTAATGTAATGCTCCACCTTTTAATATTCTTTGTTAAATTGCATCACATGAAAGAAACTGAACTAGAGGAACTAATACTTTAGTCTTTAGTACTTAGTCTGTTTTATATGTAAATAGAATGTTTTAAGATAAAAGTAAATACCATTTGAGAGAGCTGAAATCTGTTTCACAGTAAAAATGAGTCTCCATGTAAGTTGGTTACTACATAACTTGGGAGTCAATTTTTATAAATGGTCCAATAAAAATATTTTTTCATAGAAAAGAAATGAGGGAGAATTAATCTTTGTGCTACTTTTCTGCAGGCTTCAGATGTAAAGGTTGTTAAAAATCTGAATGATCTTAATTGGAATACTAGCAAATGTTTGTTCAAGTATTATGCTGTACTTCTCACAATTTAATCACTCATTCTTCAGAAATTAGTGTTATGTAACCAAGTGTTTTGAAAAATCTCAATTGCAAGCATCAGGAAATTCATCCAAGAAACAAGGACTTTATTAAAACTTAATACTCTACAGTTTGCTTAGAGCTTTGACATGATCCTATCAGAAGGGAGGGACATGTAAAAATTCTTAATTGCTTTCAAATTATATTGCTCTTATGTTGAGTATATTTCAGTCCACATCTATCTTAGACTGTGTTCTACCATTTATAGACCAGTCTCTGTGTGTGGAACTTTTGTATAGTTACAGGTTTAGACTGATTTCCAGTCACTGAGCCTGGATTTCAGTGTAAGGCCCACACCTGGGTGAACTAATTTAGATTTGGGAGGCCATTTTTAACTTGATCCAACCTCCTTGAATGTCTGTACTTAGCCAAAAAATCTAACTGCTTTTAAAGAAGGGGCTTAAGTTTATGAAAAGTGTTATTCTTGTTGTATCTTGGACACTAGATTGATAAATTACTGGTTAAGCAGTGAAATGCCATCACTCCTGTAAACGCTTGACCTGTATTTATCAGTAGGAGCAAACCTAACTTTAATTGTATGTAGAAGTGCTGCTGTTTCTTCTGTGCCAAATTCATAGATTCTTAGATTGTAGAGTCAGAAGGGACCACAAAGGATCATCGTGTCTGACCCCCTGCCCCTGGCAGGAAAGAGGACCGAGGTCAGATGACCCCAGCCAGGTGACTATCAGGCCTCCTCTTGAAGACCTCCAAGTTTGGTAATAGTACCACCTCTCTTGGAAGCCCATTCCGGATTCTGTCCACCCTTACTGTAAATTTTTTTTTCCCCTAATGTCTAACCTGAATCTACTATCCACTAGTTTGTACCTATTATTCCTAGTTACTCCTTGAGGTGCTCTGGTAAATAGTGCTTTCCAGTTCCCTGTTTTAAAAGTTTTAAATCTGAGCTTTATATCCAGATGTGTCTTAAAATCCCAAGAAATCCTTGCTTAAATCATTTTGGAGTGAAGGCTCTTTGCTGATGAATAGGTAGGGGTATCTGTAGGCAGTTTTATTTTGTTCTTGTTCATCATAACACAGTTTAAAAAGTGCATATCAATAAGTGATAGAATGGTGGAAAAAGTAAGATTTTGTACACAGAGGACATGTACCATAATTACATTTGAATGACAGTAATGTGTTCTTACTGGGATTCAAAAGGATGCTGGAAAGGTGGAATTAAAGTGAAAATCAAACAAAGAGAGCAACATCCTAACCATGTTACCTGCAATCAGGAAAGAAGGAAGGAAATGCAGAATTGTGGTGGGATGTTACTTTTTTTTTTTAAATCTCAAGTAGCACTCTCCTTTTTAATTCTTCAGGTTTCTGCTCAAATAGAATTTCATTCCAATTAAGAAAACATATTTGCATTGATATAAAACATGTAATTTAGTCTTTTGTGTGTGCGTGTGCACATGCATACACGCAGTTTAGAAACTTGTCTTGATTAGGAGTGGCCAAGTAAATCAGCTAGAATTCAGTTGTTCATGTTTGTTCCCTTACAGTCCTGAAAAGGTAGCATTGTTTGGGTGCTGTAATTCATTTTAAAGCTGGTATTGATTTAGTTTCTTGCTGTTTTGTTTCATTATGTAACTTGCATATTTTTATAATTTCATTTAGGAATATGAAGCACGAACAGGAAGAATGTGCAAGCCACCACTTCAGTCATCAAGACGAAAAAATATCGAATTTGAACCCCTTTCTACCACTGCTCTTATTCTGGAAGATAGACCATCGTAAGTACAGAAATTAATTCTGCCATGGAGTAAATATATACACATGCCTAACAAATTGTAAATAGGACATTCAAGCTTCTTATTTCAAATATAACAGTAATCCAATTAAAACAATCAGAAGACTGTAGCTATATTCACATGAAATCTTGGCCCTGTTAAAGTCAGTTGCTAAACTCTCTCATTTACTTCGACAAGGCCAGGATTCACATTGTTTATTCCATAGGGCCGTTCGTTTGTTGCCTTTGACAGGTTCTTAGACATGTTCACTCAACAAATCTCAGTCTGTTGTAGATTTTCTCTTTACCCAAAACCCTGTTTCTCCACTGCTTGGTTTCCAAAATATTTAATTTGCTGGATCGCTAAGGAGGACTCATCACCTGCAGCTGTTCATCAACTGGTCATATCAGTTAGTACAGAAGTCTAATTTGGGATCTGAAAAACATAAACTAAATATGGCCATTTGTGAAAATGTGCTTTCTGTATGAAATACAGGATGAAGACTACATACTTCAGAATTATTTCTATGCCAGGAAGATAACCTTTTGCCAGTAGAAAATAGGTTTCAGCAAATAATAATGCTGATTCCTTAAAATTGTTGTTGATCAGCCACGTGGTCTTCATGTAGAGAGCACAATCACTTTTAGTAGAGTTAGAGTAACGAAAATTGTTTGTGGTCTCCATGAATGACCAGACAGTGTTCAGCAGCAGTTTTGAGGTACCACATGGTACCTCTTTCTGATAACCATTTTTAAGCAGCAAGTCATTTTTGGATGTAGCTAGACTATCTATAATCTTCCAAAGATTAAACCAGTGCTTCTTAGCCAGGGTGCTGAGGTACCCTGGGTTGTCACCAGGTACTTTTGAAGGGTGTCTGTGAGGCGTGAGGAAATAAGCTGAGACTAGCACAAGCTCAGGCTCTTTGCTCATCTGTTCCCCACCTGTGCTTCCCTTGCTTTTAAAAAAGGGGCAATGCTCAGTTAACAAGTTTCAGAGAGGTGCCTTGAAGATGAAAAGGCTGAAAACCAGTGAATTAGACAGTTGGAAAAAGTTTATTACATTACTGAAACATAGATTGTGCATGTCGTGTTTTATAGTTGATTTACCAAGGGTGCATAAATCTCGAGTTTTCTTCCACAGCCAGAGAGAACACCAGAAATTTGCAATTCCACACCACTGAATAAGCTTGCCATAATACTTATTCTGTACCACTGAATAAGCTTGCCGAGAGTATTTTAAATGGTGATAAATTCACAAGGATACTTAATGTGAAACTATATATAAACGCATCTTATTTTCATTGATGGTGAAACTACAAATTTATTTCATATTTCTTTGGTAGTAAGAATTAAAATAGCCAGGTGATGGATTTAACTAGGTTGTAGTAATAATTGAAATGCAAAGGAACTCCTAAGTCTCTTATAGAATTCAGAACAGCAAAAAACACGCAGCCTGCACCTTTTATGAATTCTCTCAGATGTATGCTTTGTTTGGTATTCAACTTCAGCCGCGGCCCACTGCGCAGCACTTCTATTTGGAAACTTCTGATTTTTCTATTCTTTGAAAATGTTAGAGGTCATAATGAGTTTTGTCTCTGGAGTGGAAGGAGAAGTTAATTTTAGTACGCCCATGAAACTGAGCCACAGCATAAATAATGTGAAGAAGAGTAGATGGGCTCAGTGGTTAGAGACCAGATAACAAATGTTTACGTAGTATCTTCTAGGGCTGTGCAAAGCTTCGGTCACAGATTCAGTTTGGCGGCTGAATCTCTGAATCGAATTGGGGGACCCGTGAATCTCTCCAGAGCTATTCAGAAACCTCCAATTCGATTTGGAGAGATTCGACAATTCAGTCAGACAATTTTATATGGGTTCTTTTTTTCTACATACCTCAGCGTACCAGGTGGCTTGTGAATGCTGAGAAGGTGGGGGCAGATGGAGTGTCCCACAGGAGTGTGGGGGCCCCTAAAAAATTTAGAAAATTAATATTCATCTGCCCTGGCTGCCTGTCATGCAGCCCTTGATGGCTTGCCAAAATTCAGTAAGCGGCCCTCTGCCCAAAATAATTGCCCACCCCTGTGGTAGACTAACCTTTAGCGGATATTTTTGTACAAAAGTGCCATTGCAGAAGGTGTTTGGGAACTTTTAAAACTGGTGATTTTTAATTTGGGCTGGGAGTCTCTCTCCTCTAAAGTTCGATCTTCTGCATGTTTTTCTTCCAGTTCTGGTTTAGTCAGGGATGACACAGTTGAGCCAAGAAGTGATAAAGTAAATGTTTATGGATAAATAGCACATTTCAGTAACCGTTGCTGACACTCAGCAAGTGACAGAAGCAGTAAGTTCACCTTAGAAAGGAAGAAATCAGATAAAGAGGTTTTTTTTTTTTTTTAAATGGTTCAAAATGTCATTTGCATATTGGATTCAGGAACCCCTTGTTTTCAGAAATCTCCCTGCCAAATCCATAGAGGAGGCTTTACGTCATCGCCAAGAATATGATGAAATGGTGGCAGAGGCAAAAAAACGAGGTATGTTAATTATGTCAGCTTTTAACTCTGTTGGGGAGGTGTATTTGGGGGTGGCAGTCTTGACCCAGGGACTCGGTTCCTGGCTGGTGGTATAGAGCTGTCTCTCCAGTCCCGGTGATTGTTTTGATGTACCATATCTCTGCACCCAGCTGCTGCTGCAGCACCATGGACTCTCCAGGAAGCCACCATTCTGGTGCCCCCTCTATGTGGGCGCCCAGAGCTGGTGCAATGCACCCATACCCTTGTTATGCTAATGATTGAAGGCATAAACCTCATTTTCTTGCTTTTGCTTTTTCCAGTGTTACTGTTAACGTTCGATCATCCCAACAAATATTCATTCTAAGTATATGGCCTCTTTGTTTTCGAGCAGCTGAGCTGTTTATAGAAAGCCTTTTTTGAGATGTTACTGCTAATATTGCTTAATGGCACATTTGTATTGCATCAAATTATATAAACATTGGCTCCATTATATACTATAAATAGGTGAGTGGTCACACAAGGTGCTTCCCCTTGCAGCAGCATCAAATGCTGTCAGTCAGAATTGGTGCACCTATTGTCCTGGCTTGGAATCGGATAAAACATTTTCTTCTGGAAAGTGCAGAATTGGCAAAATACTTTGTAGAAATGTAGTGCATCTTTTTGGATATAACACATCCCCACAGTCTAATTAAAGTTGAACAGTAATGAGGCCTTGTTTGTAGTGAGGCCTAGTAAATTTAGCAAAGCCGTGTAGAAATAGTAAGTTAAGTCTTGTGGCGTAGTCCTAAGAAAAGTTTGCAGTAAGAAAATCTGTATGGCTGTAAGTTCAAAAGTTATAAATTTAGCTAGCACATCAAAATCATTTAAAAGGAAAACACAGCTCTATAAAAGAAGCTATTTATTTAAAATTAGCTGCTAACCTGGATTCATAGACTAGTAAATCTCAAGAAGCCCAAGGACTAAATACCAGGGTCCTTCCCAGTACCCCTCAGACAGCACTAATTGAGGGTGCCTAACTTTGCTACGCTTTGCAAAAAAAAAACTTGTCATACATCAGGCATCAGAGAGGACTGCCAATAAGAGGCAAGCACAGTTAGAGCAGCCGCAGGAGAACCTGCAGCCACCTGGCTGTGCCTGCCGCTCCTGGGCTGATCCGAATCGATTCAGAGGCTTTGGATTTGATTTAGACTTTTTAATGGGTCTTCCGATTTCAATTTGGATTAAGCTGCTGAATTGGGCCAAACCTCCAAATTGAATTGGCAGCTGAAGCTTCGCACAGCCCTACTGTCTACCATATTTTCAACTTTGGTAAAAGTGATTAAAACCAAGACATTACTTCACCGAGCATGCCATCTTCACACCACTTTTCTCTTCCATGCTGGACCAAATTCCGGTGTTTTGCATTTATTTGTTAAAGTTAGAGCTCTTGTTCAAGAGAGAAAAGCTTAAAAGGATCCTTTTCAGTATGGGGAAAATAATTTTTTTTCCCCTTTTTCAGTCAATAATCACTGGATGGCTTTGCTAAAATTTGAGGAGAGCAGGAATTCTTGCCCCAAAAGAGACGATCTGTAAAACAAGAAAAGCAACAACAGAGAACCTGTAAATAAAAGTTTCAGTTAATGATGAGCAATTGCAAGTGAATTTAGAATGGGAATGTTTAGATAATGAGCTTAACTATCATTGCAAATGCTCTATCTGCAAATTACTCTAGAGATGCTGGGATTAAGGAAATTCTTAAATATTTGAAGTTCTGTAAAATTCAAATACTAATGACACACAGCTACAAATGAGGTAAAAGGAACACTGTTGGTACAGCGTAGTGTAAAGTTCACTCAAGTAGGCGTTCCATATATAGTAGGAGGAGTGGTGCTTGTTCATTTATAATTTTAATCAGATTTATAATCATTATTTCATTTAAATTTGTTTCTATTAGCCTCTGAGTAGATTCTTAAATTTTGTTTACTCTGGAGACGATATTTAATAAGCTAAACTTCATTTAAGTCTTCATAATTCTCTGCCTTTTCAAAGGTTTTGTTGCAAGAGAGCTTTTTTGCTTACATGTGTTCTCTAGTAACTTTTTAAAGAGATTATTATCTGTCAAGTACTTTAGTCTATTGCTTTGTAGTACCATGCATTTTGATAATATTTGGAAAGAAAGATTGCTGCTCTTGTGTCCGTGTACTTTTAATCCTGGTTCTAAGCGAAATCTCTCTTTTTAAAGTTTTAAAAACTTGGAAAAAGCAAGCGATAGGTAGCAGACTATCCTTTTCTAAATAGCTATGCAGCCAAGAAGGCTGTCATTTGCTTTCTAAATTCAGTAAGATGAGTTCATTTACGTTTACAATCTGCTGATTGACAAGGTGTATGATGGTTGAATAGGCAGTAGCACTGTTTCTCTTTCTGTTATTAAAAAGAAGTTCTATTACATTTAAATTAACTTTTTTATACACAGTAACTGGTACGAAGACATGCCCTTCAGACGAGAATGAAAGCAAAACCCTGTGTAAAGTGCAGTAGTTTGGAGCTTTTATGTGGCATTGTACACAGTGCACTTTCTGTACTTAAAGGGTGCTTGGAGATGTGTGGGGATGCTGCTTCGATGCACTGTAATTACAGAATGCCAGAGCAGACTCTATGTAATTGAGTCTGCTAGAGCACGCTAACCAGCACGCTCCAGCAGTCTCTGCGTTTCATGTGTCCAGTGTCCCTGTGCTTCAAAATGGCAGCGGGGGCACTTTAACTAGGGCTTGTTCAGTGAGCTTTTAGTTAAAGTGCCCCCACTGCCATTTTGAAGATTGGGAAAGTTGAATATGTTAGATGCTGCAGGTGCTTTAATTAGAGCAGCCCCATTGCACCTCTGGAGCACACCCAGAATTTGTCCTTTGAAATCAGTCTGCTTCTTATGTATATTTGGTTTTGTCTCACTTAATTAACAAAGATGAGCTTTAACCATGTTCTTCCGCTTATTAGTTCAATTCTGCTGGACTAATCTTATCAACAGATTTGTTTTTGGGGCTTTAGTGGCGAATAAAATCAGTTTTGGCTTACCGTGTTCATTTTCTTGGAACTGCAGATATCTGTTTGAAGGAATAACTTTGCCTACATAACCTGCCAGATGATGACAGGGCTTGGATTTAGACTGGTGCCTCTGGTGGCATGTCGTCCTGCAACCTCTTCCAACCTGTTATGTTGGGCTCCAGAATCTCCACTTTTTTTGTTAAGTTCTCTAATTGTCATGAGTATGAAGAAAATCTTTAAAATAAGAACAATATAGCAGTGTCTGGCTGATATGGAACAGTAATTTAGAAGTGCTTCATCTGTCTTAGTGAGGTTTAACTCGGGTACCCAACGATGCACCTATACACATGTCCGACACCTGCTCCAACGCGTTCTAATTGGAATGCATGGGAGCAGACTATTTAATCGAATTAATTTATTGATTGATTAATCAAAGTCTAATTAAAATGCTCCAGCAGTGTCTGCATTGAATGTATTCAGCATCCCCACATTTCAATATGGTGGTGGGGGTGCTTTCATTAAAGCACCCCTTTTGCCATTTTGAAGCACAGACGCTGAATACATGAGGCACTTTAATTGGAGAGGCTCCCAAGAGTACGTGTAAAGATGCCTGATGATTTTAAATGTCAACATTATTAATATTTGAATGCTCATGAAATTATGCAGTGAAGGAAATATGGGATCCACAGACCTTCACAGCAAACTAATTTATCTCATTCTGGCACTGAGTTTGTAGTATTTAAGGGAGATACCACTGGTTCTGTTCCTTCTCTCCAATCTCACTGCATGCACTTGTGCACATGCCAAAATGAGGAACAAAATTAGGGACATTTACAGGGGCATCTTGACCCAGCAAGAAGCTAACCCCAAATTGTCCAACAGAGCCACTTTATCTTAAAAACCGCCAGTGACAGAGTCAAGCTGAAGGAACTTAGTAGAGCTCAATACGTATTTAATAGCTTTGAACAGCTGCATTAGCTGTGTGAATGGTATTTATTTTTTGGAAACTAACCTGTGCTACCTGAGGTACTGCTTGAAAAAGCAACCAATACCTGTTTCTCTCCAAGTTCAGGCTTTTGGAGGTGATGTGTAAAAGGTGGGGGGAGAAAGATACAGCTTGGATCTTGAGTCCCAAGACTGACTGCATGTTTGGTGATTGGAGAAAACATTTCACAGGCAAACTGAGTGCTGTATTTGAGATTATAAATCATTCACTTAAAACTGTTGCTTTTCAGAGCAGGCTTACATTTTAAGGTAAGGGAGTCTATAAGCATCAGGTAGCACACTGTATTTGTATGTGGCTTGCCTTCTAGGCACTGGTTCCAAATACTTTAGATTCTGCAGCTCCCTGTAGTTAGTGTTGTTGTGGTGATGATGGTGTTAGCAAGTGCTGCACCTGGGAAGTGTCTCTTAACTCTGCAGTATGTATATATACATGTGGTACTAGAAGTGTCTCTTAACAGAGACACTTCTAGTACCACATGTAAGCAGTACATACTGCTTCCTGTTCAGGAGGTAGCATTTTCAGATCAGCATGGCATCCGAGTACAGTGGTGCCCAATGGCAAAGGAATATTCAGGGGTTTGGTTCCATGCCTGACCTTTTTCCCTCACCATAATGGGCTGTGCATCTCCGGTTAAGAGACCTGCTGCTCCTTAAATAGACTGATTTTCCAAGAATGTATTTGATAATCTCTGCTTTGAGTCTCTACATGCGACATATGAAAAATATGGTACTTGTATATGAGCCAAACTTAGGTTTTCCTCTTCCAGTGATTTATTGTAAATAATGAATTACCTGGCTGATTGTACCTAGGATATCATGCATTAAAACAATATAATATGTTTAACAGAAATTAAAGAAGCACATAAAAGGAAAAAAATAATGAAAGAACGTTTCAAGCAGGAGGAGAATATTGCTAGTGCTATGGTGATTTGGATCAATGAAATATTACCTAACTGGGAAGGCATGTAAGTAAACAGTTTTGTTTTGTAAAATGACTCAAAAGTAACTTGTTTTTTCCCTCTTGGCTCACAAAAGAGCCACAATCTCATTTGCCTTCTTTTTCCCTACTCTTGGCCACAGATTGGATATATCCTCCTTGCCAAAGAAAGTTATAACTCATTGCTGATGCATCTGATATGATGAGAAGTCATTAGAGAGCAATATGAGAGATTTCTTGGAGGTGTTTTAATGTCATTTTTCATTGTAGTCTCGGCCCTTGTAAATCCAAAAACAAATGTTTTTTGGGTTTTGACCTGAGTTGTGTGGTGTTACCTCTAAACTGCCCAGTATGCAAAGGAAACGAGATGGCTGACTTCTCTCTTGTCTTTTGCCCAGGCGTTCTACTCGAAGAGTTCGAGAGCTGTGGTGGCAAGGCTTGCCCCCAAGTGTTCGTGGGAAAGTTTGGAGTCTAGCTGTGGGAAATGAATTGAATATCACTCCTGGTATGTATATCTTTTCATACTTTTATGCAGAATTCCTTTACTTGATGTATTCAAACTAGAACAGCTCCCCTTCTGATAAGGTGGTGTTCCATGATGCTGATCAGGTAATTCAGGGTTCCTGTATTTTGCTGTAGAATGTTAGTCTATTTGAATTTGTATTCCTTTAAACAGATCGCTAGACTGAATTTTAGTAATAAGAAAAGTTGTATCCAAAGAAAACCAAACAAATCTTTAGTGTATGTTCAGTTTTTACAGGTATATTATTTTAGGGCTTTACAAGCAGCTTGAGCCACGAGAGAAGAAAAATCCTCATTCCAAATATCTTCTCTTATACCTGTTAATGCATACATAAAATTATACAATCTTTTTACACTTCAGTATTAAAGTATACTCTCCCCATATATGTAAGAAAGCACAGCTCAGTTGTGTTTAGATTAAAATCTGAGGTGAGATCCCAGGTTTCTAAATTCATTGTATTAAATGGGCAGTGACTAGTAACCTACCAAAATCATGACAGAAGTGTGCTGCGTGGCGGCTCCTTTAACCATGCAGTTTCCCCTGTGTGCTCCCTCTCCCGATTTGGTGGAGGGGCCCCACCACTGGCTGCTCACGCCTGATCAACAGGGAGGCAAAAACTGTAGTTTTAAGGTATGGCACAGTTTTGGTTTTTTTGGGTTTTTTTGTCTCCTACTGCTGACTGGCCCAGGGGCCATGGTGACCCAGCTGCTTGGTGCTGACCAGCTGCGAGGCAAAAACTACCCCATAGTTAAAGCTGAGGTTTTTTGCCTACCTGCTGATCAGGAGCAAAAGGGGAGGCCCCTCTGCCAATCAGCTGAGGGTGGGGGAAGGGGGTGGCAGAGGAGGGGCTCTCCTGGGAAATTTCAAGATTAAAGGAGCTACCGCAGGGTGCACTTCCACTGTGATTTTGGTAGGTCCCTAGTAATGACTCTTTGAATAACTGATTCTAATGTACCCACATTTCTTCCAGCTCATTGAGAAAAGAAGGGGGAAAAAGGTTTTAAAATTCATTAGTCCTGGTTTTTATACATGCAGTATACTAGAGGGATAACTGGTAAGATTTATGCCCTGGGCCAGCTTTTGCCTATAACATCCTGCTATTGCAAAACAACAGCTGTTCAGGGTGCTGCTGCTGCTAGGTGTAGATTTGGCCAAGCACCCTGGGGGTTAATGCAGCAGTTGCTGGGGGCAGGGACCCTCTTGCATCTTCCTATTGCAGCTACTGCTGCCACTCACCCCTGCCCAGATTGCACTTATTTGTTGTTGCTGGTAACAATCAGCAGTGACTATTTCAAGGGTGAGAAAAATGGCTGCTAAAGGGGAGGGGAGGGGCACAGCTAGAAGGTTCCTGTGCCTACCCCATCTCCCCACGGCCAGAACCTCAATCCCTGCTGCCACCAGGCCTGCCCCAAGTGCTGTGGATTGTTGCTGGTGGCAATGGGCAATGCTGGTTTTAGCAGAAAGAAAAGTGCAGACTCCTCAGGGAGCCTTCATTCTACTGCTCCCTCTAAGTTGGTCTCTGGGACTTAACCAAGGGTAGGTGACAGAGGACTAAGCTTACTGCAGTACTGGTGCCAGAACTCTGTGTGTGCTAATGTGTAGTAGGAGTAGCAAGTGAAATTTTAGTGATAAGATCCTAGGTGCAAGATAGCAAAACTGTATTTGTAAGTTTCATTATGGTGCAGCTTGGGCTGCATTTCTTTGCTGTGATATTTTGCAGAACTATATGAAATCTTCTTATCCAGAGCAAAGGAACGATGGAAAAGCTTCAGTGAGACAAGTTCAGAGAATGATATAGAAGGTGTGTTCTTATTGATACAAAAGATTAACTGCAATTTCATATAATTTGTGCTGATAAACAAACATGTAAAGACTTAAAAGATCAATTCAGATTAAATGTTTCTACCTTCAAACTTTGTGTGCTTCAGGCCTGTTCTTTCTTTTAAAACATTGTTTTTTATAGCAGGTCACTGAATAGATAGATAGTTAATAGCACTCTTAATTTGAGGGATACCTGCAGGAAACCTTTTTGTGTTTAAAATATGAAATTCATTAAAAAATTAATTTATTTCCAAATGTGCATTTTCTTTTCTAAGCAAAATACTTAGTAACTTATTCTAGGACTCTGAAAGAGGAAGAGAAATTACTAGCTACATTTTATTGTGTACATTTTGCTTTTCTTACGCTTGTCCAGGGAAGACTTCAACAAATGGCTGTGAAGTATCTGTCTGTGTTCCCTTTTTTATATCTTCAAGAGCAGGCAGATCCCCTGTGTTAGGTGAAAATTTTCTGTAGGAAGCTCAGAAAATACCAGAGGTTTGTTTTGTTTTTTTATTTATGTTAATGTGTTTGATTTATCCCTAATATACTGAAAAAAATCATCCTTTCAGGATTTTCTAGAAAGCTATGCCCCAATATTTTTAAGTTATGTATGTGTGCATGTTTTTCCTGCCCACATATCTGATGCTTCCAATGTCTATCCAGTACTTCTTTTTATGAAATAGCATATAACAGTGAATACCCATGTTGTATCAATCTAGTGCATACAGGTTAATTTTATACAAACATTTTAATAAGAGAGCATTTAAATTCTAAATAACTTTTTGTAGGTCAGTAAGGCTTTTGTTTTCTTTCCTTTTAATGCTGTGTTAACTTGGAATAAATTGTAGAACTTCTTTATAGAGTTAATTGTCCATATACCTAGTCCTATTTAGGCATGTCTCATGACCCTAAACAGTGACCCCTTAGCACTATCTGTAGTGCTTCAGCCCTGCCTCTGCTGCAGTGAAGGGCAGTGCACGCTTTATATTCTTTAGTTCCTCTTAGCTGGAGCATTTCTTCATCAGTCTGCTTTGTGGTCTGTGCGCTACTCAACCCATGTAATTCTTCGTTTATTGTTGATTTCATTACCTTATAGTTTTGTTCTTCATTAGTTACCTTTTAGTTATCCCTTCTTTCCTTAAAACATTTTTCAGAGTGCATGGAGGTTGCAGCCTCCAGGTTAGTATCCTTGAGCGCCTGTACACGTGCATCGGGGCTGTTTGGACATTACAGCACATCGGAGCAGTCTTGTTTAATTGAGTCTGCTGGAGTGTAGTAATTTCCATGCTTCAGCAGACTCCAGTGTCTTGTGCATTAGTGTCCCCACACTGAAAAATGGCAGTGGGTGTGCTTTAATTACATTTCATTCAGGCTTTAGTTAAAGTGCCTTCACTGCCTTTTTTCAGCATGGGGACACTGATGCACAAGACACTCTGGGAGCCTTAAGTAGTGGCTCTTGGAGTGGCTCTAATTAAAGCACTCCACCTTCCCAGCCCCTCCTGCCTCATCCCATGTATAAATCCCCCTTGTTCCTACCATTGTTGTTACTTTTAGCTGCACTGCAGTGTTTCTTTTAGAGGCTAATTATCACCATTTTCATAGGGGCACAATTTCCTGATTTCACTGTGTGGTGACCTAGCCACCAAAATCACAATCTCCCAGATTTTGCAGTTGAGAGAGATTGCTTGAAGCGGGAGAAGCAGTGTTTAGAAGCGAGTCTTGCATCTTGGAGATGGAACCTAGGCAATTCTGCAACTCCTCCATGGCTCTTTGTTTCCTGTAGTTGAGAGATCTACAGGTGCAGTAGTCTTTGCTCAAAGACTAAGTGGTTCTCAACCTGTATAAAACTTGCAAGATTATCAAGAAGAGCCATCTTTTGTGATTCAGGCCCACCCCACCAGAGTTGTGGTGATTTTTCTGTAGCCTGCTTGTGCAGCTTTCTTGTTAGTGATCACTGTAAAGCGATTGAAAACTTGGAAGATCAATATGTAGCTTTTATTAACTGCCATGCCATTGCAGAAGCCTCAGCGCAAGATACCATATTTGGCAGATATTTCTCTGTTTATATGTGCTTGTGTGTAGCTCTTGCTTTGGAGTTGTCCACAAGCAGTACTATGAAGTAAAATGCAGTTACTACCCAGTAACTGGAGTTCAAGACGTGTTCTTCAGTCTCACTCTTCTCTCCTCTCTCTACCTCTCCATCACTCTTTTGTGCCCACCGCTGCCCCCCCCGAATCCCACTCTCCTTTTCTTTGAAGTAAGAGTTTGGGACTGTAGTAGAAAACTGAGGAGCAGGCATTGTATACCACCTATTATGTCTTCAGTGTGGCACGAAAAGGCAAAATGGCTCTAGTTAAAGCTCAGGGGCTTTGACCCACAAATGAGAATATGTATATGGACAGGACATCTTGTATTCCAGTTACTGGTAACTCCATTTTTCCATTCTACTTGCTTTATTTCAAACTTACTTGCTCCTTGTCATTTCTTGGCAGTCCTGTTTCTTACACTTGTCTTTAAAAAGATTAACATCAATTCATCAGGGCATTAAATGGCAGAGTGTTTGGCAGAGTGCTGGTGGTTGCTAGCTGCCAGTTCCTGAATTACTAATGTGAGAGTTGTTAATTCTGGTTTTCCATCATGATGCTGCCTACAGAGTCCCATTGTAGGAGTCTTGTGTGTTTAGCCATGTGGCCATGGAACAAATGCTGGCAGTTAGAGCTGCAGGAAGTAGGCTTGTGTCCACTGTTTTACAGACCTAGGGTATAAATATTCTGCCTCTTCCAAATCGCTCTTCACCAACTTCCTTTTTTCCAGTGTGTGAATAAAAATTGTAATTGTGAATGGATGCAAATGCCATATTCGCCTAAATCAAAGACAATCCTGAATTTAAGCTGACCCCTCAATCATTGGATTCTATACATGGAAATGATTATAAATTTGTTATAATTTTCCATGTATAGAATCCAGTTATTGTGGGGTTGTCTTAAATTCATCACACCCACTGCTGTAGTGGGGAAAGCAGTGCAAGGGGGTATGCATGGGGGGGGTGGTATTAAGCAGCTTGTCACTTATCCATTCCTACTGCCTCTGCCTTCTTTCCCTCTTTACCCCCCACCCCTGCAGTTCTTGGGCCTGCCTCTGTGTCCCAGACTGAATCAGGGACAGAGCCTGTCAGAGCGGTGGAGCAAGCATAAGTTGGGAGGGAAGGGGACAGAGGCTGTGAGAGGAAGGCGGAGATGGGGGCAGGAGGCTCGAGATTGCTGGAGAGGCAGGCCACAGCTGCGGCTTTGGCCCTGAGCCCAGGCTGAGGTTGGAACTGCAGCAGCTGCCTGCTGCCCACGCCACCCATATTCAAATCCAAGAAATGTTTTGGTTTTTTTTCCCCAGTGTTACTTATGGGGAGGGGGTTTCCTCTTGGATTCAGGTAAATGCAGTAAATCAATTGCTCAAATTTAGCCTAAGAAGTGTTTCTTTAGTTCTTAAAAATATGGGCCTCATGGTATTAGGTATTCTTGGGTTTTCCCAGAAATTGACCAAAACAAGACACTTGAGTCACTTAAATAAGGTTATGCTTACATTCTGGTAAATGTAGACAGGAAGTGGAGAGTTAAGAGCCAGAGAGGAGGTGGCAAGAAGGGAGATGACCAAATTGGAATAGGTTTGGGGGTGGAGAACAAACATGACTCATTGGCAGTCAGGGGTGTGGAGAAGGGAGTAAGAGGCATCCTTTAAACTGTAAGCATTGTATAGTGTGGAAATCAAGACAGCAGGAATGACCATAATTAAACTGTTCCTTGTTTCCTGTTGACCTGATGTAACTTGGAATTTGGATGAACTTCTGAATGTTATCAGGTAGAACTCTATTGGTTGGTTTGTTATTTTGTTTTTGTTTGTTTTTTGGTGAGACCAACCTACTAATTAATTGTTGTGACTATTTCGGATCTGGATACAGGGACAAAGCATTGTCCGTCAAGTTTGGGGATATAAAGATAGAATTTCTGGAGAGACTCCTGCCTCCTTTTTGTAATGGAGAAACTGTAGGCCTGATTTTAGTGGAAATCAGCATCCTGGATATCCCTTTCCTCTCTCTCCTAGCTGTTTCCTTTGCCCAGTCATACCTCTAGGCCTTGTACTGCTGCAGCTAGCCTCTTTTTTTCCCCTCCCAACTGGCACACTAAATCTGATTATATCTTCAAGTTTTGATGGTGGATGTTTTTTGTGTATGTATGCTACCTGCCAACTATTATTCAGAAAGTTTCCAGTTTTTGTGTGTCCCAAACCCATAGCTCTCACTGTGTGGCTTTGTAGGAGTACAGTTTTGAAGAACGAGAATTGAAGATTCCCCACCTCTGCACTGTGGCAACTCCTTGACATGACTGCATGTGACTTGATCTTGTCTTGCATCTGTAAAGTACTTAGCTTCATAAATGTTTGTTTGCAGATGCAGGGGCATCTGCTGCTGATCGTGAGGCCAGCCTGGAACTAATTAAGTTGGATATATCCCGAACATTTCCATCTCTCTATATTTTTCAGAAGGTAAGGTGTTTTAAAATCAGTTTTTTGAACACACCCAATAATATTAAATAAACAAAACGTGATCCGTCCTGCGCCTGACTGTTCACAAACAAATAAGACTGTAAAACTAAGCAGCAAGAATATAAAACATTAATTGGCTGTTTTTCATGGCAATCTGTTTGCATCTGCTACATCTTTTTCAGTAAGAGAATAAACAGTGTGACATTCATTTCAATCAAATAATGAAGTCGTGCTGCCTAATAAATGAAAAGAGATTATTTCTTTCTTTGATAAATATATGCAGCTCTTGTTGATATGCATCAAGCTACTTGTTTGTAGCAAAAGGGGGGATGAACTCAACTGCTTCTGTGAAGTTGTCAAAAATAGGTAATCCTTACAATTTTTTTATTTTTTTGCGATACAGGCTATATAAATAGCTATGAAATCACAACCACATTGTGTTTATTTTAGCAGTTAATTTTTCTGAATTCATAGTCTATCCTGCATGGTCTGAGACAGAGCCTGTAGTGCCCTTTAAACATTTGCACCAAGTTTTTTTTGCCTTGTAGAGCTGCAGCTTCTATGTATATAAAATATACATAATAATCATAGTATTTTGTGTTTCTTACTAGATTATTGGCTTGTAAATATTTGGAGGGGGGAGTTTATATAAATTTAGATTCTAAAACGGATTTCAGGAAATTCAGAAATCAACATACCTTGAGTCTTGACACAATATTTTGATTTGATTTGCCTAATTTAGATTGAATAACACTTTTCCAGAATCCTCAGTTTATCTGTTCCTTTTAAAGGGAGGTCCATATCATGATCTCCTGCATAGCGTCCTGGGAGCATATACGTGCTACAGACCTGATGTGGGATATGTAAGTATTTGTTTTGTACATTAACATGTTTTACCATGGTATAGCTACTAAAATTGAAGCATATTAGAGCTTTTCCTCTTCTAAACTTTAAATTAAGCTACCAGCACTTCTAAAAAAAATAAACAAAAAAACCAACCAACCAAACAAACAAAAAAGTATAATTATTACAGTAATTTTTATGGTAATGATAACTCTAGGTCTTCTGGTTCGCAGATGTTCCTGCAAACATTCTTGTTAATGGAACTTTGTTGAAACTGATGTTTCCATATGAATACTTTATTTACAATTAACTTTTCCCAACAGAGTTTCTAACTTATCAAAAAACTTCAGACTGGCTTTTCCCCACCCTTAGATTTGTCTGTGGATCCTTTTTTCCACCATTATATCAAGGTTCTTTTTTTTTTCTTCCCCCCATGTTACCTCAATATCTAGATGCACCCAGTGAAATTGTGATACTGGCAGCAAGTTAGCCCAGTACTTGAATATAAATGATAACCACAACAGCCCAATGTCTCTAGTTTTCACAAAAAATCAGTGGGTATCTTAGTGACTAAAAAGTCAATTTTGGGATTGACTGGATCTGTTGGAGACCAATGAAAAAATTTGCAGGCATTACAATTTCTACTAGGTTTTCAAGAAAACTTTTTTTTTTAAATTTTTTTTTTAACAGTATAAAAAATTGTCCTTTCCCCAAAGATAGATGTTACTGGAGCTATCCATGTCTGAATCACCTCAAGACTAAATTATGTGATGACTAAGAGTTTGGACATATGAACAATTTGTTGTTGAGTTACAACTGTCCATCAGCTGCTCCATGGGAACTGCTTATATGCATGCTTTTACACTGCAGTAAGTGTAAGTAAAAGGCAGTAGTTTTGTATTCAGTGAAAGCCATGGAAGGAAATCATGAGCTGGGATCCAGGTTTTCAGTTTCCTATGGAAAAACGGAGAAAACCATGGATTTCCCCCCATTTATCAGAAGAGAAATGGATTTTTCCTTTTAGCAGAAATACCCACAGGTTTCCCACTTCTACAAAGAGCTCTGCAGGCTGGCATAGTTCCAGCCTGCAAGAGCTTTTTGCAAAAATGGCAGCAAACTCCCAACCCTGTCTAGAGGAGTTGGGGGGGGGGGGGGGGGGGGGGGGGGGGGAGGAGGCAGGGCAGGGCTTGAGATCATCAGCCGAGGCTTGGCTCAGACTCGCTGTTCTTCCTGGAGCCTGTAAGGTAATTGGGGCTTGCAGGCCGTCTCTGGCACGGTTGGGGGGTTGTGGGTCATGGATGGGGGGCACTGGCAGGGCTGGGGTGGGGACCCTGGTATGGGTGCTGGTGACTGCCAGAGCTGGAGGATGGAGTTGGGGGCTGTGGGAAAAGGCAGTGGGATAGGTGGGGGGCAGGGTGTAGGTATGTGGGTTGGGGCTGAGGGAGCAGAGAGGTGTAGGGGGAAGCCCCACAGGGAGGGCCTGCCCGGTCAGTGGCAAGTGGACAGGGAGCTGTGTGCTATTGGCCTGAGTGGGCTCTGCGCTTCCATATGTGGCTTCAGGGAAGCTGCACAAGGAAGCGTGGAGCCCACTTGTGCCAATAGTGTGCAGCTCCCAGTCCACATGCTGCAGGCCGGACCAAGGTGGGCTTCATGCCTCCATTTGTAGCTTCCTGCAGGAGTGCAAGAAGCCCCACGAGGAGACATGCAGCCTGCTTGGGCCAGTAACATGCAGCTCCTGGACCCCATGCTGCAGGGTGGGCTGGGCAGGCTCCACACCTCCATGTGTAGCTTGCTGCACACATAGGTGTGGAGCCCACTCAGGCCAATAGTGTGCAGCTCCCATACCTACCCCCCTCTTTCCCTATACACACCTCTAACTTGCCTACAAACCCCATACTCTCATGCCCACACCCCCACATACTGTGAATCCACCTCTAACACCTTCACAGATCCCACCCCCCATCCACACAAAGTACCTGCATATATTTCTAAAGAAGGTTCAAATAGTGTTATATTTAGTTTAATTTGTGGGGCAAAAAAAATGCATAGTTTTGAGCTTTTCTGCACATTATTTTGAATTTTTCTGCACATAATTCCCTGGGTTGTACAGAGTGATCTCGGCTGCGGCCACAGCCCCCCCGCCCCCACCTGCCTAGAGACTTCTTCACAGCCCTCTACCTCAAGCCTTCCACTTGTTCACAGCCCCTGCAGGCATGTGCCTGGAGTTTCCCATTGTTCCACAGATCCTAGGAGCCTGCCTGCCCCATTCCTCCTCCACCTCCTACATGCTACAACTGCATAAAGTGTTAAGCAGGCTTTGGAAGTGGGCATTTGGAACTAGTTGACCTTAAGTGGTTGTAAGAGTCCACTAAGAAAGCAGTAGTATTTATTTACAGCTGTTTATGTACATTTAACTCCATTCTCTGTTAAGCATGTAGGCTAAAGGAGTGAAAGAGAAAAAAGTGTGATAGAAATTGCAGGATTTGCGATAGAGTAGCCACAGTTGGACACACACAGCTGTGGGGACGGCCACAGTTGGACATGCATCCTGGTGCATGGGGGGAGCTGCTGCCGGGAAGGAGTGAGTGAGGGGCACTGGTGGGGTAGGGGGTGGGGACGGGAGGCTGTGGCTAGGGAGTGAAGGGCAATGGTATATCTCGGCTGCTCAGCATCACACAGCAGTGTGGGGGGCAACCACAGCTGGACCCATGTCCTGGTAAGTGAGGGGTCAGCAAAAGCTCTTTTTTTTTTTTTTTTTCCATGATGGAAAAACCCCAAATCAAATGTGAAATTTATAAGCATTTAGAATTTATTCTGTTATAGTGATTTGAAGTACTAGTAGGCTTCCAAATTGTTTTAACATGGTAAATATATCAATAAAACATTGTGTTCAGCTGATACCCATACAGCTGACATACCCATATACATAGCAGTCTTCCATTTTAATCACTGATTTTGGGTTTTAATTAAGGAATTTGCAACTTTTTATCAGGGAAATCCAGGATCCCTGATCATGAGAGGGAGAAGGAAAATAAAGGAAATGAAAACATCTGTGGAATGCAGCCTAATATCTACTTAATAAACCAGAAGTTCATGCTTTCCTCAGTTTTCTAACAGTGATTTGAAATCTAGAATCTCAAGTATGTAATCTCAAGTGTGCAGCTCCCGGTTCATGTGCTGAAGGCCGGACCGAGTGGGCTTGAGAGTATTTCTGACTACTATGCAGGGAGTGTCTCTCTTTTTATTAAGAGCAAATGCTAAGGGTAAAGACAGGAATTGCATTTTAGTGGGACATGCCTTTCTCCTAGAAGCTGGGAGTGTACAGATGTTTTCTGTGGGAGAAACTGGACAAATATTTCATATCCAGAAGAAAGACCTTCCTCTTTCAACAGGAAAGATCTTGTCTGAAGGAATTCCTTGAGCAGGAATGTAGGTTGTAGCTGTGTTGGTTTAAGGACATAGGCGGACAATGTTCTTTAGGTAAATCTGATTTATCCTTTATTAGACCAACTCAAGAAGAATTTTTCCAATTATTTAGCAAGGTTTCAGGCAAATGCCCTTTGTTAGGCTGAGGCAGCACTTGCAGATGCACACCAAAAATCTATCAAAGACAGGAATACCCAGTTACCTGTGGGGACACGTTGCTCACAAGAAAACAACTCTCTTTCCAATCTCTCAGTTCTAATCCTCAAAGGGAATTTACAAAATGCTTTCTACAGATGAGCCCATGAACTTCACTTCACCAATTTACTGGATACAAAAAATCATGGACTAAATGTATCAGGACTCATGGTAGAGGTGATATCTTTTATTAGACCAACTAGTCCTGATTGCTTTTTCCTCTAGACCAATACGCCTACAATCCGGATACCTGGACTAAATATAGACATTGGATTTATGACACATTATAACCTGCCTAACATCTGACTCCCCAGGTAAACCCTCCACTTTTACCAGCTTCTTGTTCCCTTCCCACCCCCCAACTGTGTCTCATCCTTTGATAATAGCTACTTTCACTTTCCCTTCCCCCTCCAGCCCTTTCTCTCACATACTGACCACCTCAATTTACATTTTAACTGACTGGCTTTCTTGCATGTGTATTGGCCTCTGGCTGCATTACCACTCCATCCAGGAAGAGCACAGACCATCTGCAGATGCTTCCTCAGCCTGACAAAGGTGTTTGTGCCCACAAGCTTGCTAAGAAGAATTTTTCCAACTATTTGAGTTAGTCTAATAAAAGATATTGGATTTACCCAAAGAAACTTGAGCAGGAATGAGTGCTTGTACCTTAGAGACCAGGAGTGAAGCAGGGAAAAATGCTCCCTTGTAATCTCCTGACCAGGGATGACCCTTGTCTGGGGAACACGGAGGGAACAGCAACTGCTCCACTCCTCCCAGGCACCAAGAGGACTAAATCCAGTTTGGGGAGGTGGGAGGAGCAGCAGCTGCTTTGTTCTTCTCTGGGGCCACAAGGAGTGGAGCAGCAAGGGAAGGTACCCTGTGCCTTCTAGACTAGGTTCAGCCAGATCTGGGGAGTCTGTGGAGCACTTGCTGCTCTGCTTGCCTAGGGGACTGGGGGTGGAGTGGCATGCCAGGGAAAGGTTCCTTGCATCTTCGCTGGAGTGAGGTGACGCTACTGTGGGAAACATGGGGATATAGAGGCTGCTCAGCTCCTTCCAGGGACCAGGAGGAGTGAGCAGTACCTGGTCCTCTGCTTTTATCTGTCCACGGTCACCTAGTCTAGGCACACGTGCAGAGCAGGGAACAGGGCAGCTGCAGGCTGGAACATCTATATGTCGTGTGCCCGTCCCTCCCTCCCCCCCACCTTTGTCCCAGAAACTTGCAGCACTAGAAATGAATGCCTGTCCTTGGCTTAAATTACCACTTCCACTTGCTACAAGGTTATGAGCATGCATGTATTCAGCTGTTGTGGAACATTTGATGTATGGTAAAGCCCTGCTGCTTTTTACCTATGGTAAATGTATGTCCATACTTTCCAGCTCTTTCCAATGGACTGTCCTTCAAAACCATCAAAGCAACAGTTAGCATTTGGTGCACTTGCTTGGGGCTCTGCATTAGCTGTCCAGTCTGAACTTGGGTGATGTTCAAGGTGGTTTCAACTTTTAACTTTAAATTATCCAGAACCCATTTTTCAGGTGACTTGTTCATTGGAGTTACAAACTGCAGAAGTGGAATTCTTAAAAGGCAAATGAGTGCTTCTTAGTCCTTTTGCTTTGGAATTTGTTCTTACTGGAATCTAGTCGGTTAGCCTGGCTGGCTGCTTTTGGCCATGCTTTGCACTAATATTGGTAATAGTGCTAAAGCGTTGTTTGTAATCTCATGATTTATTCGTCAAGTGGAAAAGTTAGACTTGGTGTATGTGATATTAGCTTTCCTACTTGGTTTAAATATTCATTGTTCTTTAATGTTCTTTAACTGTGGGCAAAAGCCAGCCTGATAAGTACCTTTAGAAATGAATGCTATAATCTTCATTGAAGCTAAACATACACTTTGTTCTCATGTTATTAGAATAATTTCAAATCAGAAGTTGTTAGGCATTATCAACAATCAACCTCATTAATATTCTGTAGTGTTGCTGCTTTCTGGAAATTTAAAGCTAGTTATCAGAAGTAGAAAAAGTAAAAGTGCACTGGTCTGATACTGGACCGGCACTGATTATAAAGAAAATTGGCTACATTGGAAATTGGCTAATGTGGCCGATAACTGGCCCATGCATGCGCTAAGCCACAGAGCAGCACATAGGCAATGAGGAGCACAGCCCAGCAGCTTGGAGAGCTGCATGCAGCTGTTAAGTCTGCTGTGGTGGATGGGAGTGGGGAGGGAAGGGCTGTGTGGAAGGGGGGGTAAATCAAAGACGCTGCAGTGAGGGAGGGAATGGGGCATGTGCTGCCCAGCTGGGGTGGGATGCAAGGATGGAGCTGCGGCTTGTCCGGGGGTGGATCCTGCTGCTGTGCACACCTGAGGAGGTCGGGGCGGAGGGGAGGGGAAGGTGTGTGCTCCCCAGATTTACATGGGGCGGGGCAGGCTGCAGCTGTGGGCTGGGGCTGGGGCTGTGCCAGGCTCTTTCCAGCGGGGGGGTTGGGCCAAGCTGTGCTTGGGGTGGGTGATGGCAGCGCTGGGAGGTGGAGCTACAGCGAATTTTGGGGTGGCTGCAGCCCCAGCCCGCAGCAGTGAGAGCTGGCCCACTCTCCCTGCACCCGCTGGACAAACTGTGGTTTCTCCCATGCCCACCCTGCCCCAGCTGGGCACCTCTTGTCCCTGTCCCTGCCTCACTCCCTCCCTCACTGCAGGGGCCTCAATCTGTCCCCCCATGCCCCTTCCCTGCTCCCCCACCCCTTCCACCTTAACAGACTTACCAGCCAGACACTGTTCTTCAAGCTGCTGGGCTGTGCATCGGAAATGGGATCAGTATTGGCCAATAAGCCTCCTTTAAAAATTGGCTGTTGGTATCGGCCCTAAACTTCTCTATTGGTGCACCCCTAAGAAAAAGGGTATGAAATTTTAAATACAGCTAATTTCTTAGTAGATAGATGGGGTAGGATACATGTGTCCCAAGTACTGTTGGTTAACGGGATTTGTCTCAGTTTACTGTACTGAGGTATTGCCTCCATTCTACTGTGATCAGCTGTGTATGAAAATTTTTCCTCATGATTCTTTTACCCTCACTGACTAAAGGGTCTGGGCAGTGCAAAACTTAGACCGCCTTTTGATTACACAGGACCTGCTAGAGTCCAGCTGTTCATGGAACTCCATATCAGATGTCCACAACGTGCGTCTTCAGAAAGTGCCTGATTTTTCTTGGAAATTATATTGCTGGTGTTTAGATAGAGAATCTTGTAAATTTGTTGCTCTCTTAATATTAAATATGTTTCTTTTACTTAGTCTAATTGTTTATGTAACTCTAGTGGCTAGTGGTTTTTAACGACATTTAGGAGTTCAGAAATATTTGTATTTACAAACATCTAAGAGGTGCCTGGCTTCTCTATCTTGTGTGCTTACTTGCTTCCCCCCACCTAAGGTACAAGGGATGTCTTTCATTGCTGCTGTACTCATTCTCAATCTGGAAGAGGCAGATGCTTTCATTGCCTTTGCTAACCTCCTGAACAAGCCATGCCAGCTAGCCTTCTTCCGTGTGGATCACAGCATGGTATGTGTACAGTTTCTAAAATATTTTAATATTATCTTCATTGAAACTTTCTTCTTTGATTTGGAACATATTCCTGAAATTAGTGATCTGCTAGTGCTGCTTTGGAATAATGGATTATTTAAACCAATGGGTAGAAAATCAAATTAGTGCATTTAATTACTCAAGACATTAAAAAAAAAAATACTTCCTTTATGTTTCTTGAGGAAAAAGCCAAAGTAAGTTTATTCTTTGGATCTACGTGGCTATGTTGGAAGGTTAAGCTTTCATTTTATTGATAATTTTATTCTGCTGGAGGTCACTTTTTAGTAAGCACTTATGTTTCCCTGTACAGATGCTGAAATATTTTGCAGCTTTTGAAGTTTTCTTTGAAGAAAATCTCCCTAAACTGTTTCTTCATTTCAAATCATACAATCTAACTCCAGACATATACTTGATAGACTGGTAAGTTGGTAACATGCATCAGTTCTGGATAAGCTATATGCAAATTGCTGTAGCCATATTTAATTTCAAGGATATTGTTTTCAAATTTTGTTCTTCACTTGTATGTACTTAGTGGAAGCAGGGTCTGACTGTAAGGAGAGAGGGAAGGGGTTGCCAGCAGAAAAAGTTGGGGTTGGGGGGGTGGAGAGTAAAGGGGCTACCTGACTCCCTCCCCCAGATTTATTTTTCCTACTGTAGCAATGGGAAGGGGACAAATTCAAGGCAAACTTCCAATAACTAGATTCTATTCCTGGAAAAATTAAAACAAATCTCCATATATAGAACCTAATTAATAATCGGGGGTCATCTTACAATCACAGTTGTCTTCTAATCAAGTAAATACAGTAATTGGAATCCATTCAGGTTGCTTGCCTTTGAAATGAACTGTATGTAGGGCACTGATTGCAGTCAGCTGGCAAGACCACATCAGAAGCAATATTAGCACAAAAGTGATCGAAAAGAATTGCTCGTGCAACCGTAAAAAGGATCCTCCATCTTAGATGAAAGATAACTGTCTACTAAAGACCAGGTTCTTCAGCCTTATCAAAATCAAAAAGCAGAGGCAGACCGTACAAGAAAATGGAGAGAGAACAGAATGCTGGGAAATAAAGACACTATATGCTGATATGGAAGCCAGACTGTAATAGAGAACTAGAGAGCGCAAGTCATCCCTATGGTTGCTAGACTATGGGACAGAGGAATGAATCTACTTGATGCAGGATTGTGTTCCTAGGTCCTAATACACATCAATTACAATGACCCCATTCAGGCAACTGTTTTTAAAAAAATAATTAAAAAAAGCATTTTACTGAAGTGAGTCATCAAGGATTCAGAAATCTCCAAAACCAACCAAAAATTACATGAACATGTATCAAGGGAACACTTTCTAAAATGAATCAAAATTACAGCTACTCATTGCACATCAACTCAATATTTTTGTCTTTAACAGCCAAAGCCTGCAGCAGTTTCAAAAAAACCCAAAACTGCTGCAAGTTTTAGCACAGGTACTCCATAAGCACACTTTTGAGTAGCACTTTGACACCTACTTAAATATATAATACAAACTATGCATGATATTTAGTACAAAGCCAAAGGTTTAGGATTTATCAGTTCATTGAGCTGGGCCCCATCAGTCAACAGTATTTCAAGGCACAGTGACCCTACAGCTCAGCTCCGCTCACTGTGTGTATATACTCCAGAATACATCCCCTGTCTGCCCCACCCCCCACACAAAGGATCCATGTACTAATTAGCCCTTGCTTACCCACTCATTGGAATTGGGTGATTTTTCAGGGACCTTCAAAAAGCCCTGGGATATGCTAAAATTTAAAACTGTAGCGGTTTGAAATAATTTATTAATGGTAATAAACCCTAAATAGTGTATTGCTTTTGAAAGTGAATACTAACTTGTCACCTGACAATTTTCAGCTAAAAGTTGAGACTAGATTTTAAAATGTATTTCCAAAGCAGATGCAATGTCACTAACCAGTAAACCTTTGCAAAATTCTAGGATCTTCACCCTCTACAGTAAATCGCTACCACTTGATCTGGCCTGTCGAGTCTGGGATGTCTTTTGTAGAGACGGAGAAGAATTTTTGTTTAGGACAGGGTTAGGAATCCTTCGATTATATGAAGATATCCTCCTACAGATGGACTTCATTCATATAGCACAGTTTCTAACAAAACTGCCTGAAGATATCACATCAGAAAAACTTTTTAGTTGTATTGCAGCTATCCAGATGCAGAACAGTAACAAAAAATGGGCACAGGTGAGTGGTTGTGTTTCTCAGAATAAATTGATGTAGCTAGTATAACACCAAAACCTGGTGGGTAACTTCACTATAGATCCTGCTTTGTGCTGGAAGTCTGCTTTCCAGTGGGGGAACAACACAACATCCAGGGTTATCGTTGAATGGACATGGTTTCACTTAGAGCATATTTTACTTGCATGTTTAAATAGCAGCTCATTTTTTGTTTATGGAGACGGATGGCTTGCTACTCTTCCATTGAAAAATACCTTGAAAATGGAAATCACTACCTCCTTCGGTTATAGAGCTCTAGAAGGGAAACAGTAGAATGGTGGGGAATCTTTACATTGTTACATAGATTTCTTTTTCATGTAAGAGCAAGAGCAGCAAGGAAATAGTCACTTAGATCCATATTTTCTAACCGGACTATATTCAGCCCCTGAATTTGATGAAGCATAGGATATATAGTAAATTATTATGAAGGGCTCATTTCAGCAATTTTTTCTCCCACTCAATGCAGTTTTCAAAGTTATGACACTTTGATCTCTTGTGAGTTTCTGTAGTTAAGAGCTGCAAATAATTTTTACTATAGTTGAATCCAAAGTCTTTCTGTAACATTCTTAGGGTAAAAGCTTTTGTTTTAAGATGCAGTGTTTTCAGCTGCTGCTGCTGAAACCTGTCTCAAACCGTGAAAAGGGACTGGGTTTGGGGGAAACTCATTTTTGATGGCCCAGGTCTTTTGGTCACCTGAGGAATGTGGAACAAATTCATAAATGAAGCAGTAGTAAGTGCTGGCCTAGGCTATTGCATTTTGAGTGCCAGCATCTGACACATCAATGCTGTATGCTTTTTTTTGCGTGAAGCTGAGTCTGTGGGAGTATTTTGTAGGATGGGAGAGAGTAAGAAGTGCCCTGAGTGTAACCAGCAGGAATCAGTGTATAAGTGATGTCCAGTCTTTCATTCTTGGGGATCTGGTAATTATAACATTGGACCTAAATCTTAGAAATTGTGAAAACCTTTGGGATCCCTAAGTTTTTACAATGCTTGTAAATAATTTCAATTATGAAAAGATTGGTATTATGCTTTTACAAATGGTAGTGGACACTGTGATAAATGCTTATTCAATATTTGATGTTTTTAACTTGTGATTCATTTAACCTACATTTCTAGGTGTTTGCCTCACTAATGAAGGACAACAAAGAAGGAGACAAGAATCATAGCCCAGCACTAAAAAGCTAATCTCCATAATTTAGAGGTCAATTGAAAATGTAGAAAACCACTTGATGAATAAAAAGGAAATTTCACAGCATTTTGATGTGAAAACCACTATAGACAAGAGCTTAAACACAAAGAGAGAGACAGTATTTGACTCTGAATGGAGTGGCAGAAACTGATAAAATTGTCACCATTTTGCCAGTATTAGTTTTTTTGTGGGAAGATTGTTTTCACAAAGACAACAGAATACTAAAACCTATGAAACTGAGAAAGTGGGGGAATACATATTTAATATTTTAAAAGAATCAGCTTAATGCAATAAACATTTGTAATAACTTCTGTTGGTACTTAAAAGTTTGAGACATAACTTTTTTTACAAATACCACAAAGGCACTTTTTGGGGACAAGGAATGTGAAGGAAATATTTAATATTAAGGCCCAAAAACTGCTATCTGAACCAAACACTTTCATACAAATATTACCTCCAAAATTAATGAGATGAAAAATATTGTGGACCAAAAGAGTTTGTTTGGTATGTTTGTGTCAGATAACATGAGGTTTTGGTGGGGTACGTCTTAATTAGCTATTTAAGTTCAGCTTCATTCTTCAGTTTAGGCAAATGTAATTAACTCAGGAACTGCAAAAGTATTGTGTGCCCAATCCTGCTATAGCAAAAATCCTACTGGTTTATGTAGGGGCTACTATTTGCAGCCTATAATCTCTAAATAACAGATTACTTTGAGCCTTTGTTTTCTGAAGTATTGGTTGTGCAGTTTACATTGGTTAAGACCTTAAATGGGCATTCCACACAGATTTTGCCACAGGAGGAGTGTTAGCTAGTTGAGGTATTCATAATAAAATTAATGGTTCACTTGTATGTGGTGGTAAACACTAGAAAAACTGACAAGTACTAGTCATGATAGTCCTTGTGTGTTTGAAAGAGCACTGATCTTGAAAATTACAGTCCAGGAAAAATGCAGACATGGGATTAGTTTTCTAAATTTTTTTTATAATGTGCAATACTGAAGAATTCAGAAAGTGCATTGTTTAATGATACTTTGGGGTTATTTGTTCAGGGTTTTTTTTTTTT
>NW_017728951.1:30977543-30982306 GCF_001723895.1 Crocodylus porosus | reverse complement strand
CCCCCACTTCTTTTTGGAACATCCTCAATACTGCTGA
Source organism: Crocodylus porosus (assembly GCF_001723895.1). Lineage (NCBI taxonomy): Eukaryota > Metazoa > Chordata > Crocodylia > Crocodylidae > Crocodylus > Crocodylus porosus. Next base: position 30,982,269 of record NW_017728951.1, on the reverse strand, counting down.
ATGGTTTTACCTAAAAAATATTCCCTTATAGCGTTTTAGTTGTAACTCTGCTGGTTTAAGCACATAGGCAGGCAAGGTTTTCTGAGTAGATGTGATATCTTTTATTAGACCAACTGAGTAGTTAGAACAACAGTAGAGACTCCCTATGCCTGAAGAAGGGGCACTACACTTGAAAGCTTGCTAAGAACTTTCTTCCAGCTACTCAGTTGGTCTAATAAAAGAGGTCACATCTACCCAAAGAACCTTGCCTGTCCTTATGGTATATTCATTAGTCTCCTTTTCAGTTTGATAAAAAAAAAATGCTTAAAGAACTTACTTGAACTTCTGAAAATCGAAATGTATTTACATCTAGGTCTGAAGCATCACACTGCTGATTCTTGGCCCTGGGTTGGAAAAAATATGGCTCAGAATAGTGAGCCACTCATTGACCTGAAGCAGGTGTTGGATGTGTTCCGAGGGGGCATTGCTCTTCTCTTTGTGGGGAAAGGGGGTGGGGGGGGAGTCGTCTTTTCATTCATAAGTTCTGTTTGAGCTCAAAACAAGAGTGAAAACTTGAGCCGAATGGTGACCCTGTCAGTAAACTGGAGGATGTCAGCTTCCCCATTGCAAAATGTAGTTAACTTTAGCTGGAAGATGGGAATGATAATCATGTCTTCTGGAGTTATGTACAAAGGATCAGTCTAATGCTCTTTGTGTGTTGTATAGGTATTGACCCAGAACTTGGCCTTGTTAGAAATCGGTGATTGTTTTCATGGAGCACCTCTTGATTTTTGTGAATTAAAAAAAATCAAATAGAAGGTTTAGTCTGAAACAACTGGAAGTACTTGAAGAGCAGAAAGGGAAGGGCGAGGCAGTAGTTAGGACAGTATGGAGACCTGAGTGCAATTCCTTGCTTGGCCATAGACTCCCTTGGGTTACAATTGGGCAAGTTGTTGAGCTCTCTACTCCAGTGGTTCCCACACTGACAGATTGCACGCCACCACTATAAAACAATACAACCCTAAGCACTACAAGCAATTTTTTGTTGTAAGGAGTAGTTATAATAAATCTGTTAACATGTGCTAGCGACAGGTTGTTGGCATACCAGATTGCAAACTGCTGCTTTACTCTTGTGATGGAGAATAATACTACTTGCCTGTGGGACTTGAGCTTTATGTTGGGACAGGCAGTGCTCCGATACTGTGGTATAGGGGATAGCCAAGCACCTAGGATGAGATGCGAGTGGCTTCTCCCACCAGTTTATTTGCACAGCTGCAGTATATTTTAGCAGATTAGTGCAGTTTGAGCCACAAAGCATTAGCTGCTTTCAGTGATGAGCCTTTGCAAGAAATCTAAGCGTTTCTCTGGCTTGCTTTTTTTTTTTTTTTTTTTTTTAAATAACGTTCAGATCCTAATCTTCGGACTGTATATCTGGGCTGATTCCTATTGCCAAGGCGCAAGGTATCCCTATATCAGTTGTGGTATTATTTTAAAAAGGAGACTAACTGGAGGCTGTTACTTGGTATTACCAAGCTGGTAACTTAGCAGCTTAGTGTCAGAAGCCTACGCCTGTGCCCTAGAGCGAGCACCGGAGGGAAGAGGATGTGTATTTCTCTCTCTCTCCTGCTTTACTGTTGGACTGTACGTAGGACCGGTCACACGGAGCCTGCGAGAGGCAGGGACTTCCCTCCGACACCTGGCCGGAGGCACTCAGGCTTGCCCGGCTGGCTCCAGGTTTCGGGGCACGGGCTCTCCCCGGCTGCCGCCGCCAGGCCCTGCCCACTTCTGCCGCGAGAGGCGGGCGAGGCCCCGCAGCGCGCGCGTCCTTCCTGCGGCTGCCGCGCAGGCCTCCGCCGCTGGGGGCGCTGCGCGCCGGGCTGGGGGGGAGCTTCCGGGCCCTGCTCCGCGCCGCCGCACGTGTCCCCGGAGGTCCAGACCCGCCGCCGCCGCCATGAAGCCGGTGAGAGCCGCCGCCGCGGGCCGGGGGGGTTTCGGGGGCGGGTCAGCTTTGTCGCGGGGCCCGGCCGGCCCCGGCCCCGGCCCCGGCCTCGGCCTGGGGGCGGGGGACGACATGCGCGCGCGTGTGCACACGCGTGTGTCCCGTCCCTGTGCGTACAGTATGGGCGCCCGTGGGTGTGTAGGTGTGTGCTGGCCGGGTGACCAGCTGGTCCCCTGCTGACTGAAGGGGTTTGTCTTTTCCTTTTTTAAATTAAAATATATTTCTGTAGAGAGAAAGAGTTATATACATTCTTTATCATAAACTTTCCATCACACACCCTAAAACCACGTTAAGAAGCTTTAATTAATTGAGAAATGCTTCCCGTTACAATAAACACAACTGCTCCCCTGCACCCACCCTCACCTACTCAAGTGACAGTCCTGTCGTCCAAACCCCGGTTTGGGGTTTACTGTCTCAGTTCGTTCACTGTCCTTGTCACTGTCACTTCTGCTGCTGCCCATCCCGTTGCAGTCCTTCTCGCTGTCTCCAGGTCCAGTTGCATCTCTGTCCTCTGTGGCCCTACTACTGGCAAATATGCTCCACCCACACCTGGGGCTTCAGATGTTTCTAAAACCTTTGGTGGGCATCCCCCAAGTTTTGCTTGTCCATAGCTATAAAGCCCTTGGAGCAAGCAAGGGAGGAGATTTCCATTTCCATACACTGGGCTTAAAGCTGCTGCACCTTGGTGGGTCCTGAGCCACACCAGAAGAGCAGTTCTCCTGCAAAGTGTTTCAGGAAAACTGCCTTCTTGGTCGCAGATGCATGGTATTTCTCCTGCCAGATTAAGAAGCCACTAGGCTTGATCTGAGCCTTTGAGGCCAACAGCAGAGGGGCTTGCTGGCTCTGGAGGCTGGTCTGGGAGGGGGCAAGTGAAAGCAGGAGAGAGGAAAGGAAGGACCCAGACTCTGCCGTGTAATGCAGGGATGGGGTGGGGGAGCCAGGAGGCGTAGGCTCTGGACTAAGAATCCCTGGGGCCCGAAGCACCAGCCTGACCCCCCCCATGAAGGAAAGTAGCTGCCATTGTTGCCAAACACAAAGCCTGCTCCCTACAGCAGTGGCAGTCCCCCAGCTGCATCGAGGTGCTGCCTGCTGGGACATGGCTGCACCTGCAGCAGAGCCGTCACAGCGAGAGCTGCCCTGTCGCCCTGTTTCTGAATCAGAGCTTTCAGTCCAGATGCTTATGAAAGCCATCTGCCAGGTTCCGGCTGGCAGTAAAGGGGCTGGGTTCAGATTTAGAGGTTTAACACCAAATTTCTCCATCTGGTGGAGCCAGAAGCTTGAGAAAACAAACCGTGTCTGGGGGCTTTAAGGTGAACAGAGCACCCCACTCGCAAGTGCCTTCAACTACAGCAGACTGTATTACAGGGGCAGAGGGAACCCTAACATGACCTTAACAACTGCTATAACTATTAAACCCCCAAAATTATTAAATATTACACATTAAACACTAATTGAAATATCAAACAGGCTGTCTCTACATGAGATGCTGTCTGAAGCTATGGAAAAGGAATGTAGAAGGTGGTGTATTGGTAGCACTTCCAGGCTCTGGCCTTCCATGCACATAGAGGATGAGATGAGATGGAAATAGGTGAGATCAACCTTAGACGTGAAGAAGCAGCTGTGGCTGATACCATCTGCTTCGGTCTCTGGGAGAAAGGAGCAAACATTTGTAGTGTTCCCTTTACCACCCTCACAAAGCTCAGAGAAGTCAGTCAGTATTTGATGGTCAATTGGCTTCAAAGGTTGTCAGTAATTAATTTTAATAATGTGGGTATTTTATCCTGATTCATCACTAGAAACAGATCACATACATATCAATAAGGTCCTGGCTCTGTATTCAGGTCTAAATTTAGACAAAGGGGGGGGCCTAGATAATCCATGGGCCTTTTCCATTAATTTTTCTTGAAATAGGGAGAGCTATGAGATCTCTCTAAGCCAAATTACTTTTTGTGTTGGATATGGCAGTTAGAGAGCTCGAACTGTTAAAAGTTTCTGACAGATTATTGTCCAGCTTCCTTCCATGGAGGTGAATGCAGGTAAGTTCATTTAGTAAAAATGGGATGAACTTGAAATTAAGGAGAAACCCATGTTTAACTGCAATTTATTTGATAGTAATGACAGTGTTTAACTTGTCCTTTTAAAAAAACGCCATCTTTGGTATTAAAGGAAAATCTCACTCATTTTAATCAGAGGAAACATGAATGACTAAGTCCACTGATACTTTTTCTTTTGGTTTCTAGAGGAAAAATACAAAACGAGTCCCAAGCTTTCGCAAGTTGCTGAAAACTAGTAAAATCAAACTTGACAACAAGTTAAAGAACAAACAATTTAAGCAACAGAGTACTGCAAAGAAATACCGAAAAGAACAAAGGAAGCTAAGACAAGCTGTCCGAGATGTGATCTCCAAAACACCTGCTCCGCTGGAGGAACACAAGAAAAAACATGCAGGTAATTGTTGGCCTGTTTGTCAGGTAATGAATTTGCCAAAGCTTTAGATCCACTCATTATAGACCAGTGTTACTGAATATTTTCATGCTTCACCCTAATTTGTATATCATGAAACCAGAGCTAAATACATAGCATACAGATCTTTATTTATTCTAGGACTGAAGTTAGTGAGTACGTACATGTGTTATTGTTTTTTTTTATTTTTTACAACCAGCTCTTCAATGCAGTGACAAGGGCTACTTGCATGGTACATAACAAAAACATTGTAATATGCTTTATGTATGATGTTATGCTTTACTG
>NW_017728951.1:30938928-30976208 GCF_001723895.1 Crocodylus porosus | reverse complement strand
CCAAAATTATTAAATATTACACATTAAACACTAATTGAAATATCAAACAGGCTGTCTCTACATGAGATGCTGTCTGAAGCTATGGAAAAGGAATGTAGAAGGTGGTGTATTGGTAGCACTTCCAGGCTCTGGCCTTCCATGCACATAGAGGATGAGATGAGATGGAAATAGGTGAGATCAACCTTAGACGTGAAGAAGCAGCTGTGGCTGATACCATCTGCTTCGGTCTCTGGGAGAAAGGAGCAAACATTTGTAGTGTTCCCTTTACCACCCTCACAAAGCTCAGAGAAGTCAGTCAGTATTTGATGGTCAATTGGCTTCAAAGGTTGTCAGTAATTAATTTTAATAATGTGGGTATTTTATCCTGATTCATCACTAGAAACAGATCACATACATATCAATAAGGTCCTGGCTCTGTATTCAGGTCTAAATTTAGACAAAGGGGGGGGCCTAGATAATCCATGGGCCTTTTCCATTAATTTTTCTTGAAATAGGGAGAGCTATGAGATCTCTCTAAGCCAAATTACTTTTTGTGTTGGATATGGCAGTTAGAGAGCTCGAACTGTTAAAAGTTTCTGACAGATTATTGTCCAGCTTCCTTCCATGGAGGTGAATGCAGGTAAGTTCATTTAGTAAAAATGGGATGAACTTGAAATTAAGGAGAAACCCATGTTTAACTGCAATTTATTTGATAGTAATGACAGTGTTTAACTTGTCCTTTTAAAAAAACGCCATCTTTGGTATTAAAGGAAAATCTCACTCATTTTAATCAGAGGAAACATGAATGACTAAGTCCACTGATACTTTTTCTTTTGGTTTCTAGAGGAAAAATACAAAACGAGTCCCAAGCTTTCGCAAGTTGCTGAAAACTAGTAAAATCAAACTTGACAACAAGTTAAAGAACAAACAATTTAAGCAACAGAGTACTGCAAAGAAATACCGAAAAGAACAAAGGAAGCTAAGACAAGCTGTCCGAGATGTGATCTCCAAAACACCTGCTCCGCTGGAGGAACACAAGAAAAAACATGCAGGTAATTGTTGGCCTGTTTGTCAGGTAATGAATTTGCCAAAGCTTTAGATCCACTCATTATAGACCAGTGTTACTGAATATTTTCATGCTTCACCCTAATTTGTATATCATGAAACCAGAGCTAAATACATAGCATACAGATCTTTATTTATTCTAGGACTGAAGTTAGTGAGTACGTACATGTGTTATTGTTTTTTTTTATTTTTTACAACCAGCTCTTCAATGCAGTGACAAGGGCTACTTGCATGGTACATAACAAAAACATTGTAATATGCTTTATGTATGATGTTATGCTTTACTGGTTACGTCAGAGCCTGTAGCACATACTGCTTGGTAAGGTGGATTGCAGAAAATGTATGAAGTTTGTGTTTCCCACTTTAAAACTAACATGCTTAGATATTGTCATTCTGCACTTTTAAAAAAAAATCTTGAAGTCTCTGATTTGTTTGTTTTTATACTTTGTGAAGAGTGTCAGCGTTGAGTCAGGTCACTGTTACCCTTTGGGCCAGTATATTTGCAGTATTATCTTTAAGACCAACACTATTCACATTCCTGCCTCTTATTCCAGACCATTTATTGTGTCTGTTTTTTTTGCTAGCTGCTGGATTTGTATATTCCTATAGGCTGAACTTCAGAGGCTACATTAAGCCTGGGTTTCTAACTGTACTGCCCTCTTAGGGAGCCTGTGAGGTACTGTACAGATAACCAAAAATACTTTGGATGTTAGAAATGTTCTACATTAAAAACAGTCTAGCTGTGGAATCAAGGAATTTGCAGGCTAATTTACCTTGCGGTCTGCTGGGTATGAACATGTTGTTAGACCAAGCTCATGTATCACTTAAGCATGCCAAAACTGTTTACATAGATTTCTTCATGATATAACTTGCATGTGATAGCTTGCTGAATACCATATTTTCTCACATATACCCTGCACCTTTCCCCCCCAAAAACAGCTGAGGAAAATTACAGTGTGCATTGCATATGAGGAAAAGTGATCCCCATAGGTCCAGAAATTTGGTGGGGAGAGTGAAGAGGTGGCAGCATTAATTGCTGCAGCTCCGCAAGTAATGGGAATGAATGCTGCCACTGCTCGCTCCCCCATACACCAGATTTCCAGACCTAGGGGGAGCCCCCCTCCTCATCTGTGTGCTGGATTGAGCTGGTGTTTGGGGTCAGACTCAGTGCACCAGCTCTGGGGTTGCATGCCAAATCAAACCTGGTGTTCCAAATCTGGGATTGTCCATTGGCTCCAGGGCCAGACCCAACACGGCTCTGGAGCTGGTGTGTGGTCCAAGACTTGGCATCCTCTTGGGCTGTGCATCCCTAGACCTGCCACGTGGGGTTGGATCCACTATGCAGGATTGTGTCTGCTTCATGGCCCCAGAACTACTGTACAGGGTTGGACCTGGTACATAGCCCTAGACCCAGCATGTTGGATCAGTCAGTGAGCCCCATCCAGTGCACTAGGCTGGCAGCCGGCTCATCTTCCTAGCTGCTGCTACCATGATACTTTACCTAGATAAGGTCTTTTTTCTTTATGGTACCTTTAGAAAATCAGCCTGTTTTATTCAGGGGCAGGTTGGTTATATGTGAGAATATACAGTATACCCATACCAGTTTTTATCTCTTTTGAAAAAAAACCCACGCACTTTCTTAATGGGAGAAGTAAAAGACAGGAACAAGTCTTAGGCAGGAGTTCCTAATGTGACCCCTTTCAGGTGAGACCATTTGTGTAAGTCAGATGTATTTGGCATGCTAGGGGTGACTGCATCCTTTTAAATACATAGAGAGTGCCTAGCCTTTGCTCAGTGTTGCTATCCAGAGGTCAGCAAGTAGTGTATTGTGAATAACATTGCACTTCGCTGTCCCTGTGAGCCTCGGTTTAGACTTTTTCATTTTCTGTGGCTGCAAACAATACTGGAGAGTGTCATGATAACATGTTGGTACAGATTTGGTTCCATTGTATTAGATACTAACCATGGAATTGTGAATTATGTTGCTGTGATTCTGAGAGTGCTTATATCTGTAGCAGACTAGGAAAGCTTGTGTGTTCAAGAGCCCCAGTATATCTCTTAGCAGAAGACTGCATAGGTAGGGATCTCCATAAATTATATCGGAAGTGCCTCCTGCAGCAGCTTCTTTAATGTTTTCATTTCAGTGTTTCTGCCCCTCGTTGTCCCCTGCCCCTGACTGGCATAGGGATCCCACTGTTTTAAATAAGCCGTGTTTTTCGCTTCCCCAGTGATCAGCAGCAAATGGCCCAGCTGGGGGGGCTCCTCCACCAATTTGGAGCAGAGGGTGGGGTGGGGAGGGAGTGGAGAGAAGCAAAATGAAAAACATAAAAGGAGCCACGGTGAGGGGGGGGCCACTTCTGGTGTGATTTATGGAGATCCTTACTGATAGGGTCATTCAAGCGAGACAGAATGAGAGTAGGGGACAGGCAAAAATTGTCCCATTGATCCTTGAGATTGGGGGTTGAGCAATAAGCAAACAACCTATTCTCATATATACAGTAAGTTGTAGAAGCACAAGGTAATCTTCTGGGATGTGCTTGATGGTTGATTAACGTTAGCAAGACAAACCACATAGGTAAAGTTTAGCCCATGTGAGTGTTTGGCAGGACTGGGGCTAATGTATAGAGCTGAACAGATATGATGGGTACAAGAATGGTCCATTTCAAGTTTGTATACGTGTACAGCATCTTACAACTCCATCCATTGTGTTCTGATATAGCTGAAAAAGTAGAGGAAGAGGAGGAAGAGGAAGCTCTTCCTCTGGATATGATGGATGAAGATGACCTCAAATTAATGGAAGATTTGGCTCGAAAAGCATCATTTCTAACAAGAGACCTGTCTTCTAGGTAACTATTCTCTGTTATTCTTTGCAATAAATTGGCAGTGGTAACATTAAAAATTCCCAGGAGATTTGTTCTAGTTGTGTGCCTGGGTGTCTTTAGTTTTAGTGTTTACCTTCTTGGAAAGTGCAATCAGAATACATTTACCAGCACTCCTGTGGCTAAGCCATAGATAACTGTAGCAAGATACTATCTCTGCCAAGTTTTCATCTGCTCCTTCATGCAAAGCAGATGGAATTTCCCAGGATCCAACAATTTTTTGATTCCTGTGTATAAGAGAGGTGTTGTGTATGATAGAGGTCATGTGCATGGGCTTCCAGCCATTATCTCTTAAATATTTTAGTAAATGATTATGTGAGGGACCTTTGTGTTCTTTTCAGTGCCAAGGCTGTGGACACACATTGCTTTTGTGACACTTTGTAATGCTACAAAAATAGAATGCTGTCAGGTGTGCACACTTGCAAAGCCTCTGGCAGGAATGCTACGTAGTCCTGTCAAAGGTGTGCTCTGCAGCAAAGAACTGGAAAGGGACTGCCCTGTAACTTCCCCAATGCCCGGTGATAGCTGCCATGACAGCAGCTGAAAGACAGCCCCATCAACTGTTGCTGTCTGGTGGCAACAGCTGATTGGGCTGTCTGCAAGTGGCAGCAGCAGTGGTTAATTAGACAGTCTCTGCTGCCTGATTAGCCATTGCTAGTACTGCAGCCTCGTCAGCATCTGGCCTAGAAGATGTTGCTTGGGTGGCAGGGTAAATGCCCTGAGTATAAATCCTCAAGTGTAAATGAACCTTAACCAACAGCAAATGTACACACCAACTAGTAGTAGGCTATAAAAGAAGGTGGTACATGTTATTAATGCTGATCCAGTCCGTGTGGAATGGCTTATGAACTTAACATAAGAACATAAGACCTGCTATTTACTGGGTCAGACCGTGGATACAGTATGTTGTCTCACTCCTTGGCAGAGAGTGGATGCTAAGGATATGAAGATGGGGCCTTTTTTCTCTGTTCTGCACTTCCTGGCCTCTTGTATATTTGGGCTAAGATCATAACCATTTTGTTTAATGGTAGTCTTACTAATGTGGTTTTCATAGTTCTAGTGGGCACTGCCTTCCATTGCTAGGATTTATTTACACCCAATGGTTGCAGTTTATCTTCAGCCCCTTAATGTGGACACAGTACTATCGAAAAAGCTAAACAGATGAATGCTTTTAAATTGATGCGTCTGCCCATAGAATCATAGAAGTAGGGTCAGAAGGGACCTTGTAGATCTTCAAGTCCGACCCCCCACCTGGGCAGGAGAAAAAAACTGGGCTCAAATGATTCCAGCTAGGTAGGCATCAAGCCTCCTCTTAAAGACCCCCAGGGTAGGAGCCAGCACCACTTCCCTTGGAAGGTGGTTCCAGATCCTAGCCGCCCATGCTAGGGAATTATACCATTTACTACTTAACTAAATCGATGCAGACACTCTTGAGTAGACAAACCTTTAACATCAGCTAGGGGAGTAGTGGAATAACTTTGAAATCATACAATAACTGAACTCGCTTCTTATGCTAAGCTAACTATTGTTTTTTGCATCTAAGTTTATTTAAAAAAAGTTGGAGCTTTGTAGAGAGAGATTTTGTTTATAATGAGAGTTTGTATGACATTTCATAAAACTGTCAATTTTAAAGTGGTAACTTCAACTGACAGACTTAGAGTAAATTCACTCAGATGTTCCAGTTAATGAAAAATTGCATGAGTTTAAGGTGTAGGTGTTTAATCTTGACAGCAGACTTCTATTTATAGTTAAATTCGTTTAATTTGTTGATGACTTGATTGAGTCTGTCTTGCATCATGTAGTGAACCCATTCATGCCAAGAAACGAAAACAGGAAAGTGTGATTGGCAAATATGAGAAAATGCCAAGACGCATGCAGACTGAGCCGGAAAAAGAACTTATCCATCTACTTCCTATCAAAGACAAGACTGGCATTATTCCGCAAACCATGGAAAAGCCAGGTAAGAAACAGTCACAGGAACCAGAATAAAAGGGCAACTAAATATGTTGTGTTTTGTTTATTTTGCCTATTGTCAGGTTGCAAATTTACACTCTGTTCTTGCAGTTGTCAACATTGCACAGAATGAAGAGGAGGAAGAGGATATGGAAGAAATGGAGGTAGCAGAAGGTAATCAAATGTCCTTATTAATAGTTAGACATATTAAAATGAAGTACTGTTCAGAAGGAAATGGAGTTACAGGATTGCCTGTAATTTGGCTGGCTGTAACGCGTTGGGTTTGTATGTTGTCACTTGCTATAATAGAGAGAACCACTTTCAAGTTTATAGCAGACGTGCTGTTTCTTTTTATAAATATGAAATTCAAGTTGGAGGAGGTGAATTGAATCTTGTAGTAGGTATAACCTACCTATTGTAGTACTACCTATTGTAGTAGGTATAAACCACAGAAAGGGTTTTATACAGCTGCACTTATTATATGTAGTATATTTTCATATAGTATACAGAATATATAGAACTGGATTTCTCCATGCTACTTGTTAAGTGACAGCTAATATGCAGAAAAAGTGTGGAGACCCAAAGGAAAAAAACTAACTCTTAATTTGTTCCAGTATCTAGGGAAGAACCCCTGCCTTTACTCTCTACTGAGGAACTGCTTGTTCAAAGGAAAATAAAGCTGCAGGAGAAGAAAACCCAGATTGCAGGTCTAGCATCTGCCATTCTGTCTGACCCAGAAAATAATGTAGGTAATATTAGACTCTGTGGGTGTGATACCACAAATCAATCAGTTACAAAGTTTTGAAGTAACTGAGCAGTGGCAGAGTCTGCAATGTGTCATGTACCTGTGGAAGAGCCACAAGCAGCAGAAACTCCATGTTTCCCTGTGCATTGCAGAGTTGAGGGAAATGTTTGCTTTTATCATGTGTACAGACAGTCTGGTTCCATGTAGCTGTCTGGTTCTGTCCAGACCCTTCAGTAGCTGGAAACTCCATGACTTCCTTAGGTCTGTCTTACACATTGGGAGTGAGACTCCCATACTTCTGCTCTGTCAACTTGCTTTGTTCACAGGGTCTTAACCCTTAGGCTTTGCTTGCAGGCTCATGGTTAGATTCTTACTTAGTATGCAGAAATATTTTTCTATCGTTCTACTTAAAGTTGCAGTGACTTGGTAGATATAACATTACTGAACTATTGTATTGTGGATTCTTTGGCGTTTATTGGCTTTTCTCATACTTAATAGTGTTTATTAATCCATTATGTTAGTGTCACTGCACTATAACGGTTTTGTTTCCTAATAGGGGGGCATTCTTCTTCCTGCCATTTGCATAAAAGTGTACAAACTTATTTCTGTTTGATAAATAACTCATAATTGATCCTTTCACTCATTTTTCCCTGAACAGATTAAAAAGCTGAAAGAGTTGCGTGTCATGCTGATGGAACAGGACCCCAATGTGGCTGTCATCGTTCGGAAGCTGGTCTTGGTTTCTTTGATGGAGATATTCAAAGATATAACTCCTTCTTACAAAATTCGGCCTTTGACTGAAGCAGAAAAAGCTACAAAGGTTAAGCTTCAGGATTTTTTATGCAGTCTCGTGAAAACTTCCTTGACTTTATTTCTGATGCTAAAACAGATGCTTAATTTTAGTCTGTTTTTTGAACAAATGTAAACAGTCATTTTTAATGCCAAGGAGGGTCTTAAGTTCTGACTTCTAGAATCTGTCCAGTTTGTTAAAATACAAATATATGGTTAGATGCTGATGATAAATTGAGGGAAATAAAATATTAAACTTTGAGAGGACTTGTTAATACCATTTCCAAAATTTTTTATGCATCCATCTTTTAAACCAGGTGGACACTAAAAAACTGCTTTGGGTTAAGGGGTGTGTGATACATACGTAATTTTTAGCAATACTGCAAACACGGGAACAAAACAGCTGTCCCTGTTTGACATAGGGAACTAGAATGAATTATAAATCACTGAAAGTTATCATAAAAAATATAATTACTGAAGTATCCAGAATTGGCTCAGATCTTTGTGCCTGTGTGTTTAATTAACCAGTAAACAACTATAGGATACCTCATTCTCCTGGACTTGTATAAGGTTGCTTTAAAAGGTACTTTTCGATTGAGATGGCACACTTCCATAGACATTAGGGCTGGAAGGGACCTCAGAAGATCATCGAGTCCAGCCCCCTGCCCAAAGGGCAGGAAGTCAGCTGGGGTCGTAGGATCTCAGAAAGATAAACATCTAATTTGCTCTTGAAGGTGTTCAGTGTAGGTGCTTGAACCACCTCCGATGGCAGGCTATTCCAGACCTTGGGGGCTCGGACAGTAAAGAAATTCTTCCTTATGTCCAGCCTGAAATGGTCTTGCCACAGTTTATAACAGTTTGACCAGTTGAGGCTTTTAAATTAATTTCAAAAAGTTCATCACATCCCACTTAAAACCCTACTAATGAAATAGATCTGGTGGGGAAGAGGGGGCATTTCTTTTACATACCAAAACTTACACAATAGTAAAGACAGGAGTTACCTTAAATATATCTGTAGAAAAGCCCTGGCAAAAGAACATACATCTCAACTTCGGTGTGGCAATATTAATTAATTGCAGTACTTAACAGTTTTAAAGAAAATCTAATTTTTATTATATTTGCAGGTTAAAAAAGAAACTCAGAAACTAAGAGAATTTGAAGAAGGTCTTGTGAGCCAGTACAAATTTTACTTGGAAAATCTGGAACAAACAATTAAAGGTATAGTGTGAGTTGTCCTTGTTTCTTAATGTACATTTCTAGATGGAAGATCTTGATCCTTTCAACAATTATACCCATATTATCTCACTGAACTCAGAGCTAGTGGCATGCATGAGGTTATTCAGATGTTTGCAGTACTGAGGCCTAAATGTTTCTATTCAGAATGAATACTGCTCTCTGCATCTTTTATCTGACTCTTTCACAGGAATCTGTACGCTAAGATTTATTTTATTGAGCAAAATATCAGGAAAGCAAACAGAAAATTGTTCAAAGTAAGGTAGTTCCCGTGAGTTTTCCACAATAACAGAAAACACAATTCTTTATAGACTGGAAGCAAAGAAAGCTGAAGAAGAGTAATGTGATCTCATTAAAAGCGTATAAAGGTCTGGCAGAGATTGCAGTGAAATGCCTCTGTGAGCTGCTTGTCGCATTGCCTCATTTCAACTTCCACAATAACATTATTGTCTTGGTTGTACCCCTCATGAATGACACATCTAAGCAGGTGAGCATAGTTATTATTTCTTATGATTTTAACAGAAATTCTTTATGTTTGGTTTTGAAAATTCATTTTGAGGCAACCATATTGTTTGTATAACCCTTATCAGTATTTTACAGTCTTCACTTTTTTTTAAATATTACATTGTCACATCTTGTAAATTTTGACATAAAAAGCATAGCTGTAATTGATTTTACAATCGTTGTACTCTCCTATGCCATAGGAAGTGTGTGAGTGCCCAAAAGCTTGCAGATAAAGCAGATTTTTTTGCAATTATCCAGTTGGTCTGATAAAAGATATCACCTCAAGAGTTCTGATTGTTTAGTTGTAATTGAGAAACTATTGGCACAGGTTGGTCTCTTTCATATTGCCTCTTCAGAATAAACATTTCAGTTAACTTTCAGATTTCAGAAATGTGTTGCGAAGCAGTGAAGCAGCTCTTTAAACAAGACAAACTTGGCGTTGCTTCCTTGGGTGTAGTTAAAGTAATATCTGGTCTAGTGAAGAGCAGAAATTATGATGTTAGACCTGAGGTAAGTGTATGTTGTTGTGCTTTTCTTTTGACAGTATCAGAAAATGCTAAAAAGTAAGAAGTAAAATGATCTAACTTCTTCCCTTTGCCATTCTATATTTCATTACCTTCACTGAGCCTAGAACAAGCTTAGGGCTTTTTGACTTCCCTTAAAACAAGTTGGGGGGGCGGGGAAAGTCTGTTTTATATTTCTTAACTTTCTGATAATTCAGCATTTGTCTAAATAGGGGCAGGTAGTCAACATATTGAACATTTTCACAAAATAAAAAGTGCTAAGAAAATCAGTTCAGAAATCATTTCAGTCTGCCATAGATACAGTCTTCCTGTGATGTCACACCACCTCTTAATCTTGCTGTCTTCTCTTTCTGTGTTTCTGTCTGTCTTTGATCCACCATGCTCATGTGATCTCATAGGGCATTTCTACACATGCGCTTTAATGCATGGTAGCCTGTTTTATTGCTCGTTAAAGCATCACATTAAAAATGTGTGATTTACTGCACTAATGTGCAGTAAAATAGACTACTGCACATTAAGTGTCACTTAAAGACCATGTGTGTTCTTCACTGTGCATTGAGGCAGCCTAATGCATATTTGTTTAGTACCTCACATTGGATATATTAAATTTAACACACATTAAGAAAAGCACCTTAATGCATGTGTAGATGTGCCCGAAACGTGGTACCTGATGTAGTCAAAGCGGGGGCACTTCAGTGTATCATCTAAAATGTAATCCAGACAGGAATCCCAACATATAGGAAAGAATAGAGATATGAAACACTTAAACTTTTCTAGGGTACCAGAGCACAATAGGTAGAAGCAGCTTGATGTGATAGTGAGTCGGAATGTAACGTTCAGTTCACTTCAAACTGATATGTTTCAAACTGACTTGAAACAAAATCCCTCTTCAACTCCCTCCCTTACCCCAGCAGAAAATGAGAACATATTACCAAGAATTTCCAAAAACTTAGGCTTTATAGGAACCACATTTTCTGTCATAAATCATTTTGATGAAACACTAAGGATTTTTTGTTAGTGTGATACATAACTAAATGCATCAAGTCTTGTATTGCCAGACAGTATCTAGATGGCGTAGTCTGAGTAAGAAGCTAAACATGGGAGAGATTAGGATTGGCTGGACAAAAAGATTGAAATGAGGGACTTTGGAAATGTGTGGAGGTTGAGAAGCCTGGAAGTGATAACAAGTCTGGCCAAGAAAAGTCAGGAAGTGGTTTGAGGAACTGTAGGGAGGTGAGGGTGCAGACTCAGTTGCATCCAGAGGCCAGGGGACAAGAGAGACTAGGTTGGCAATGAGACAGGTTGGAGGGAAACACAGGAAGAAGAGGTCATATTTGGAAGGTAACAATCATGCTCCCCTTCTGGCTGGAGTCAAAGCTAGGATTTGCACGTCTCAAATATTTGAGAACCCTACTGGGAAGGTATGTGTCTCATGTCCCATCAGTGGTCCAGATAGTTGTCAACTATAATCCTTTAGCTGAAGGGGCGGGAATCTGAGTTGTTGATCTAGAAGTACTAGTCCTGCTGATGATTTATAGGTTGCAAAGTCAAGCATTCAGAAGCTAAAATAAACAAGAATTAAGATTATTAGTACAACCTTAATGTAGCCACTGTGGGCATTTGCATCATGATACAGCCTTTAATTATCCAGTCGCATTGAACCCTGCTTCATTCTTTACATGTGACGTATGGTGCAGTTAATGAGCAGAAGTTCAGTATTTTATTTTATTCTCCTTGTTCCAAGTGTGACCATACCCCATACTTTATTAACTGCACAGTATTCAAACTTTACTCTGAGTAGAGAATTACTTTTTCTAGAGCTTCAGGAATGCTAATCTAGATGCCTGTGAGTTGAGGGGTTTATTTAAAACCATTTAATGAATGATGAAGTTCTGGCACAAAGACATTTGCATCAAAAGCATCCACTGATTTTGAGTGCCCAGTTTGAGATATCTAGTGCCTGATTTTTTTCAGAATATTTAACACCATAGCTGAAAGTCGAATTCTCACTGACTCATTGAAGATGTGAATGTCTGATACACTGCAGATCTGACTGAAGGACTCAGATCAGGTGCCAATGGCTACTTGTGAAAAGCTAGTTTATTCAGTTTGTCTGACATTGAATAGGAGCACTGTGGCAGATGCAGGGATAGATTCTCTTCTCTGGGGTAGCATTTGACGGCTTTAACCCGAGACCTTCCTTTCTCTTCCTGCAGTTCCCAGCCAATTTCTGCAACAACTAAGGGAATGGTTTTGCAGACAAAAATCTTGACTGCACAACTCTGATTCACTTGATTTTGCCACCGCAGCATTCTTTGAACATAGCTGTCTTGGTGCATGTATGTTTAGTCAGTGTAAAATAAAATACTGTGTAGCACAGCAGCTACAGTACACGGAATATTATATGAATATTTGTTTCTTATTTTTTGGTGGCCAGTAGCTGCTAAGCTTCTATCATTGTATTTACTGCATGTGACCTTGTTTGATTCCAGCCACTAAATATTTTAGTTATTCTCATTTTAGGTGTTAAAAATATTCCTTCACTTAAGAATTAAGGAAGTAGAAATGAAAAAAGACACAGAAGACATTGCTGCAAAGAAAAAATTTATGACCTGTAAAGACAAAAGGAAAAATCTTTCCAGAATGCAGAGAAAGGTATGATTTGTGCTTTCTTATCATCTGCCTTTAGTGCACGCAAAGGTTTACCTTTATTATTTCTAGATGCTGGTAATCTGCTTGCCTTGGCAAGTATAGTGAGCATCTGGTACACAATGAAGAATTGAGTTGATCTTCCTAATTCTGTCTTTTTCCCCTATTTAATTACTTTCCAGTGCTGCAGATAATACCCCAAACGTAGTTTGGGAGAAGGGGTTATTTAGAGAAGTAGTTACTCTTCAGCCATCCTTAAAGCAACTTCAGGCCACTCTACAACTTGCATTGGGCCATAGAACCCTGATACAGAAGGGAGCGCTGGACTCTGGGTTTTCAGGCTTTTGGGAAATTAATTCGCCAGAATATTTGATGTCTTAAAGATAACTGTATTTTCAGTGGAAGAAAGCAGAAGAAAAACTGGAACGAGAACTCCTGGAAGCAGAAGCCTCAGAGAGTAAAGAAAAAAAACTGAAACTGGTAGGGAATTTCAGAAATTCCTTTCTTATTGCTGCAGTTATTTATGTAAGGAAATAAAATGAGACCTCTACAGCCTAATTTGGTGGCTTTTGTTTGGAACATTGGTTCACTGGGTAAAGCCTGTAGTAACAGGCTAGTGATGCACAGCTTCTCATGCATAATAAACATGGCATGTCCAGGTGAGAGGTGGGATGGAGTTGCATCTTGTAATGAGCAGATATAGTTGTGCCAAGGTGACTGAAATTATCACAGCACTTGTGCAGAGTAAGCAGAGGACAGTGACACCTGCCACTAAAATGACAGACCAGTCTATAGAGAAGGCATTCTAATAAGGTATAAAAGTGAGAGTACTAGGATCTGTCCTTGGGCTTTCTTTGGCATTTCTTAGAAGAGTGCTGCTGTTGGACACCAGACCAGAAGGGTATTATGTCACCATTCACAAAAGTTGTGTAATACTGATCCCAAGGTGCTGGTACACGTGGAAGCTGACACTGCAGGCTCAAAACACAGTTCCCTTATTGGTGTACAATAGTTTAGGTTCTGTTCGCTGTCACATACTTCCTTTCATTTATTTGTGTTTTAAAGTAGTCCCTGGTGACGTGGTAGGTCAGATTTAAAATTAGAAGCGTTGTTTGTTGTTTAGCCAAATATGGAAATGTTGCCAATATTTTTTTTCTCTGGAACACAGCCCCATCTGTTGACTTCCTAATATGCAACTTTATCCTTTAAACCAATACATATTGATTATTTCATGTCAAATTTGGGATAGCTATGTTTCTAATTCACATTTTTTGGAAGAGTTGGTTAAAAGGAAAGTTTTGATTTTGGTAATTCCTGGTTCCCATGCTTATTAATTTTATTTTACATACTTGTATCCACAGCACACAGAGACCCTGAATATAGTGTTTTTAACATACTTTAGAATACTGAAGAAAGCACAGAAATCGCCTCTTTTGCCTGCAGTGCTAGAAGGTCTTGCAAAGTAAGAGCCATAAATTAATGTTTTTCAATATATTAAAAAAATAAGATGCGGAAAAGGCGGTTTAAAAATACTTTGTTTGAGCATTTAATGTAAGATAAATAGAAATAAAGAACACTAAAAAATCCTCTTTTTGTATTTTTTATGTATTTCTATCTAATGTCATTGCCAAAGCAGGGTTTAAAGAAATACTGTTTGATACACAAAGTGATTGTGCATCATTTATTCTGGTCTGCTTCTAAAGAAATTGAAAATCATTCTTTGCTCTAGTTAGTACAGTTAAAGTTGGTGGCAGGTTGTGATAAATTTTGGGGTTGAATTATCAATTTGTGGTTAGTGTTAAATTTGTGGAGAAGCATTAAAAGAGCAGATGATGAAAGTACAACTTAAAGATGCAGTTTTTGTTGGGTTCCAGAGACTTTGAAAAGAGTTTTGCAGATAAAGTTGTGTAGAAGTAAAAAAAAAATGAATAAATAAAAATTCCTCTGCTTCTAGGTTTGCTCATCTGATAAATGTGGAATTTTTTGATGACCTGTTGATGGTTTTGCATTCTCTGATTGCCTCTGGTGTAAGTTAAGCCTTTTCCATCTGCACTGATTTGGTATTTTTATAAAATTACATTTTATGTAGTGCCTATCAGCTGTTCTTTTGTATTTCTAGGACCTAAGCTATCGGGAGAGCCTTCATTGCATTCTCACTGCTTTTCATATTCTTTCTGGTCAAGGTGAGATCTTTTTATAAATAAATAATTTATAAATAAATATAAGTTTATAAATAAACTTTATTGTTTTATTTGAGTTGATATATTTGAATAAAGCTATTTATGTGGGGGGGGTTTTAAACAGGTGATGTTCTTAATATCGATCCTTTGAAGTTCTATACTCATCTTTACAAGACACTATTTAGGCTACATGCAGGTAACGTATTTTAACACCTGAATGGATATGATGCTTATTTTGCTTTTTTGCATTAGTCTTAATATATTACATCAATTTTAAGATATTTTTTATTATATGCTTCTAAAATGGGTGGCACTTTTTTAATTGGTTAGGCATTCTCCTGTGGTAGTGCAGTGTTTATTAACTTAATGCAGGTAGTAATAATTATAACTGTATTGCATAGCACCACTTTCAGCCAGTGCCATTTCATTAGGGACTAGTTGCATTAGCATCTGATCTCTTCTTAGTTTTCTGACTTCACATTAATTAGTCCTTTGCAGTTTATGTTTTCTATAATTACATTCTTAATAGGCACTTTAGAATTTAAGTAGTAAAATAGATTTAATTAAGTTATATTGATTGAGAAGGAGATCAGAAATGAACTGTTGAGTTGGGGGAGTGTATGTGATACTAAATCGTATAGTATGTATGCATTTTTAAAGTTATATAAATAATTGAAAGAGTAATTGGTGCAATTAGGACCAAAACACCCTTCATAATGTTTAAGCTTCCTTATTGCAGTAAATGTAGTATTAGAAAGATAGTATAAAAGGAGTCATAGGTGTATTGTTTCTGCCTATAGCAGGCATAATTTTATAAAACTGTCTGAATGGTTTTCATCAGGATGTTAATTACTGAGTTTAGAACCATTTAAGCTTTAGTACAGTGTTCAAAGGTACTAATATCTAATTAATGTCTTTCACAAAGCATTTTTTCCTGGAAATGGGCTTTTATTTGTTCCATTAAAATTCTATTTGTAAGGCGCAACAAATGATGATATGATAATAGTGCTTCAGTGCCTGGATGTAATGCTTGCCAAACGAAGAAAACAGGTTTCCCAGCAACGAGCCTTAGCCTTCATAAAGCGACTTTCCACACTTGCTCTCCATGTCCTTCCAGATTCCAGTGTGGGCATCTTAGCATCCAACAGAGTGTTGATGCAGGTAAGTTTTTGCTGCAGTAGCAAAACTTTTGGATTGTTGTTGTAGCTGCGATGGTCCAGGCAGAGTATAAGAGGCAAGTATTCATGCTTTATCTTTTATTAAACCATTTTTGTAGATGAGAAGGTATTGGACAAGCTTTTTTATATACCTGAGGAAGGGCACTTGATGTCTGAAGGCTTGTCCAACAAAAGATAACACAAAATCCTTGCTTTTCATACTTTTATTATTTTTAAATTTTCATTGTATTAAAGAAATGATTTGAAGTATCTGAAACAGTTTTGATTTACCCAATATTTCCTTGAATACTGCTCAGACTGATAGTGTGAGTGTTATATTTTGTATTTAACTTGTGTATAGAATGTAACCCCTTTTGCTGGTGATGATGTTAACAGACGTTCCCCAAGACAGACCTCCTGCTAGACAATGAATCTCAAGGTAGTGGACTTTATCTCCCAGAACTGGATGAGCCCGAGTATTGCAACGCTCAGAATACAGCTCTGTGGGAATTGCACTTGCTGAAGGTGAGTTGGCTGGATAATTTGGGGAGCTAGCAAATTCTTTTGTTACTTACTTAAATATAGAGCTAGGTTATGATTCTTTTTTCTTAGCAATCTGTGGGCTTTAGGACACACCCACATCAGGACCTTTAAATGCCTATGTGCTTCATTAATAGCGGTTGTAGGTGCCTAAATCCAATGTGTATGTAATCAAAACCCTTCTCATCTGCCCCTTTAAGCATGCATGGAAAGCTTGAAGTCACTTTGCTCCTAAGTTTCCACCAGAAAGTTCCTTGGGTATCTTCATGTGTAGCTCTGGGTCTGTATCCTGATGGTGCTGAGGGACTAGGCATCTCATGCTTAAGAGAGATTGAGATCCAGGAATTAGGTAGAGGAATGTCTTGTTTGCCTATGGGACCTTACGTGGTGGGACACTCTCTGAGCACACCCTCAGAATCAGGACCTGCCCAAAATGCGGGAGAAGGGCTGGGGACTCCTATTTCACTTTACAGCATAGGTTTTCATGGAACTTAAATTGAGGGTGAATTGGGGGAGAAACTCTCCCTTTTAAAGGGGATTGATTTTTAATAGGTGAGATTAAGAGCTGCATTTGAAATAGCCTGTAGTCTGGTGGTTAGGGCATTCAGTTTAGGACTAAGAGATCTGGGCTAATGTTTCCTCTGACAGAGTAGTGCTTTGAAACCAGGCCTCCCTCATCCTAAGGAGTGAAGATGGTAACCACAGGGAAAGGTGGGGCCCCATGGCTCTTCCTTTCCTTTCCCTCTCTCCACATTTCCTATTGGCCAGCTTGAGGGGCTTCGTTTTTAGCTTGGTGTTTTTGGTGGGTCCCATTTTGAGGTGTCTGATGCTCTGTATAGGGAGTCTGGATACCTACTCAGGCCTGTGGATTGCATGAGCAAAATCGTTGCTTTTCCTGTAACCTTGCCTTATGCTGAGACTCTGCATCCTCTCCTGTCACTCTCTGGTGAGGTTCCTGTTCCTTTCCTCCTTTAAATGGCAGTACCTCATTCCCATCCTTCCCCTTATCAGGATCCCTGTCTCTCCCTTCCTGCTTTCCTACCCTTAGGTCTCTGTGTTTCCCACCCCATTATGGTTCCCTGCTTCCACACCTACCCGAGCATTTCCTCCACTCTGGGCCCTGCTTCCCATATTATCCCACTCCTTAGTCCACATCCCACTTGCTTTTTCTTGTAGGTCCCTGTATGCTTCCTGCTCATTGTCCCGTCCGTCCTTCTGGTCCTTGTGTTTTCTCCACACACCTTTGCATGCTCCAGTTCTCCATTCTCTCCTTTTGTGACTTTCTGGACAAAGGCAATGTTCCCAAGCACCGAGTTGAACTGCTGCTGCTTCTTGCATGTAGACAGCAGCAAGATTTCTGTGTTGGTGACATCAGCCAGTTCAAGGGTCTGAATTTTCCTGAGCCTCAGGCATTTCGACTGTTCTGATTGGCAGCACAGCTACGAGTAGTGTGCCAGTGCATATTGAGGCCGTTCCTTTAAACTTTGCAGTTGGTTGCATGTGACATGCCAGGGTTACTCTGTGAGAGGCAAACAGAAACATGATAGTTGGCTGTTAGACCTCATCTCCCTCAGAGAATGGCCAGGCAAAAGTGTTGTACCAGCATTTAATTGTCCTGTTTTATCACATGTTACAGTGAATATTATATTAAATGGAAAATACTTACTGTTAAAGAAATGTTGTTCTGTAGCCCTGGCTACAGCAATATTAAGGAAGAAGAGTAAGATTAACTATGGTGACATGTGTTGGGGACACAATAGCTGTGTGATTGGTAGAGCTGTGGGGTTGACCTTTTAGAACACCAACTAACCCTTGTGTTCAGCTCTCATGCTGAAACGGGAAAGGGGTTTATACACCAAAAGTTTTCTGTTGAATCTGTAAGTGTAAGTATAAGTTTGACCTGACTGGTACAGTACACATGTTCATTTCTTTGTATCCCTCACCGGCTACCCTTTTTCTTTCAGAGACACTACCACCCAACTGTGCAAAGGTTTGCAGCTCATCTTATTGCTGGTGCTCCAGCTGAAGGCTCAGCAGCGCTCAAGGCTGACTTGAGCCGAAGGTGAGACACATAAGTTCTTTTGAAAAACAGACTGGCAGACCAGTGCTCATTCTGGTTTTGTAATTTCCCAGGAATTCGGTTTCCATGCACTTCAAGAAAGTGAATTTTGAAGAACAAAAACACACTGGTTCTTTTATAAGTGCAAAAGATGAATGCTGTTTGTCCAGGGCTTGTTGCCAGGATATGCAGAGGATAAAAGTTCTTTGTGTGGCAGGCAGAGCCTGCTGGGAGCATTGAATCTACAGACCCGTCCTCTGTGGATTCTGATTTTTCTACATGTAACTCAGCTGGGTATTTAATTCACTATAATAATTTAAGGGCATTTTCCTTGCTCTTAGTTTGTGTCATTATCTTGACTCTCCTGACTGTCTGATTTATATCACTTCCCACATTGTTGTTCTGTACTATTGGGCATGTCTCTGTTGCAACATGGAATTTTCAATCACGTTACCGTCAGTTCATTTAGTTTTAAAATGAGACTCTTATGGAAATACACATACTGTTCTGTTTCCTTAATCGTGTAAAACATGTGTTTATAGGTCTGCTACAGAACTTTTTGGGAACTATAGTATGAAAGGAATGACTTTCAATCCTCCTGTTGCCTCAGTTACACCCAGAAAAAAGGTAAGGTCCCTCAGCATCCTTTCTGATGCATATATTTAACAAATAGTGGAGCTTGGGGCTCCCTGTGCTGCAGTCACGACCAAATGTGTTTGTTTTGGTTTTATACCCAGTGCGGCTTCTTAGCTTTTTACTGGGACCAGATAATGGTGGCTATAAAGGAGAGAAGCAAAGTTTCATTTCCCAGAGTGCCAACACATGTAGTACCAAGAGTGTTTTGTATTTCCTTTTTCTGATCTTTTCATACTTTCCAGTGATTCAGTGCAAGTTTGTCATTTTCTTTAATGATGAACCTTATTTTGTAGAAATGCTTTCTTGTTCCAAAAGTTGGAGGTGGCAGGATGGCCAAGATCTGAGAGCCCTGGGTTCAGTTTTAAGAAAGAGAAAATGTTGTCCATCATTGCCAAGTTATAGCTAAAAATATATAAATATTAAAGCAACCCAACACTGGGAAGTAAAAAAGGATTATATAGCAGACCTCAGTGTAGGGCATGACCTAGCTGACAGTTCCCACTGAATGTCCTGTGAATGCCCTCCCCTCAAAAATGATACTTGATTCTGATTTTCTCTTGTGAAAACACGGCAACTATTAACCTCATAGTTAATAGGGCTCTACTGAGAATGTAATTGTAGCTGTTACTTCTGCCCTTTTGTAAGGGTTTCTAGCTTGTTTGTCCCTCCTAGAGTCGACAGCAACTCTGGATGATAGCACCAGAATGGCAAATGGATGTTGAAGAGTAATAATCAAATGAGAAGGCCTAGCACATACTATCTTTTTCAAATCAGGAATTTAGAAGTGGTTTTATATATTTATGTGGATCACATCTATGACATTAGTGGTGGGGGGGGTTATACTTGTTCCTCTAGCAAACTTTAACAGTATCTCAGCTCCAGCATGCCATGGTCCACTTGTTTCCGACTGTCTTCCCTCAGTCCTTATGACAGTGGACTTGTATTCAGTCTCTTGACTTTGCCCAGGAATGGGGATTCTGAATCAAGACACAACTTTCACCTTTATTTCTACCTTTGCCTGATTTCAAACTTCTTCTCTCATCTCCTTTGGGGCCTTTGTTCTCTTGTATCTGCATGTAACATCTTAGCCCAGTAATTTTTTAAAGCTTTATTAAAACTATTGGATTAGATTCAAATGGCAGGTGTGATCTTTGTCTGAATTCATAGCAAGAGGTCAGAGTGGCAGCCTCCCCTTATTTGCAGAGAAGGGAAAAATTTCTCTGTCTAGAAAACAAGTCCTTTTTCTGTAAGTGATTTCAATAGGGGAAGGTAAAAAGACACCTTGAGAAACCACCACTTTGACTTTACTGAGCTTTATACAATTTACCATTTTATTCATTTCAGGATAAATTTTCACCAGGCAATTCCTTCCTGCATGAAGATTTGAAGGAACTGATTCAGGCACACCTCAGCCAGCTTTCTCTTCATAGAACCTTGGATTTTGCTAAACACTTAAAGGCATCATCGATATCATAAGTTTTATAGCCAGCATAATCAGTTTCTTAATTGTGGGAAGAAAGTAGTTACAATTAAGAAATTGATACTAAACGGCTTTAGAGGATTTCATATAAACTCTTGTTTTGGAGCTGGTAATGCAGTGCAGTGCTGAGGTACAGAGTAAAGCAGTGTATTCTGCACTGACCATTCTGGGGTAACTGGACTGCGTGTCCAGGTTTCACTTCCCCTAAGAAATGTACAAGCGAGCACTCCTGGAGGCAGGTGGGGCTGCAAACAATTGACTGTAACTGCTTGATGATGTACATTATTGTGATATTTTTTGTATTTGGAATTTTTTTTTGTAATGCAGTATGTAAATCTATATTTTGTTAAAGATCATTGGCTTATGTTGACAAATAAATATATTTCAGGAAATAGTAATATGGGACTGAATTCTTTGCTGTTTATATTAAAATGCCTCGGGAGTCTTATGTCTGTGAGCAGTAACTAATGTGCATTTAAGTACTTATTTTTTCTGACTGGTCCTACTCATGAATGTCACCCTTTCAGAAGATTTTCCTTTTTTACTGTTGTTTTCTTTCACTGAAATCTTTATGGTATGTGCCGGTCCACTGGAATTCTTCATAGGCTGAAGGGATCCTACCCTATTTTGATGTTTTGGACATTGGTGAACGAAGCATACATTGATACCTTCAATAAACCAGCACCTTGGCAAGGATTCTGGAGAGGCTCAAGGGAAAAATATAAAGCCTTGTGTCTTCAGAGTACTTTCTACTACTGTATTTGATGGCTTAGAACAGAGGTTCCCAAACTGTGGTATGCATAACCCTAGTGGTACACAAGACATCTCTGTGGGGGTACATGGGAGAAATTGTGTAATGGTGGATTTTAATTTTCATTATAATAATAATTGGCATTTAAGGGGTTGAAATATAAAATGTATGCCGGTAGGGGTATGCAGGCAGCTGGTAAATCTGGAAGGGGGTACACAATAAGAAAAAGTTTGGGAACCTCTGGCTTAGAAGCAGCTATGTTTTAAATCATTTTTATGTTAGCTTTTTCCAGATAACATTTACAATACATGAAATAATCTAAAAATGAAAGTCAGTGTTTACAAAGAACTGTTCTGTAACATAGGTCTGTTACAGATGCATTGTGTGATGTGTCCCATTGAGGCACTGTTTTAAATCTGTGCTGTTTTTTTCCCATGTGCCAAACAATCTGTAGTACTTTGGAAGTGTTTCTTTATTTTAGGACCTAATTTGAGGCCTTTAAGTGTTACTGATGTAAATAATAATATATTACTGTGAAATTTTGTAGGAAGCATTTTTTATCACCATGCATTAATTTTCCATCAATGATTCCATATATGATTCTAGATAATACAACACAAATGCACAAAGATTTTATTTTTAAAGTACATTTTTGTGAGTGGCCATAAATTAGACCTTAAAATGTATTTTTTCACCATGTAAACTGTTTGTAGGAGTAGCATTTGTGCAGGGGGTTGGACCAAGATGACCCTTGAGGTTCCTTCAACTGTGATTCTAAAAGGGCCTGTTTAATATGTGGAGCAGCATTGTACAAAGTGTGCTCCATGCACTTTTCACTTTCTGGGTAAAATGCCTCTATCATGTAAGTAGCTCTGATTCTTTAGTTCTTAAATTACTCCAGAATGGTTGTGATTTTAAGTTCTAAAATATTCAGAATGAGCATCCCATTACCAATAATTTTCTTGATTTGGGGAAGCAGAAATAGAAATCGACATCTCAAACCATTTATTCTTCAAACATATACAAATACAAGGTTACTTTTCATGTCAGTATAGAGAAAGTAGTCCAGGTGGAAAGTCAGTTTTAAAATACAGCTTTATATAAATTTAAAACTGTATGAAGACTGGCATAAAGTACTTTTCCATTGTCAAAACGCTGATGTATTTTAAAGTAGTAGAATGAAAACAACTGCACAAATAGGAAATCAGTTTGAAATATCCTATATATATATTGGATAGAGAAATATTTACTGCTATTGCATTTATTAATTTATTTTTGCATTTTATTTGTTCACTTCACTAAATATGAAGCACTGTAACACTTGCAAAATATTTATCATGGACAAATGACACTTCACCATCATTACATCTAATGGGCTACCTTGAAAGGAATTTAAATTTTACAGGACTAAAAACAACAAAGTGAAAAACAATAAACATCTGTTGAAGCTCAGCTGCATTGTGAGAGCTAGAGCTAAAATAGTTCACACTAGACACTGCTTCATACAGAAATTAAAAGTTACTGATAATTCTCTTTTAAAAAGCTTAATTGTGAGTTTAAAGAGAATGTAAACCTAAAATGTTTAAAAACTTCCATATTAAAATATTCTATTTTTCCTAATTTGAAAGTGGTCTCTAGAAGCAGGTCACTGTCAAGAGATGGTTAGTAAGATACTCCCAAATAATGTTAGTGGTAATAAAACTACAAACAAAAGTGATCTAGGTTTCCGTATTTAAGAACCTAACACATTTTTGAATTGTCATAATCAAAAAAAGAACTCCATTGAGCGACTGCCCATTTTCTAATCCAATTCTGAAAACAATTGTGTAGCTCTAGAGCCAGGACTTCGAGATACTAATGCTCAGTCCTGGTTATGCATTGATGTTACCACTCAGTATAAATAAAACAAATATATACAAGCATTGGTAGGAAAATAAAACGTTTTAAACTAATTTAATGAGAAATAAAATGCTTTCTTTTACAAAGTAGCAGGGAGTGTGTGGTTTTTCAAATTTGGACTGTGTATGGTAAATCCTGCTGCTATTTGTCAGCTGCATGTTTCTGGGAGGTATATACAGTTCAACCTTGTTATAAATAAATCCCATGAGACTGGGAGGTAAGTTCTTTAAAAGAGGCTGTTCAGTTATAAAAGCATTAGTCAATCTGCTGCATTATCACAATGAAGAATTAGGTTCCTGCTGTTTAAAGGGTCTATTATAATGAGGTTGTGCCGGGTTTACATTTTTTTTTTTTTTTTGCAACTGCTATAAAAAATGAGTTCCTGTAATTTATAAGAAAGATAAGAATGTATGTGTTTCATTTAAACCCACAGGTTCCATGACCAGGCACCCAGCCTGCAGTGCAGAAGGAGACAGAACCAGAAATGTTTATATGTCATGACATGAATCTTGAGGAAAGAAATCCTCTGGGTAAGCAAGATCAGTTTTACTATTTATCCCACAGCCCAGTGTCAACTCTACTTTTGTATTAATAAAAACATTAAAAAAGCCTCTTTAACACTTAGACACTATCGCTATACAGTCTTTTTAAGGGACTGAATGCTTCCCTCTGATTTCTTCTGTCCAAAAATAAAGAAAACACTGACCATAAAATGCAGCTGGTGCTGGCTGTTGACTCTTTAAAACCAAACTAAACTACATTTATATACATTAATGAGTGGGAAAAACTGGAAATTACATCAATAGCCTCACAAAAAATATGCATGCCCAAAAAATAAATGCATATTAGTTTTAAATGTATAGGCAAAATATTAGGATGTTCTCCTAGTTGGCATGATTGTGCAGCAGCATAAGTAGCTGTTATTCTTTGGGTGGTTCATGACAATAGTACATGGCTAACTAAACTATCAAAGGAAAGTGTCTTTATTAATAGATCACACTCTACACTTAGCTAGTGTGCGCTAATTGAGAATAGTGCGAATCCATCACTTTTTTAATGGTTACCAGATGATAGGCTAGTATTTTACCTGCTTGTTAAAACCTGGAGAGGGTCACCCTCTTTTTCTAACTCTAGCATCAATGGGAACTGAAAATGTTTGAAACATGCCTGCCCATGGGAGTGGTCTGTCTGCCAGATCTCTAGTAAATTAACAGATGCTTCTCCTAGCCCTGTGCTGACACTAATGATAATATTTCCCAGATCCTGAAGGAAGGAACTAGTCATCTTTGAAAACCAGTTTTCATTGCCATTAGAAATAGGGTTAAAAATCCATTAACCAAATGGAAAAGTGTAAAATCTTTACAGGAAAAAACAGTCATGCTTGAAAAGGCATTTTTCAAACAATAAAGGAAAAAAGGTTAAAAACAGTGTGAAACTGCCACTGTGATAGAAGTGGAAGAAAGACTTAGAAACTCTAAAATAAAAAATCTGACCTCCTTCTGAGTTCTATCCAAAGGTCATATTAAAGTTACAGTACTTAAAACGGTACAGTCTCTCAATGCTAATGTGACCCCAAGAAAAGGCAAGGTACATATAGAACTATGCATGATTTGTCACATTAGTATTTTACTTGCTCTCAGTCCTGCATTGTACAAATCCTGTGGAGACTGATGTCCCATATATCACACAAGCAGTGGGGCTGATCACTTCAGAATCCAATTTACAAGCATTAGAAGAAGAGGGTAGGGAAGGAAAGCTGTTCGTTTTTATTCATTTTGCCAGTGAACAAATAAGATGCTTCAGATTCTGAAGATGTCACTTAAAATTTTCAAGCATGCTTAAATAACTTAGGAGCCTAAGTTCCATTTTAAAAATAGACATAAGCACCCAGAGAGCAGATTTTAAGGGTATTTTGGCACGTAACAGTGCAGACACTTTTTTTTTAAATAAAAACCTGAGCAGGTTAGGTACTTAAATCTCATGTAAAGTCACTGACATAGGTTCCTACATTATTCCTGAGACATTTGGAAAAGTTTACCCTTAATCTTCTTCAGTGATTTTAGAGAAGTGGCAAACTAGAGTGGTTTACTTGAAAATATTGCTCATTCCTTAAATTTCAAAATGGAATCAGATACTGGAAGAGGCTTAGCTGGTAGATTACTGCGTTTTTCAGGTGGGCTAATGAGAGATTTAAATCTACCAACAAGCTGTTTGCCAAATAGTGTCTTTCAGTTCTGATGCTTGGTGTTGGAGCCAGTTGCTGAATGGGCTGCCAGGCCAGCAATGAGCAGGTTTGCTTTTTTTTATTTATCCAACTTTTTAAAGACGTTGGAAATGGCCTCAAGGGGGCACTTTCTGCACACGAACAAGGGGAGGGTCACTCCCACATTGGTTTCTGTTGGCATCATGAAGCTTCTCCTTTATGTTTAGAAATGTACTTTGCTTTCTTCTGTTTGACTTTAAATTTCTTGGATTCAGTACCTCTCTTTATCTTGTCTGGATTGTTACAAGATTGCAATCAGGACCTTTTACTCTTCTCCAAATGATAAGTGAACATCTCTTTAACTGCACTACATGTGATCTCCTTAGAAACAGCAGCTTTTTGTGTTAGAGCTGAAGGGCATGTTGAAGGACAGAAGACCTCTGATGCAATGAATGCTCCACATTTCAGTTGATCAGACTACATGACTTATCTCCCTAGACGCTATTCAGGGACTTGCGTGTGCAGAGCAAGTTAGTCACCACAGTTAGACTGTTAGGATGGATGTTTTAGCTGTGTACAAGTTGGTATGAATTACTGTTAATAACACTTAGCATGCTAATTACTTGCACAAAAGGAAAAGAGACACCCATAGCTAACAACTTACTTAAAATATTGAAAGAATAATATTTCAGCAAATGTACAAAACTTTACAACAGTGTTTCTATGTAAACAAAAACAGCAAGGTTTACATTGAAAAATAAATCCAATAGTCCAGATGTTCTTTATACTCTCTGGGTTTAAGAAGAATTTTTCTTCAATTAAAAAGATACCTTAGAGAACTGTGCTACTAATGTTACAGATGAACAGTTTTAAATTATTTTTCCATCCATTCCATTATGTTATTAAGAAACAATTTTAGTGTGAACTCGGAAGTGAAATTTTAAGCAATTTTATTTTTCCTGATGCCATTAAATTTGGGTCAGTTTTAGCTACTAAGAGTATAAATTTACTTTTTTTGCTTGAAAAGAAATATTAGAAAAGTGAATAATTTTTCTCTAAGAATTCGTCAATTTTAATAAGTAAGGTAAGATAAATATATTACATAGTGGCACATACCTTGCAACATGAAAATAAATATTCATTTTTATTTTAAACACAGGCCTGGAAAACTAGAAGTTGAATAAAGAAAATATTGTTCCTTGTCAAAGTATCACTACCAGTTAGGTGTATATAGCTGCTATACATTATTATTTCTTGTGAAAGTAAATAATCCATAAATAACTATGAAGTATTTTGTATATATTCATCAAAATTAAATCTGTGATACCACGAAAGTTACAGCATATT
Organism: Crocodylus porosus; assembly: GCF_001723895.1. Taxonomy (NCBI): domain Eukaryota; kingdom Metazoa; phylum Chordata; order Crocodylia; family Crocodylidae; genus Crocodylus; species Crocodylus porosus. The sequence continues at coordinate 30,949,636 of NW_017728951.1, read as the reverse complement.
AAAATCTTTTTACAGTCACCTAGTACAGTGTTTAACAGGAGCCTTTAGTTAAAAGTGCATTATTTTACTATAATACACAAAACAGAACAGTCTAGTTCTAATTTTCTGCCTTTAGTTTCCCTTGAGGCAATTTACTAAAATATCTTTTGTTCAAAGCCATGTGCTTTACATACAAACAATCCAAAAGCCTGCTTTATCCTCCTCTCCAGACTTTGCAGACAGTGGGGCAGAAAGAAATCTCTTCCAAATGCTGGAGTCTTCCTTCCAAACACTAGAAACAATGTCATGCCACTCTGCATTCCCAGGTCTGCCTCTGGAAGCATAGTCTGGACTAATGACTTAGTGCAGGTAAGGCTGTTGCTGAGTAGTCTAGGCCTCGGGAGTTTCCTTCACGTCGACTGCAGAAAGGGGTGTTAATTCAGTAATCAGCGATGTCGGTTCCAGTTATCAAACGAGGGAAAAGGCTTGTGGAAGAAGAGGGAATATGACTGGGATCGCTCTTCATCACTTACTCTGCTTCTCATGGCTTCCATCTGACTTTTTGGTTTTGCCATTCTAAGGCTTTATAATCACCTAAAAAGAGGGCGAGACCACGTGGCATTTTAATTTAAATAAACGTACATAAACACATGCTGTGTACAGTGAGATAATCTTGCAAAGAATTTTGTAAATGAAATGTTGTTGCTTGAAGTTTGATAGCATGACATAGATATAAGCAGGATCTGGATAGCTGGGCATGACTGGAAAGGAAATATGGGAACTTTGATTCCCTTGCAATGGGATTACTAAAAATAGGTTTCTTGTCCATTTATAATCAGTTGCAAATTTAGGAAATCCCTTGGGATTATTGTGGACAGTCCCATGAAAATATCTGGTCGCTGTAAGCCAATGGACAAGTAATCAAAATGAGAAGTTATTCTCAATTGAAACAACAGTAATTTTTTAATGTAATGTTACCTCTTATAACATTACGTGCATAAAAAGGACAGTTAGCTACAATTCAGCATTAGGCTATCACAAACAAAGGAAAAGAAATTAAAAGGGAAGAATGTACTCGGAAATAACTGTGGCAAGGAAACAGAAAAGTTCATCTTGATGCTCCTGCTTAATCTGTCCCATAATGCAAAAGAGGATGTTTAAACGCTTGCCGGGAAATGCCTTTTAGAGCAGTATGGGAACCCTGGAATTTGCTGGGACAGTGCATTGTAAAGCCAGGCAGCATGCTAAGCAGTCCTGTTTTGGCCTTTTTTTTAAGAACAGATTATTGTTAGACCAATTACTTCACAGATTTTAGGACTATGCAGGTACAGGAGTCAAAGCAGATTTCCTAGCAGTTTTTAATTTATCTTACTTTAAAATCATATTGACTAGATAGCACCACCAGAACATAGAAACGTGGATGGCTATATGCCAGCAGGATGCAACGACCCATAAGATTTTAATGAACTATTTTGATTACTTCTTGTACTTTACTGTGGTTTTACTAAGTACCCCTTTGAAAAAAATATGGTACAAATTATGCCTTGAAAATTAAGCGTACAATTGACAAACAAGTAGTAGAGATGTTGTACCTGACTAGAGCATATTGCAGTTAATTGTGGGTGTTATTCCATGATGTCACTAAAGGTCAAACTACATGCAGACTTTTCATCTTTGCTCTGGGTACCATCTGGTGAAGTCTGCAGAGGGGGTGATATGAAACCTCTATACTGCCTACTTGACTTGGTTAACTTCTTAAATTCATTAGCAAATGAAATGCCTTTTCTTCTATCCTCCCGTGCTGCCTGTAAAAAAAACAAAAACAAAAAAATTCAAATGTGTCATCTTGCTAGTAGTTCAAGCTGGAAATATAGTTTGAATTTCTTGTGAAAGCAAGTAGCAGCAGTTTTCAAAATAAACGTACAAGAATCACGAGAAAGAACATGCAAGTTTGATATGTTTAGACTAATGACTTGTGCATTTTAAGTAACAGATATATTGTATTCAAGCTTTGCTCCTGATATATTTTTTGTCGGACAATGCAGAAGAAATATTAATGTCTGTTGGGGAAAGGGAACTCTAGTTTCTATGCTGTGGCTGCTCCCAGTGTGTAGGTCTCTCTAAGTGGTCTAGATATATCAGCACTGCTACCTTTTTCAGTAGCCAGCAAGTAACGAAATGAAATGTCAGGAACTTGTATTTATCATTGTGAATCTGTCCTTGTCTGAAGTTTATGTTTTACAACAGTAGGAAAACTAGAAAGATGGTGGTGAGAGTTTAAGACTCAGCAGGTCTGTAGAATCCTACTGGGGGCAAGGCAGCCAGTTGAAAGATAATAAGCATTAAGGTAACCAGCAGGTTTTCAAGTAAGTGATCTCTATTCAGTGAAGTGAATGATGCAAGAAATATTTCATCTTGGAGACTTAGGCTGTAAACAGATGTCCCATTTGAGGTGGTTTTGACCTTAATCAAAACAGCAGTGGCACAGACCTTTGCATGTAGAGCCTTTCCAAGCTGCATTGTTGCTCCTCTGCCAGTAAGCGCCTAGGGAAAGGGCACAGCTTGGCAGGCTTGTTCCTGGAACAAACCGCAATTAAAGCTGCAGTAACTTACAGACGCAGCATTTTTCTCTGGCACACTGCACAGGTGCACAAAGGGGGACAGTGGGTGTGAATGTCTGTAGGATTCTGGCACAGAAGGCTTTTTCCTGGGAGAAATACAACATCTGTTTACAGTCTTTAGGCATTTATAGTGTTATAGTACTTAGGGTCAGAAGGGACCTAAACAGATCATTAGATCCGACTCCCTGCCCCGAGCAGGAACAAGTGCTGGGGTCTTAACACCCCAGCCAAATATCTGTCCAGCCTCCTCTTGAAGACCCCCAAGGTAGGGGAGAGCACCACCTCCCTTGGGAGTCCATTCCAGAGCCTGGCAGCACTAACCATAAAGTAATGCCTCCCAATATCCAGCCTGAACCTTCTCTCTAACTATAGGTGTGTTGCTGGTTCCTTCTCCCTAGATGCAGTACCTGCACTTGTCTGCATTGAATTCCATCCTGTTCCCATCCACCCACCTCTGTAACCTGTCTAGATCTAGCTGGATTCTGTACCCCACCCCTTCAGCGTGCCCACCTCGTCCCACATCTTGGTGTTGTCAGCGAATTTGGGCAGCGTGCCTTCCACACTGACATCCAGATCGCTGATAAAGATGTTGAACAATACAGGCCCCAGAACAACCCTGAAGGACACCACTGCCCACATCCCTCCACGACCTGTCCACCACCACTCTCTGGGTGTGACCATCTAGCCAATTTGTCACCCATCTGACTGTGTAGGCATCAATGCTGCAGTCACCTAGTTTTTTTATGACAATGGGGTGAGAAACAGTGTCAAAGGCCTTGAAGGCTGTTACAACATCCACCTCAGTGCCCACATCCAAGGACTTGGTGACCTGGTCATAAAAGGAAACCAGGTTAGTCAGGCAGGATCTACCCCCAGTGAACCCATGTTGGTTGCCCCTGAGCTCTGGGAGGCGGGGGTGCAAAGGGAAGCTGTGCTAATTAAAAGCACCCCAAGTGTCACGTGTATAAGCGTCCCTGTGCTGAAAAATGTCAGCGGGGTGCTTCGAACTAAAGCTTGTTGAATGAGCTTTAATTTAAAGCACCCTATCACCGTTTTCAGTGCAGGGACACTGATACATGTGACACGAGTCCGCTGGAGCACGGTAATTATTATGGTCCTACAGACTTGATTAATTGAGTCTGCTCTGACACACTGTAATTACAGCATGTTGGAGCAGCCTCCCTGAAAATGTACAGGAGCCCTTAGTGACTTATTTTGTTTGCAGTCCTGCCAGATGAAGAAGTGTCTCCTAGAAGTGCTTGTGTAGCCTTGAATTCTGGAGTTCAGTAGAACATTGAAATGAACATCTGTTAGGACACTTAGCCTCTAGCAGAATCAGGATGGAAAGGTAGCTGACTCGCAGTAGTAGTATTACATGGATAAACATGTAGGCTTTCCCTGTGTGGGAGCTTGCCTGTGAAAACATTCCACGGCAGGAGTTTGCTCATTGTACTGTAATATCATACTAGCCAATTGCCCATCAAGAATGATGGGGGTGGGTGGGCGGGCAGGGATGGAACGCCACCACCTCGCGCTGTCATCCCAGTCCATTCCTGTTGTTGTCTGTCATGACTGATGGGGGCAGGGGCAGGGACGGAGTGGTGCCACCCAGTGCCCCACAATACCCCTCTCCCTCCCTGCCCGTGTCTGGCCCCATGCACCAGAGTGGGAGGACGAGGCCAGCATTGCGCTGCCAGCACAGAGCCGGGGGTGGCAGTGGCGCAGGGTGCTGTTGTGTGCGGCGGCAAGGCTGGATCCACCTTTATCCCCGTGCACCAGAGTGGGGGGGTGAGCCCTAGCGATGCTGGCCTTGCCCACCCACTCTGGCCGCTCAGTCCCCGCTGTCATGGTGGGGGGGACAGAGCTCCACATCTGGCCCCATTCCCCTCAGCTGCATCAGGTCCAGGCCCGCTCCCCCCTCCCTCCTTTGAGTCTGCTACCGTTCTCCTCACATGTGCCTTGCCTTCCCATGAATGATTGGGGGGGTGGGGCTGGAGACCCTGCGGGGATGGAGCACCACCACCCACCATACCACTCCTCTGCCATCTCCCAGAGGTGGGGGGGGAGTTTGCATCGCCATCCCCTCTGCCCCTCTCCACACTCTCTCACTGCCACCTCCAGGGAGCAGGGTCGGGGGGGGGGAGGGCAGGGCCTCGCCCCTCTGTCTGCTCTGTCGCTTTGCCTCAGGCCAAGGGGGAAGGTGGTGGGTGAGGCCATCTGCTTCATCGCTGCCATTATGGCGGCACAGTGCCACTGCTGCCTCCTGTCCCAAATGCTCTTGGAGTACTCTGATCAGTTGATTCAGACAGCCCATCAGAGTTGTAAACACAGTGTTACTGACAGACAGACCGATTAAGGCTTTTGTAATATTACAATGGGTAAAATATTCAGCCTTCCATTCCCACTCTGTCTTCTCAGTAGCTTGGAATGACCAATTCTGCAGTTAAGGGGGGATTCTTTCTGATGAGTTACATAATTTAACCATGTCGTATGTACAAAAATGAAGCAGAATCAACTTTATATTTTCAGGATGAAACAAAACATGATCTGACCTCTCACCATGTGCCTTTTGATTGGCAAATAACATATATCCTTTCTCAGATGTTGCTCACATGCCACTTCTGTATTTTACAGAAGGGTTTTTAATCATTTACCTGAACCTGTTCTTTCAACTTCAGGATAAATTTCCCTGCTCCCTTCCACTTGCTCTGAGCCTGGAACACACACTCTTGATCAGAGAGAATCCTCTGAGATGGTTTAGGTGTTGAAGACTTTTTGTTTGTTGGCTCTTTTGTCACCTCTTCCAAGAGGACATAGTCATTTGGGTTGGGATTGTTCAGAATGCTGTAGGAATACTTGGCTTTGCATAGAGTCTGTTTAAAAAAAAAAAGGAAAGCAAAACATAAGGAACTCAGTGTGTTTACTGGGCAGATTCCCAGAAATGAGGGACCTTCAATGAAGATCTAGCCCAGTTACTATGAAAAAACCCGCTTTTTGTATGAAACCAAACTTATGTACACGGACAGGGAACCTTTACTGACTGGAAACAGAAGAAGCAGGAAGACATATTTCATACCTGTTGTATGACATCTTGAGCTGTGCTAAATCTGGGGGTTTTGATGACAGTGCGAGGTTGCTCTGGGGAAACATCGTGCACTTGAACAAAGAAACTATCATCCTCAGAGCTGATATTTGCTTCTTCTTTTTCCTCTTGAAAGAAGTTTCTCTCATTCAAATTCTGCATTAAAATGTGACGAGAAGGAAAAAATCAGAAATGTGCGAGGTCAGAAAAGTACCAATGGTTGAATTTAGAGGAGGTTCTTATCACATCCTGGGAATTCAGATTTTGCTGTTTCTATGGCTGCATTTCAGTAAACACAATTGTTCTGTATAAACATTGGCCAAGTTAATACTCGCAGTGTGCATTTCTGAAACCTGTAGTGCTGTGCAGAACCAGGAATGGGCAGAGGACCAGAAAGATGGCTTGGGGTATTTTTTTTTTATGTATGTTCTTCCAGCTAAATGTTTAATTTGTACAGTTGCCAGGGAGAAAGGAAGGTGCTGTGAGCCTTTTTGTTCCCTGGTACCTTTGTAGATGCTTTGTTTCTAGTTCTGAGACTGCAAGTTAGCTGGTAAGCAGTCTTAAAGAGAGAACAGCTGGTTGGGGAAAGAGCCAGAGCCATTTCCTTATCCCTAAGGCTCACATGAGTCAGCGCCCCAACTGGAAATTTTCTCCAGGCAGTTCTTCATGTACTTCCATTGCCTAAAGCAGAGACTGCTATGCTTTGGTGTTTTCTAGAACAAAATCCTCAGCTGATCCTAGATGGCTTTTAACTTATGTTGTTAGGGGAAAAAAGAGCTTGAGCTTTGTATGAAGAGCAGCTGAACAAATATGGAATTACTAGCCAACTGCCCATCAAGAATGATGGGGGGGGAGCGGGCAGGGACAGAGCCCAGGGTCCTCCCCATCTGGGCCGGCTCCCCCTTTGTCCTGCTGCTTGGGGTCCAGACCCAAGGGTGGAGAGAAGCTGGGGTGGCAGTGGCGGGAGGAGCAGGCTTGGGGAAGAGTGGGCCCAGGCCCGATAGGGGGAGAAGGCTCACTCGTCCCCTCACAGCTGCCCCCCCCCAAGTGCCGCAGTGGCCTGGCCTTTCCCGTCCTCACCTGGCCCCACCATCAGTGCCAATGCCACGGCACATCTGCTCCTCCCCCCCGTGGGGGAAGGGGTGGGGGAGGAGTGGGCCCGGGCCCGAGGGGGAGAGGAGGCCCACTCCTTCCCTCCCCTGGCTGCTGCTGTAACCACATTGGGTCGGGCCCACAGTTCCCCTTGCTTGGGCCCACTCCCCCCCACCTCCACTCCATACTGGGCCTGGGCCTTCTCCCCCCTGCACTGGGCCCGGGCACACTCTCCTCCTCCCCACCTTGGGCCTGGGTCCACTCCCCCCCCCCCCACACTCCCTGCAGGGAGGGGGGGAGGTGAAGCCAGCCCTGCTGGCCTTGCCCCCCCTTTATGTCCACTCGGTTGTCGCCACCTCCAGGGAGGGGGCGATTCCCTGTCAAGAATGATGGGGGGTGGCGGGGAGGGGGTGGGGATGGAGCCCTGGGCCCCCTCCTCCTTCCCTCCTGCTGCTTGGGGTCTGGACCTGCTTCCCGCCAGAGCGGTTGGGGGAAGGGAGGAGCAGGCCCAGGACCAGTGCGGGGCAGGATCGGGCCTGAGGGTGGGAAGAAGCCAGGCTGCTGCAGGCCCACTAAGGGATGGGAGGAGTAGGCTTGGGGCCAATGTGGGGGAAGGGGGTGAGGAAGGAGTGGTCCTGGGCCCAAGGCGGGGGAGGAGGCCCACTCCTTCCCTTCCCCAGCTGCTGCAGCTGCATCGGGCCAGGCCGGCTGTTCCCCCCACTGCTTGGGCCTGTTCCCACCCCTGTGTTGGGCCCTGGCCCACTGCCCTCCCCACCGCGTTGGGCTTGGGCCTGCTCCCCCCACACACGTTTCCTGCAGAGGGCAGGGCGGGGAGAGGCGAAGCCAGCCCTGCTGGCCTCAACCCCTCCCCTTCCGTCCACCACCTCCAAGGAGCAGGGGGGAAGGAGGGGGACGAGGCCAGTGCAGCTGGCCACCCCCCTACCCCCCTCCTCGCTCCATCACCTGTGTCCCCTCCATCATGGCAGCAGTCTGCCTTCTGTGAGAACACTGTCAGCCAGTCAGAGCGTGAATAAAGTGTTATGGACAGACAGACAGACAAAGGCATTTATAATATTAGAATTCCCACAAGCTAATTTATACCTAGCAAAATTGAAATTGGACTGGTTGGAAGGTTTTGACATCTTGCTTCATCTTTCATTGGTCCATACAGACATCTTGGGTACATTGATATTTAGACGCACAGTGTAAGTTTACATGTTCAAATTAAATTAGTTCTGCTGAATGCTTAGCAGAACTTACCTTTCAAAATAAGGAAATTTCACTACAGCCCTTTAATTTTTTTTACCTCCAAGTCCATGTGTTAGCATGTATTGGAAGATGTCTCATGAATATTTTACCAGCACTGAAACTGGTAAAATACTTCTTCCTAACCCTTTCCCTCTGCTGTCAGCACTGACAATTCCACCTGCCTCCTGATTGCTGAGGTGCTTAGTCTGAAGCTAACTTCCACATTAAATGAGAGCGCCTGCTGCCTCCGTGCTGTATATACCATTCTTCTATTCTAGTCAGTATGATATTCATTTGTGCTTTTTTCTTTCTCTACAGTTACATCCATCACATTACATTGTAGATTGCCTTGTACAACAAGAACCCAGTGCTGATCAGGTACTATTGTTATAATGAAAAAGATACAATATTGCATTTAAGGCCAGCAGGTTTGTGTGAAAGCAAACTGGTTTTATGTGGGTGCATTAAATGGGAAGCTGGTGAATCATAACTGTTCAGCTGTTGCATTGATTTTCAATTTTGTACATAACAATGGGATTAACTTCCAGTTATCAGAACAGATATCGTGCTCCTTTTGTCCTTCTTCAGGTCATCATTTTTAGCTACATGTGTAACTGATAGTTTTCACAGAAGAGACTTACTTCCTCTCGGGTTTTGAAAAGAATTCTTCCAATGTATCCTTCTTCAGGGAACCAACTATTTAAAATCTGTACTAGCACTTCCTCAGGACCAATAATTCTCTGGAATGGTGGTTTCTTGCAGTCACTCTTTTCTTTAGATATAAATGATTTTTCCTCCATCAAAAAATAGTCTGCTGCACATAATGATTCGGTGCCCTTTGTGGAAGCCACGATCTGAGACAGAACCAGAACACATAGCAATTTGAATACTAAACATAAACACTATTCAGTAGTTATGAATGAATCTGCATAGAACACACTTTATCGACCACTTGTTCAATAACATTGACATACACAAGCATTTCTGATGTGCTGTTTATTACTCTGTGCTCTTATTCTAGAGTAATGTATCATTCTTTTAGACTGAGTAATTCAGTTATTACAGACAAAGCAATACTGTTTAAGCTTATTTCTGTGCATTTTGGCTGGCCAGACAATCTATTCAAAATCCCAGAACAGTACAGTTTTTTCCCACTGCTAGAATAACAACCCCTGATGAGTTAATGGGTTTTAGGTTTTTCTACTCATGAACTTAGCCCTCTAACTTCTTTTCTGTATTTCTATGATGTTCTTGCATAAACAATTACACAGAAAAGCTTTGCCCTTGTAACAAGGGCAACCAGCTTAGCCAGTCATTTGGAAAGATTTTTTTTTCTTATATCTGTGGACCAAACATTGAAATACTAATAGAGAATATGCTTCCTGAGCAAGTAGTCAGCACCAGAGAAGAACCCTTGCATTTAACAGTTCAACTTTTAACATTGTTCAGTTGCTGACAGGTGACTAACTTCTTTTTGTAGTTCTCAAGCTGACTTAGTCAAGCAATAGTGTACAGTAATCTCAGACGAGATGCTATGGGGGAAGGACTGGAAGATAGGACAATAGTGTTTGTTACATCAAAGCTTGTAGTACTTGAGTTTACCATTAACTATTAACATTTGCAACAAACTGAAAGAGCGATGTGACGTTTTGACTGAAGGTTGCCAAAGCGTCAGCCATCCTGTTGCGTACTTTGAAAATGGGCTGAGAGAGGTGAACAAAATAATTATGCAGTGAGCCAGATCTTGGCTTCTATTATACCTGCTTTGCCTCACTGGCAGCAGGAAGGCACAGCTGATTCTTCTGACATAAGTGTGACTAAGTTGTGTAGCTGTTGAACACCACTCTATTGCAAGCCTTTGATGTCTGTGTTAACAGAAAAGTTTCTCTGTGCTCCTGCAATTCTGTTCCAGACCAAAACAGTGCTCTGTTTCTGAAGACCAGAAAAAATACCCTACACTATGCAGATCAGTCATTCCAGAACATAGAACCTTATCTATGGTTAATATGCATCTTTGGTGAATATGCTTTAATGTATGCACATGTAGATGCCGGCCTATTCCCACTTACTGCACAGTAAATTGAAGCCGCTGTACATGCAAGTGTAGACAAGCCCTGTGTAAACTATAAGTTATGGAGATAGCTATGCAAATAGAAATATATTGCAAAACCTTCAATTATGAAAAATGGCCAGGGTTCATCATTATGAGGGGAGCTAGCCTCATTTTTCTGTCTCACCTGAAAGAGGAAGCTCCAGGAGCAAGCTACTATATTCCACATTCTAGGGTTGTGCGAAGCTTCAGTTCCTGATTCAATTCGGCAGAGATTTGGCCCAATTAAGTGGCTGAATCTCCGAATCGAATCGGGAGACCCTTTAATCTCTCCAAACTGAATTGGAACCCTCCGAATTGATTCGGAGAGATTCAGATATAGACACAGTTTTAAATGTTTTTTCTACATACCTTGAGGTACTAGGTGGCTTGTGAATGCTGCAATGCTGGGGCAGATGGAGTGTTCCACAGGAGCACGGGGGGGGCTCCCTAGTACGCTCAACAGCAGACCCAGAAGTGGACCAGAAGCACTTCTGATTTACTTCCTGCGCCCTCCCAGCTTGGCAACTGGTGTCTTGTGGTTCAGGGTCGGGGGAAGGCCCCTCCACAGCTGATTGCCGAGCTGGGGGTGTGGGG
>NW_017728951.1:30869776-30938083 GCF_001723895.1 Crocodylus porosus | reverse complement strand
GGGGGTGTGGGTGCATGTGTATGGTGAGGTGTGCATGTGGGACTCCACCCTACAAACACACACACACCACACACACACACACTCCCTTCCTATACCCTCCTGCCCCCCAAGGTACCAGTGTATGCTCCCCGGTCCAGCGATAAAATCAGGAGCCATGTGATGCTACAGCAGTGCAGGGGCAGCAAGCAGGAAAATAGCTGGGGTGGGGCGGGGCTGGGTTGCTGCATCCTGTAGGTTCTCCCTGGGTTTTATTGCCCCTGGCTTCTGTCATCTTTGACAGGCAACCAGGAACAGATAAATATTAATTTTCTAGTTTTTGTAATGACCCTAAAGGCCATATTTTGCCCGCCCCTGCTCTAAGTGAAGACCAAGCTCAGTTCTACCCTTGTTGAGCTTGTAGGGTAAGGTAGCATGGCAATGAGAAAAATCTCATCATGATCTTTGCAAAAGCTCTTATACCAAATCTGTACAAAACCATGAAAGATAGGAGGAGATCTTTGAAGAATTTAATTTGTTAATACCTGAAATGTTCTCATGTGGAATTTCTAATTTAACTAAATAACCACATGCAACTCCAAATAATTTTAGTAAACTGTTTATTAAACTAACTACTGCAGATTGCAGACTGCAACAAGAAATGTTACTGAACTGCATTTCAAAATTAAAATGTCATTCACCAGAGCCCGGGTATTGGAAAGCTTCACTGATGGTCTAGGTATAGAAGGTATTTAATTCCTTGGGGAAAAGACTTACAAAAAAATTTGTTATCTCTGAAATAGCAAGAAAAATATTGGTAACAATTTTACTGCATGCAGTGATTCTAATTATAAGCATGTTAGATTGTGATCAGCATGCAACTGGACGCTGTAGATTCTGGTGAATATATAAGGCACGTTGAGCAAACTTACTTGGTGAAGAAGCTGTGCTGCTGTGGTCCCTCCACTTACATTAAAAACAGTAAAAGGCTCTGGGCCTAGAATCCCATGAATTGTAACCTTGTATGTCATTGAAGCTCTCCTCTCCTCTGTGTCAAACAGCTGTTCAAAAGACATTTTGACCAATTTTATTCAATTGTTTTTAAAATATTGGTTTATACAGACAATGAAAACCCAGTCTATAGGAGAACCTGCACAGGGAGCTTTCTGATTAGTACAAGACTCCTAATCTATGCATTAAAAGAACCTGCAAACTGGGGCTGGAAGTTGAAAACAGAAAAAGTTGAATAGGAAATAAGGCAAATATGTTTAACAGTGGGGGTAGCTAGACAGTGGAAGAGATTCCCCAGGGATTTGGTAGATTTTCCATTACTTGATGTGTGTTTTCTGGCTGAATCCAGAATTTACTGGATGAAGTTGTATTGGTTTAAGCTGCAGACCATATTCCCTGTTTAATGTTTGCTGCCTGTCAGATATGCATTACTTGACAAACTGAAGATGTTAGGCAGCAGCAAACAGATTAATAAGCATTTTAAAATAAATACAAATCAATTTAGAAATCCAGTGCTCCAGCCTGCCATATATTAACTGTATCACAGCTTGTACCCAGTTCAGAAACAAGTTCTGTCACAGTGGTGGAATCAGAAGACAGAGTAGTGGGGGCCACCCTTTTTGGTAGGTGTATCACAAGTTAAGCCCTGTGTCTTCCCCAAATGCCACTTAGATCCTGGATCTGTTGCTCTGCCTGCCCCACTCCCTGATCTGCAATGTGCCCCATACATAGGCTGCGCATGCCACTTGTGGCACATGTGCCCTAGCCTGGTCACCCCTCACTTAAATCACTTCTGGTCTCTAATAAACTGCTTCTTATACATTTGTGAGGAAACAGGCAGGCACTGGACAACCTAGTCAGGATAGAATGCAATCAGATTTAAGGATCAAACTAAATTTTACCTGTAATACCACCTTTAAGTTACAACTAGTGAAACATATAGCATAAGGAGCAATTGCTAGATATGCACTAAGGTCAAGATTTTTTTTTGGTCAGTTTAGGCACTTAAGCTGCAAATAGACACACTTTCAAAAGCATTTAGGTACATAAATCCTATGGAATCAGTGGGGATTAGACACGTAGGACAGAATTTTCCTGCAAAATGTGTAAGTGATGCAGGGTTTTTTTTTAGAGTCAAAGTCCCCCAGCAGCCACACACCAGAGCCTGAACTGCACGTACATAGCTAAATGTCTTCTGCAACTGCAATCCTGCCCTATACAACTAAATGAGTCCCTACTGTGTGTGCTTGGAAGTGATTCAGTACTGTACCCAAGACACCCAAGTTTCTGCTACTGAAGGCAAACAAAAATGACAGCCATTCACTAGTTGACAGATGGGCGTCTGTGTATCCCACCTTTTGCCCAACAACCTAGTAGTTAGAGCACCCACCCAGGACAAAGCCAAAGCCAATCTGGGAAAGCCAGGTTCTAGCTTCACCTGCACTTGTGGGGATTTGACTTTCGATTGCCCACACTAAAAAATAACAGCCTAATCACCAGGCCACACTCAACAGCATGCCTGTGGTGAGGCTAAGAGGGAACAGAAGGTGAATACATTATATAGCCTAGGCATGTGACTCAGGGAGCCAGCTTCTCACATGAACCTTTGCTTCCATGATTGTACATTTTCCATTATGGTGTTGCTGGGCAAGCATATATGGAACTGGGGCATAGAGCAACCTTCACATGCTTGAACTTCCCCCTGCTCAAGCTGATGGAGGTGGGCAAACCAAGGACTGGGGAACTATTTGTTTTCAGATCACCTTGGGCCCTCCAGGCTAGAGTCTTTTCCCACTTGCACTGAAGTAACTCCACTGGGCTAGCGCCTGCTCTCGTGACTGAAATACAAGTTAGACTAGTGCATATGCTGGCATGACTGTAGGTACCAGTGGCTGTGTTGCATTTGGCATTAAGGAGTCATTGGGTAAAAATGCATAACCAGCCTTGGAAACAGGCTAGAACCCTCACCTCCTTCCCCTTCCAGGGCAAGGCCCTTTAAGTTAGGCTCTGGCTTGCATGCTCACTGTCTGGACTCATGACTCTTGCTCTTGGCTGCCCAGTGGACCAGCTTCAGTTGAAACAACTGTCTCTACCCACAAGTTGGAAGTTTGGGCATTATGCTAGGATATCAGAAAGGTGGGTGCAAAGACATTTGCCCTGGGCAAGTGTACTAACTGCTAGGCAATATGCAGGATGAGCCTTACGTTGGCATCTTTGACATATAGCTGCCCGCCCAAATAATACAAAGTCCTGCTAAGATACGTATGCTTTATGCAATCAGAGAAGTAGGCTTCTGAGCAGCTGGACACTTTGTTTTAGCACAAGCTAATATTCCCCACTGGAATAAATGGAGCAGCACATGAATACCTGAGGATCTGTCTCTTGGAGGTTATGGTGGGAGGGTGTTGAAGTGCTAGCCATTGAAATGAATGACAGAACCGGGCACCTGACCCACATGGGGCGGACAAAGTAGACTTTACTTCCAGGGGTGCACAAGCTATGTACTTTTAGTACCTATTTAAAAGTAGCAGGGAACTACAAAGGTAGATAGGGGTCACTGCATCAGGACCTTATCAGGCCTTGTCCCTCATAGTTGAAATGATAGGATTTAACCCTTAGGTGTTTCTGGAAAGCCCATCAAATGCACATTTCCAATTTTAGTTGTCTAAACAATAGTTCTAATTGTCCACATACCATCATAAACAATTACTCATTAGGAATACATGAACAAATACACCTGATATCTACAAAAGATAAATTACCAAGGAGGCAGGCATAGCATTTCCAGAGGAATGTTCTTCCATCCTCCGACTGTTTACAAACAAACTTGAGATTTCTAAGGCTTCATTATGCAGATTTCGCAGCTGAACATGTCTATATCCTGAAGAATATACAATTGGGACAGCAACAAACACTGGTCAACCTTACTGTATTAGAGCAGGATACATGATTAGTGAGCTGAAAACATGAATGTTCAAGCATTTGGTATTGGAGCTCTATCATAACTCTCACAGTAATCTGCCCTGTGCCTGCTGGGAGGGCAGCCTATAAATCAAATAGTGCTGCATTACAATTCCCATGGGATGCCCATCAGGCAGTGGTGAGGCACTGAAACACCCTTTTCAACTGTTAGTCCTTGTGGTGTGTTCAAAATACATTCACACACACAGGCACAAAATGCACTGCAGCTGTAGACAGGACTGCAGTGTTTACTTTGGTCCAGGGCGATGGATGAATGTCCCTAGGCATGTAAAGATTGCTTTGAACGGCTTGAGAGTTATGTTGCATCACTAATCCATTTAAATGTGTTTTAAAATATTTGCTTCTGTAAAGGAAGTCCTGTGTAACATGAAATTACTGTGGCAGCCTCAGCACCTTCCCTTTCATCCTCCTTTCAAGCACACCTATGGAACACAGAGCACAGCAAGGCCGTCCCTCTGCCTTGGTTGGTCCTATTTGCTGCAGCAGCCCCTTGGGACAACGGGCAGCCTGCATATGTATATATGAACCAGCTGGCAGCAGCACTGAACATGATCTGTGCTGAGCACCTGCAGCTTGCTCAACGTCTGGTCACTGTGTACGAAGTGGGCGCAAAGTGCATTACCTCTTTTCAGAGCCTTGAGCGGAATGATTCTTTGAGCAGTTACAGCTGAGCTATTGTTTTCCACAACTGCAAATCGAAGAAGGACTAGATCCTCGAAGTGAACTCGGAAGAGAAACTGTTCATTCCACATAGGGTTGAGAGTATTACGATGAATGGGTTTAGTGCGGAAATGGCAGCTATCCAAAGGCATCCCAAGTACATCAACTTCAATGCAGGGACTTCCTGTACTGTTGCTTGGACAAACGTTCTGTCCAGACACAATCTGCAGCCAGGAAGTACACAAAGTAACCACTGAGTGGGGTCTTTTTTATGTTACATTTTCATATGAAAGGGATCACCGGCTAGTGTGGGACACACTGAGCTACCTGCAACACTGCTTATGCTCTCTAAGTGCCAAAACAATGTTAGAAGCAGAAAATCTTAACCCCAATAGAGTTGCTAGGGTAACCTTCCTCTCTGAAAAATATACCATGAATCAGGCATGGTACTGTGCAAAGTAAATGAAATTTGATCTAGAAAGAATGAATGTGTAGTCTAGAAAAATAGGATCAAATTTTCCTCTCATTTATTTCAGGATAATGCTACCACCTTCAACAATATTGCTCTGATGTAAATGGTGTCCTAGGGGTCTCCTATGCTTTTGTGAAACATTCCAACAAAGGCATTATTTTCAGAACAGGTTCTGGCATAGCAGCTGCTAAATAGTATTGCCCAATTCTGGTTTTTAAAAAAAAATTATTTAGGTAGTGGGCTGGTGGGGGTGGGTTGTTCATTTACTTCCATTTTCTCCCACTGCTCGGTACAAACATGTATAAAGTCTTTTCAGTATAGGGGAAACAAAACTCTGAAAATACCTAAGTACCTGTGTAACTTTAAGGGATCGTCCCACTCTAAATGCTTTCAGGTTGGCGCCCCAATTGATGACAGCATAGGGGAAACAGTGGAAAAACTAACATTCCCACCCTAATAATGTCCATCATAATTATGACAAATAACTGTTATGGGTACACTAAGTATGGTGGTCAAGTTGGCAGCCTCCCTTTAAAGCTGTAGTTACACAATGCCTAATTTCTATATTGGACTTTTAAAAATTTCTTTAAAAGAACTTACTGTTAAAGCGTAGATTGCTGGCTCCACATTATCCAGATCACGTTCTAAAGGACAAAACTGCTGGTACATTGAACAGTTCTTATCCCACAGAACAGGAGCTTTCAAAACATATCCACAGCCACCGTTAGCCTCAAACATTGCTGCATTAAGTTGCAGGGGGAGATCTGCAAAAGGAAAACAGCCATAATTGAACAGTAAAGTCCAGTGGAAAGCTAATAAAATTACTATTTTAAACATTTTTCAATTCTGCAATTGCTTGCTTAGCTGTTTTTGTGCATTTTCTAGTGTTTGCCTTATTCAGGGCCTTGCCACACCTATTCACAGTATTTAGAAAGTTCTCTGAGATTTGAACTAACCAGCAGCTGAGAGGGGGTGTGGGTAGCAGGGGCCCCTGACACTCCATGGGATTCTGGGGTATAGGTTGTAGCCGTGTTGGGTCTAAGGACATAGGCAGACAAGGTTCTTTGGGTAAATCTGATATCTTCTATTAGACCAACTCAAATAGTTGAAAAAAATTCTTCTTAGCAAGCTTTCTGGTATAAATACCCTTCATCAGGCTTAGGAAGCATCTGCAGTTAGAGCACACACCAGCTGTGGATGCTTCCTCAGCCTGATAAATGGTATTTATACCCAAAAGCTTGCTAAGAATTTTTCCAGCTACTTAAGTTGGTCTAACAAAAGGTATCAGATTTACCCAAAAAACCTTGTCTGTCCATGGGATTCTGACATTCCATGTCCAGTCTCTTCTTCCTCTCTCCCCATCTCAGTAAAGGGTGGTGTGTGGCTCTGACAATGGCCTTCAAGTCAGCAGGTGGCAAACTCAGCTCTGGGTCTGGTACTGCTGCGGATTCCAACAGGGACCTGATTGTGCCTGGGACTTGGAGCAGGCCTTGAAAGCTGCACAGCTTGCAGGCTTGCCTGCCTGTTCTCCCTGCTTCCTACTTGCAGCCCTAACCAAAAGGGAAACACTTCGAAGTATTTCAATATACCTTATTATATTAAGGGGTACTATTAGCCAGTGGGCCAGGCCCGTGGAAGCATTTCAAAGGTGTCTAAAACCTTTTGTCATATCTGCCCCTACTCCTGAAGTCCTCTTTTACATAAGGATAGATTGTCATTAGCCCTACCTTGTTTGCACTCAGGAATAAAAGAAGGTAAGTTCCCTTACAACCCTTCTACTGACCATGAGTTTTACACAGATCACTGATCTGCACACTGAGCACTCTGTAGTATCTGTTCACTCCTGCAAACAAGTACACAAAGGGTACAACTACACATGCAATTAATGCTATATGGGTTTACTGTGCATGAATTTACTGTACAGTAAACCAGCCCTGGGTAGGCATTTAGATGTGTGCTACTGTGCAGTAACTATGGCGTGGCTAATTTGCTACCTGCATTTGCAGCCTTTGACTACCTGAAGGGTGGTGCCAAGAGGATAGTGCTAAATTGTTCTCAGTGGTGGCAGCTGACAGAACAAGGAGCAACAGTCTCAAGTTGCAACAAGAGAAGTTTAGGTTAGATATTAGGAAGAATTTTCTTGCTAGAAGGGTAGTAAAACACTGAGACAAGTTACCCAGGGAGGTTGTGGAATCTTCATCCTTTCAAGGTTTTTAAGACCTGGCTAGACGAAGCCTTGGTTAGGATGATCTAGTTGGGGATGGTCCTGCTTTGAGCAGGTGGTTGGACTAGATGACCTCCTGAAGTCCCTGCCAACCCTAATTTTTTATGATTCTTGCACATCTGTACAGTCCTTTTTGTGCCAAGAGAAAGGCTGTTCTCTCAGCACGTACTGAACATCTGTACGTGGCCAGAGACACGTAATAACTGCCCAAGTGTACATATTAACCCCATGGTAAATGGAAAATAAGCTGTGATAACTTACCTTTCTTTCACTGAGGGCTAAGCTATATGGCATAGCTTCCACTTACCATAGGTAGGAGGATAAATACAGGCAATTCCCATGGGGCAGCTGATGCATAGTAGGGCTGTGCAAAGCTTCAGTCCCTGATTCGATTCAGCGGAGATTCGGCTCAATTTGGTGGCCGAATCTCTGAATCTGAATCAAATCAGAGGACCCTTTAATCTCTGCAAATCAAATCAGAAATCTCTGAATCGATTCAGAGAGATTCGGAAAGATGCGGCAATTCAGACATAGATGCAGCTTTAAATTTTTTTTATACATACCTCTAGGTAGCAGGCGGCTCATGAGTGCTGCAGTGCTGGGGCACATGGAGTGTCCCACAGAAGCAAGGGGGACTCCCCAGCGTGCTCGGCAGCAGACCCAGAAGTGGACCTGAAGCACTTCCGGGTACACCGAGGAGCGCACTGGGGGCCCCCCCTGCACCCTCCCTCAGCACAGCAACTGGTGCCTCCTGGGTCTGGGGAGGAACCCAGGGTCACCCCACAGCTGATCACTGAGCATGTGGAAGGCCCCCCGCACACCTGTGGGACGTTCCATGCGGCCCAGCATCGCAGTGTCCACAAGCTGTGCTGGTTCCTGGAGATATGTAGAAGAAACTTTTAAAGCGGTGTCTGTGTCTGAATCACTGATTCCCCAAACCAGCATTGAATCTTCAGATTTGGATTCAACCTAATTGAATCAGGGACAATGATCTGAATCAACAAATCAAATCACTGTCCCTGATTGGGGTCAAATCCAAATCAAAGTCAATTAGGGCCTGCTTCGCACATCCCTAATGCCTAGTAAAATCCCTGCCTCTTTATCTTACAATTAATTATTCTGTGTCCCTAGTCTTATGCAACTCCTCTCATGCGGGTGTCCTTTATATAGTATCATGCACATATATATTTACTCAAACCTTCAATTCTGTCAAACCACAATCTAGGTTACAAATGTGTATTTTTTCTATTTATAACTGGCTGTATTGCAAGTGTTGTATCTCTCCCTATAAATCTATGAACGCAGACAATCGTAGTAAGTAAAGGAACATGGTAAATACAAATCCATAATTAAGGGAGGACTTATAATGGTTTTTAATGGTTATTAATAATGGTTTTATATATAATGGTTATTTACAATAGTTATATGATAACTATAACAATGGGTTTTTTTATATATATATACACACACACACACATACACACACGCACACCCCCCCTGTTATTAATAACCATTAAAAACATTAATAACCATCATAAGTTATGCAAAACAAGCCAGTATACATGAAAAATTACTCTACCCATACCATCTGTTTGGTAGTTAAGTGCCACTAGTTGTATTCCATGGAGCCAGAAGATAAGAGGATGCGGATTTGATGAGTCAATGCGCGTGGCAGCAGGGTATGTTCTCAACAGCTGAAAGGCAGTGTGCTGAATCAGTTTCTGAGAATACCGTCTGCACAGCCGTTTGGCAGCATTCTCATTCAATGAGGAGATATGATAACATTTAGGTGTCCTTATGATTGCACTGAGAGAAGTTGTAGGGTTGAATGAAGGGGAACAAGGTTCTTCCCAGGTCTGCCGCACATCAAAAGGACCTGAAAAATAAACATTACATTCAAATTACAGCTGTAGATCCAAAGTCTCCAAAAAACAATGTATGTGTATATTTTGGACAGGGTAAAAATGATCTCTGAGATGAGTTTGACACTCCTGCTTTAAGGCTGCTCTGATATGTTGGAATTCCAGTGCATCATAGTAGATTCAATTAAGCTTTTGTTCAAGTACCCCCACTGCCATTTTTAAGCTCAGGGATGCTGATATAGGAGACATAGTGGCGCTTTAATTAAAGCAGCTCTCAGAGCTGCTTTAATCAAAGTGCTGCCCCCCGCTCTCAACTGAGCATGTGTAAAAGTGCCCATAACAATTAAATACTAGGACTGAAGACAGGTGTAACTTTTTAACCATTTTAAAAGGGGAGGGGAGTTGCCAATCAGGGTGCACACCAGCAATTATATTATTATGTTGGCATGTTCCTATAGTGACACCACAGTGAGGCAAACTGCTATAAATTTTACCCTGGATGAAACAGGGTTAATGTTCCAATGGCTTTGCTACATTTGTATCACTATGTAAGTATGTAGATGTAGCAGTTTATACCAGTATCATTTGATACTTATACAAATTATTATACCTGTCTCTACCCTAAATGATACTGTGACCAGGCAGATATTAGTAGTTATTTTATTTAAGATATATTTGAATATCATTCACTTACATGAATGAAACAACATATTTAATGTGATAATAGAGAATGGCTGAGCAGTTTAAAATGAGTCTCGTTTCCTAATCCACTGCTAGGAAACTTTACAATACTGTGAGTTACTTACAATACAGTTATTAGTTAAAAGGAAAAAAATGTTAACTATTTTTAAGGATATTATGCTACTATGCTTTTTTTCAAAACCTTAATATGGTTTCAGCAAAAGATGAAAGGTCAAATATAATTGGCTGATTTATCACCTTTCCAGAGTACATGTGGTCAGCATAGGTGCCAAGAGCTAAACCTATATATGGTATTAAATAGGATAAGTTCCTCAATCCTAAATGTAGATCCTGGCAAGGGGTGGTATCTCTTGTCTCACGTTCACTCTGGAAGCCCACTTTTAGAGAGCTCAAAGGTCACCAGTGTAGAAGCTGGGGAGTTTAGATGCTCCATGGTTAGGCAACATCTGAGCAGAGGTTTCATGGTCATAACTTTTGGCTTGGACAGAATTTAATTCTCTGTTCAAATCTAGTTCCATAGGCCACTTTTACCTTTGAAAATGTCTCATATAATTTAAAGTGAGGTATCAAAATTCAGCCCACAGTCCATATCCAACCCTCAAAGCCCTATCATTTGGCTTACCCTTCTGTCTGCAGAACATGGACTGGATCTGGAGCAAGTGGTAGGGGGCTGGATCTGGTGTACATGCTGCACGCAGTACCTGGTGCAGATCTAGGGCACATGCTTGCACTTAGCACAGGGCCAGATCTGGTGCTTGTGCTATACACAGCACCTGACATGGGGCTGTATCCAGCATGTGAGCCAGTACTTGGTGTGGGGCTGGTGCACACCTTGCACACAGCACCCACACAGGGCCAGCCCCACGCATCAGATAGAGCACGTGGGGTCAGTCTGTGGGCACAATTTGGCCTACAAACAGGCACCATGCTACTCATCTGGCCAGTGGGGCCAGATGAGTTTGACACTCCTGCTTTAAGGTATAAACTTGATGCTAATGTGGGTCTTTATAGTGTAAGGTATGTTACTTGAAATATGTTTTAGCTTTCTGTCATTTGAATTAGCAATTAATCAATCAATTAATTAATTCACAAATTAATCCTAATTAATATCCCATTACTTGACAATCAGTACTTCATTTATACTGGAATGTTTGCCTGCTAATGAAAAATGATTCCAGAGTATGGAAGCAGCATACAGAAGCAGATAGTGGTAGATCTTTAACTGTTTGGCCTGGTAAACATGGTGGACTACAGAGTCATTCCACATGCCCAGTGAAAGAAGATGCTGAATTTACCTTTTCCAGATGCTTTGGCAAGTGTTGCTGACTCTCCAGGGCTCAGCCTGCCAGGGTTGTTTCCAAAAATGGACTTCCTGCTTTTTCTTTCCTTTCCCCTGCTAGAGCCAGATGGGTTTAGAGTTGACAGGCCTATTCCCAGAAAGTAAAACAACTGAGTCAAAAAACATGACCAAGAGGGCATGACATTTTCCATAATTTTTCACACTATTTTTGAAGCACTAATACTCTTGTAGTGCATAGGGTACTAGCAAATTATTCCCACTAATGTAATACACATAACCTATAGCATAAAGAAGAGATTCAGATGCAGCAGAGACAAAATTTATGATACAAACTTACTTAAGATTTATCCTTGGATATAAAGCAGGAAATTAGTATTTGTCTCCTATTACTAAACAGCCCCAATCAACATCAAGACAAATGCTATAATAACAGTCTCAATAAACCCAGAACTAAAGCATATTACCTACATAACTAATCGGATATACTTGGAAATTAAGACTTAAAGGTACAGGTTATTCTGGGACACCTGACATAATGTTGCTATGTGTTCAAGTGAGCCCAACAGCAAGACTTCATAATAACCCTAAAGGACAATCCCAAAGCATTGCAGGCTAATTTACTAGTTGACCCAAATTATTTTCTATATCTATGTCCTATTATTAAAAATTGATCTTTATAATTTCCATTTCAATATTGGAAAACACACATGTGCCAACTCTATTAACTGTTTAATGCCTGATGTGTTTTGTGATGCTCTAAAAATACTCATACATGTATATTCAGAGAAAATAACCATTAAAAATCTTAATCTAAACTCAGCTGAAAGCAATGGATTCAATTGCCACTGATTTAAATTCCTTTCTATTGACCCAAACTGGTTTTGGTTCAATATAAAAAAGTGTCATGAAATTCTTTTGACATCAGTACAGTGCATAAAAGTGATGTGAGAGATGTTCTTAGAACCAAGATACAGTCCTAATTTACAATTTTCCTTTTTGTTATAAATTTGAAAGAAACATCTACAAAAATATAACTTAAGAATTTAAAATAAATTGGAAAAAACTACTGAAATTAGTTGGACTACTATGCAGAAAAAAGCAACATATGGGGCACGTCTACATGTCGCTCTACAGTCATAGAGCAACGTGCAACATTGCCAGACTGTGCTACAGTGATGTAGTGATCATGTGGGTCTACATGTGATTGGCAGCTACAATCACCATGGTGGCATGCTCCCCTGATATAGCACGCCACTACAGCGACGTAGTGGTGAAATCCAACCATAAGCCATGTGCACAGCACAGTAACTGCCCATACTGTGCCATGCTTTAGTACTTCCAAAAGGAAGTGCTAAAAACTAGTGCTGTAGCAACGTTGCCATACAACAATGTGTAGACACACCCATAAAGGACCAGAAAGAGTGCAAGTAAAAAGTAGCATTATTTTGCTCCTTTTACACCTTATCCTCTTAATATCGTGGTTGGCAACTCTGTTCTGCAGTGAAAAGAGCCACTCCCATCTGCTCACTGGACCTGTCATCTCATAGGCCCAAACTCAAGATGTTACAGAAAGATTGCAGAGACACATCTGGGCCTCAAACTACTAACTCAGGGTGCTCATCTTTGTTGGCTCTAATGATACTGTCAGGGGCACCTGATCAAATCAAAACTGACTACAAGGCTCTGGGCATGAGGGTGGAATAGTTTCCCACAATTCTGTCTACCTGAACCCTGGATTAGTGCTATAACCAGGGGTTAGAGTAAAAAGGGATAAAAAGTAAAAGAAGATAGAAGTAAAAAAGTAAAAGTAGTAAATGAAGAAAGACCTTCATTTTCATTATTTAAACAGGACCAGTCCCTCCACAGTTTCTGCAAGAAGAGCTTACCTGCTTTTATGCAGGAGAAGGCTCAGGATTGCCAGTCCCAAATGGAGAGAAGCCCTACACTTCTCAGGGAGATAGGTGCTCACCCCCCTTCTCTCTCATCAACATTTCTTAATGCATAGTTCGGGCAGCTCCTTACTCAACATACCATCTTATGTGAATTCCATTCTTAGGTGCCTAAGTCTCCTTGGCATGCATTTTGTGGTTGTAAATTCCACTTGGAAACAGAGTGCCTATCCCCCGACTTAATTTATCCACAGGCTTCCACAGAGAAGGACAACACTGATACCTGATATTTCAGGTATCAGTGTTGTATTAAGATGAAGTGACCCATGATTAACAGCCAGTACAGAACTTCCATGGTTCATCTGGAGGTGCAATGTAATGTAACAAACATAGAGCTGGACGAGCATCCTGAGAAATAGGCCAAGTTTCCTGTAACTGTAGGAAACCATTTATATAATCCCTTTTGTAGATTGATCAAGGTCCATCTTAAAACTAATTAGGGTTTTTGCCCCCACTACTCCATTAGGAAAGCTACTTTAAAAACTTACTCTTCTGCTAGGAAACTTTTAATATTTAGCCTATATTTATTTGTAGCTAATTTATACCCATTTGTCTTTAAGCCACCACTAAAACATGCCCTTCTGTTAAAGTAATTTCCCTCACTCATGTTTACCCCCTTAATATGTTTACAGTAAGATTTGGAAAAACATCTACAAAAATGTATCTCCTTTCAGTTTTCGAGTAACTAAGCTCTTTTAGTGTCCTCTCATAGGATAGGCTTTCCATTTTCCTGATCATCTTTCCTCACAGTCCTCCCCTGCTGGTTATTTGACTGAATTTTTCTTCAAAAGGGTTGACCAGAATTATAAACACTAATCCAGATGAGGGCTCACAATGGCATTAATACTTCCCTATTTCTACTGGAAATACCTTGCCCAACATATCCTAGGATCATATTGGCCATTTTCATGGCTGCATGACACTGAGGGCTTATAGTCACCCTGTCCTCAGCTGATATACTTCAGTCTTTCTCCTCTCCTATAGTTAAGGGTGAAGGTTTGACATAGAGATTTTAGGGACTCCTTTGAATAAGAATTGTCTGTAAAAGGAGAGGACTGGACTTCATGGCTGAGGAGGCACCTTCCAATCCAGTTCTATATGTTACTGGTTCCACATTCTTGAGTTCTCTATTTATAACAGAAATTCTTGTTAGTCCCTAAATACATGACCTTGCCCTTGTTAAATTAGTTTACTTCTTACTATTGCTGTGTCCTATAAATGAGTTAAGGGACATCTTAGTGAAGGCAGAAAGCAGAATGATAAAGTGTCCAGAGAATAGGTTGATATAATGGAGACCTATTACTACAATGACAGATAAATAGCCAGTCAATGAGTATTAGAAGTAGCCAGCCAAGCAGAAAGGATTAATACTTCCTAAATGATTAATAAATGAAAGTTTTATAGAGAGGTTGATAAACCCAAAGGGCACATCCAGACGTGCATGGACGTTTGGTTCCCTGGGGACAAGTAGCAGCGGTGCACCTCGTGCCACTGCTAATTGTCCTCGGGGAACGCCTGTGCCATACATGCTTTGGTGCACGGCAAATTGGCCTGGGTGGGGTAGGGGAGGCTGGGGTCTGGACTGGGCTGGTCCTAACAGTCTTACCTGTGGTCCTGGGGGCCTCCCAGGGCTGTAGCTGTGGCGATTCTGCCATGTGGAGCCTGGCTGGCAGTGGAGCGCAGCTCCACTTTTCAACAGCATGCACTGACTGAGCGTGCATGGCTCCACTTTATTTTCTACAGGTTTTTTTTTGACCCTTGGATACCTGGGGTGTGGCGCATGCTGGGACGGTGTGGCCTTATAGCATGGAGAAATGTGTTTGCAGCACCATGTACTACAAGACCATGCTCATCTGGACACACCCAAAGAGTCTAAAACAGTAGGCAAGCTTTTCAAGTGATAAGCCTGATTTATCGAGCTTATGTCCATGGTGGGCTCATGCTCCTGATCTGGGCCTCTGCCACCAGTGTCACTTTTCCCCACTGCCCACCCACCCAGCTGCAATGCAGCAAGGCACAGATAAAGCTCCCCTAGTGCTGCAGGCTAGATCCAGTAGCTCTGCAGGTCTTCAGGCCATATAATGCTGATGCCCATCATAGACAGTTAACAGAAATAACAGTTCATCAACATGGAGACACGTACAGATTTAGAGAGAGAAAGGAATGAGTTGCAGCTTCTGAACATTCAAGGGCAAACAGGGAACTGGCCTCACAAACAGTCAAATCACGGCAAACAAGACATTTCACCTGAGAATTACAGGTGACTGATAGCACATGCAGCATGCCTGTCCATCCTGGGACTAAGAATGAGAGAAAAGTTTGCAAAGTGCACACATTACTTCTTAAAAATTCCAGGCCTGTACCTATACTCCAGTTTCATGCCAATGCAATTTCACTGATACCACTAGAGCAGTGGTTCCCAAATTTCTGGACTCAAGGCACTGCTCATTAGACTCAAAGCACCCCTTAGAAAATGCTAGCTCTAAAGTTTTACTAATTTTTTGACCACGGAAAAATAATAGAACAGATTTTCTGTAGCAAAGAATTCAGAAAGACCACAATAGGTCAAAATGTTTTTGACACTGTGGATTCCTATTTGAAATCTCTTAGTTTATTTTGTGAATCATGTGTAGGTGTTCTCACTGGAGAAAAGTATTTGGCATGCAAGATCTATTTCAAAATAGTTGGGTGGAGCCAGTCATTGAGAAAATAGGATAGTTCTGCTCTTACTAGCAGAAGGAGAGCAAACTGAGCGCTAACCATATGCAATAGCTTAGGAGTGAGCTATGTCAGGAAAAGTGTGGTTTCCTCAGCCTCTCTCCTAGGGAAAGCAATAGGCCTCTTTCCCAGAGTGAAATTCCATGGTGTAGACTGGATTTCCAGTCTACAACACCTCTTATATGTACCATAATGCCACAGTAACACAAGGTAGATTGTGCCCTTACATTTCCTCACAAGGACATCTCACAGGTGATGTGTTTCCCCTCTCTTTTCCCCTCTTGTAGAGCAAAGAGAGGCATTAGAGCATTATCATCTTTAGACTGAATGCATGGGGTGGCAGCCCTGCAGGCTCAGCTGTAATTGTGGCCTTCTTTCTGACAGGTTTTGACTTGTTTTAATCAGTTGCAAACAACTGTAGACTGGTTTAGACTGGTTTAAACTGGTTGAAACAGCTTCTGGAAGCGGTTACAACTGGTTTAGACTTGTTTTAATCAGTTGCCAGTCACAGGCTCCTATTTTTCCCAACTAATGTATTTCCATCTTTCCAAAGATAAACAAGCAGAGAAAGGAATGTAAACCACTACAGGTCTGCATGCTGGGGTCTTTATTATGGCACATCCCCTCCCTTCATATTGGTTACACCTGCCATCTGAGACACATGCCCAAGAGCCTCTGCCTTGGTCCCACAGCTTCCTATTTCAGTCTTTCCTGACGGCACAAGTTGTTTAGGTGTCTAAACTCCCAACAGGATTCACATTCTTCTGCCCATCTCACCTACAAGCAAGGACTACATTAGCACTACAGTCACCAGTCTTCCTCATTACATCATGGCCTAAACCCCAATGTTCTCTACTAGCTGGGGCCTGTGTGGTGTTCCTCGCCTCCCATCCTCTTTCTTCACAGTGGCATCACCCTGGGTGTGGAAGGATCATTAGATGTGTTCTGGGAAGGTAGTATTTTTGCCAGAAGAGGCAGCCTATAAAAGTAAGGTTTCTACCCATACCTATAAGCTGTCATCTGCATGAAAACTGATTTTCTTATTTATCCCATGCGTGTCTTGTATTAAGGCAAAAGACATGTAATTAGTATTTCTTTCCTAACCAAATCTACAGAATGCCAGTTAACATCACAAATACATTTTTTTAGCAAGTGACACCTCAGATTACAACTAAAAGAGATAGGAGACTAATGTTTCAGTTCCCAATTTACATTGTATATTGGACAGCACTTTGTGTTCAGTAGATTTCGCTGATTTGAGTATATTTGTTTGTATTAACTCTTGATAAGCAAACAACTGTCAATATTTCTATAGAGAACCATTACACTAAAAAAACTTGCTTTTAATTTCAGCACACTAAAGGAACCAATAGTGAGCAGTGAATTCACAATTATAAGGAATTCACTGCTCACATGTAGCATGTCAACCACAACGCACTCATCCTTAGAGTTCTACATCACACGACAAAAAGGAAGTAATAAACATCCTCAACTTTCCTCCTCCATTTGTTCTCCAATTGCTGCCCCTTTTCCATTACCAAATGAAGGCCCTCCCAACTAACCCTCCTAGAGAACACTGCTACATATCTTTCATGGCCCAGTTTCATCACACCTCCCAGTTGTGCCTCTATCCCACCTCATGGCCCACTCTCCAGATGTGTGCTACTATGTCAGTTTTCTTTTGGACTTTCTCCACTGCCCAAGTGATTACTAGCTTAGCTGTTGAACCAAAAAAGTTGGTTGTGGATGACATGGATAGTAATGTTGGTAATGCCCTGAATCAAGAGGCATATCACCAAAACAGAATAGACTGGCCAGTTACAACTGCTAAGAGATGCAGTTATACTTAAAAAAATTTCATCCTTAAATTTTGTCTGTTTTTCATTTTTGAAATGATGTTGGGGGGGGTCAGTAGGATATGTATGTGTCAAAATTAATGTTACCAAATCTCCTTTTAAAAGGAGGATATAGTCCTTTTAGCCTGTGCTGCAGGAATTCTCATCTCTACATTTGCGTGTCTCCCTGCCCAATAACTAATTCTGTCCCTTAACTTCTAAATCAATTCAGGCTCCCAAGGCCCCATAACAATTCTCTTTGCCACAACTGTTCAACCCACCCCCGAATCCTCATACCTGTTCTGCTTCTAGGTCAGTTCCATCCTCGTATCCCGCCTCTCCTCAATTCTATCCTACATCTGCTCAGTCAACCTGCTCTCACACCTGTTCTGTCATCCCCCAACATCCTCTTGCTACACCTAGGCCACTCCCAGGCCTCGGTGGGTTGTCAGGCCAGATGTTGCTTATAGGAAAGGAGGTAGTAATATTGCAGCTGGTCTTTCTCCTCTGCTCTTCCTCTACCCCTTCTGTGTGACTGCTTTTGGTTTGAGGAGACTTCTTGTAATTTCCCTAATTAGCTGTTTTAACCTCATATTGCCTAGCGGAAAGGTATCCAAAGAGGGGGTTTCCCTAAAGTCAGCTGGAAGAGAAGGAGCAGGGGGAGTCTTGTGAGTTGGTTTAACTCCTTAGCATGCAGATCATGAGGAAAGTTTCTGGCAATCATGAGACAGGTTAACCTGGAGCTAACTCTTAAGAAAAGTCCTGATGTGCCCCACCTGTCAGTGGCCGGAAGTTCATCCTCATCCCTGGCACCCGAAGTGAAAACTTGGAATCCATATGAAAAAAACCCACTCCCCGCTATTATTCACATAGGAATTAGCCAGTTCTCCAAGTCATAAAGAGTGAAGTTTTCAGTTTCAAATAATCGTATAAATGACAAATTGCATCTTTATGTAACCTAACAAATGACCTTCTACTGCTCTTTCCCTGTGGCACTCTGCATTTTTTTTTAAAGTATTACATTTTTGTATTAAAGATCCAAAGTTTGTTATGGGGGTGCCAAGGTTGTGGTGTATAGAATGGGCTAGAATGGACATTTTTGCAGACTTCTTTGGACTAAATGAACACTACATGGTTGCTAGCAATCACAGAAGTCTAGGTTCAGTGGTCCTTTCCAGTCCTACGTGCCTGATGAATTTATGCAGGCATTTATTTCTCAATCAGCAGCCATTACATAGAATATATCAGCATAGAAATAAACATTCCTTATATATTATAATTTAAAATTACTTATATTGCAGAATTGCAGTAGATCACTGCAACATTGGAAAGAATAAGAAACTTTAAAGCATTAAGTAGGTAAGTACACTTACCAGGGAATTTAACAGCTTGGCAGTAGATGACAAGATCTGAAAGCTCTGGTGCTATCTGTCTACTTTCTTTCTTATTTTGTGGAAGATAAAATTCTTCATCCAATTCCATATCATACACCTAAGTGACAATTCAAACGATGCATAATATGAAAATTACTGAAAATTAAAAGTATTTACTACACCTGATATATGCCCACAATGTTTTTGTCATAGTCACCACATATATATTATCACATAATGGATCTAGGTGTTTATTATGGCTGTGCAAAATGGCACTGTTCCATTTCGACTTGCATTTCAACATTTCAGCGGAACACTATTTCGTATTTTGTTTCAATTCGAAACCGCTGTTCTGTTTAATTTGTACTGAAATATGTACTGAATATGCTGTTTTGAAATTTTGCCCATAGGCTATAATGGGGAAGCTCAAAACAACCTGTCACTTTGCCATTTCTGGCTCTATTTGGATGCAGCTTATGGGAATAGTAGCCCCTTTTGAGGGCATGCAGTCTACCAAGTTTCAAGGAGATAGGTCCAGGGTTTTTGAGGAAAACTGCACCTCAAAGTCTTAAAAGCAAAACTCATGTCATGTGTATTAAGCCACAGCGGGGTCAGAACTGCAGGGATGCTAGCCCCTGCTGAGGCCATGAAGCCCACCAGCTGTCAAGGAGACAGGTGCAGGGGCTCTGGATTCTGGGACCCTGTACCTCTAGGTGCTGACAGGCAAAACTGGAACTCATAGATCAGTAACTGACACCAAGGCAGAAAGCAGGGCAGTTCAAACAATGCTGCCTTTTATGCAGTTTTTCCATTCCTCCCCCAGAGCACTGGGATTGGAAGGGACCTCAGGGAAGGATCACAGTCATTGGCCAGCTACACAGTCAATAATGAAAGCACCCCTTCCCCCTTCTTCCCTCCCTCTCCTTACTTTAGTTTCTGTTGCCCTGCAGGCAAGCCCAGCTTGAGCTTTGCAACTCAAAACATTTTGAAAATTTGGAAACACTTCAACTTGCCTCATTTTGTTTCAAGGCTGTTTCAAAGCTCTCCGTTTCATTTTGATTTTGCTGTTTTGAGCTCTAAACGACTCAAAACAGTGTCAGAATGAAACTGCTGGTGAAATTTCACACAGCTCTAGTGTTTATCTAGCTCTCTGTGACTACATTTGTACTACAGCATAGTTTCTCAACACATGGTATGTGTACCCCTGGGGGCACGCAAGACACAGGCAGGGGGTACACGGGAGCAGAAAACCCCTGCAGCAAGGGGGCGCCACTACTCCCCCTGCCGCTGCTGGGTTCATGTCCAGCCACTCACCCCAACCCCCAAGCCAGCCAAAGGCTGCTTTTAGGAGTGGGTGGGGGGGCACAAAGATACCCGCACACTCCCCACCGACAGGCAGGTAAGTTTTTTTTCTTGTTTATTCTTTTTTATTCTGGGTTTTGGGAGGGGGCAAACTGAGGGCCCCAGAGTGTAGGAGGGGCAGGGCATTGCCCCACTCCCTCCTGCACTGTGGGGACTGGCCCCATGACCCAGCCTGCCCAGGGCCCAGTTCACTGTGGATGGGAGGGCTGGCGGTGGCACTGGGCTCTTCCCAGTGCTTGGGGCAGGCTGTGGTGATAGGAGAGGGGATTCTCGCTGCCCACCCAGCACCGCTGCCACCAAACAGGAAAAGCCCTGTGCTGCCACCAGCCCCGCCTGTAGTCAGCCTGGGCTCTGGGGCAGCTGCAGCAGGCAGCAGTCAGGCTGCAAACAGCTGCACCAGTCTCTGCAGCCCCAGCATCAGCTCCATGCCTGTGACTACATGTGCACCTCAAATCAGAGATCAAGTTTATGCCCACTCTCTGCTCTGATGTGTGTGTTGCTGATGCCGGGACTACGGAGCCTGGTGCAGCTGTTTGTAGCCTGCTTACTGCAGCTGCTCCAGAGCCCAGCTGGCTACAAACAGCTGTGCTCGGCTCCGAGCCCCATCATCAGCTCCATGCTGGCAGTGACTACATGTGTGCCTGAGAGCAGAGAGCAGGGACAAACCTGCTCTTTGCTTTGAGAGGCATGTGCAGTTGCTGGAATGGAGCTGATGCCAAGGCTGTGGAGTCCAGTGCAGCTGTTTGCAGCCTCCCTACTGCAGTTCTTCAGAGCCCAGGCTGGATACAGGCGTGCCGGTGGTGGCACAGGGCTTTTCTGGGCTGCACTGCCTCAGAGCCCCCTCCCCCCTGCCATCTGCTTGGAGCTGCAGGATGCTGGAGCAACTCCTTTGCAGCCTCCTGGCTGCAGCCAGCCCAGGCTCTGGCTAGCTGTGCCAGCCACAGAGCCCGGGTTGCCTGCAGCAGGCCTTGCAGTCTCCCAGCCACCTACTGGGAATAGCCCAGGGTCCACGGCCCCTGTTTCTCCCTATCACCCCAACCACCTGCCTGCTCCGCAATTACGGTTGCTACCTGTCCCCTCTCTCTTCCCCCTTCCCTCTCTCTCTTCACCCTCCCAACTTCCCTGTCTTGCTCTCTCTCTCTCTCTCCCTGTATCCTTGTCTGTCTCTGTCACCCTCTTTTCCCTTTCCCTCTCTCACCCCTTTCTCCTCTCAAAACTATGGTAAAAATATTGGTGCAATGCACATTGCGCGGCGCTTTAAATTCCCCAACAATAATTTGGCATGCTACGCTTTGCGTGACACTGGGTGCAGCCCTCCTAGCTTTGGCCAACATCACCTCTAGCCCAGGTACATTCTTGAGCACCCCTGGTGTAAAAGGTAGCATCCCTACCCACACCAGATCAGACATCTGTCATATCATGGCCTTATATACGCAGCCCTTCTTCCAACATATGGCTCACATTAGTCTGTAAATATAAAATCCCCTGGAAAATTAAGTGTTGGGGTACTTATTCAAATTTTCAGAAGTTATGGAGTACTTGCTACTTAAAAGGTTGAGAAACACTGTACTACAATGTGCTCATATTGGTTATATGGCATCTTAAATAGACAATCTTGAGTAAGAGGATTGATATCCTATTTATCTTAGTAACTTCCCATAGATTTAATGTTTGACTGTGCCAGGGAACACAGCACATACCCGTACAGGTTACACATCTTGGGCTTCATCTTGTACAATTCAGGTATGGGATGCTATATGTATAAATATGAGGTACAAAACATGACTGCAGCAAAATATGAACCTGCATTAATGGCACTTCTGCTGTGCAATATCAAGCACCGGATTCTCAAAACTGGGTAAGTACTGAAATATGCAGAAAAGTATCTAACTCTGTTTAGACACCTAATCCCATTTATTTCAGTGGGAGGTAGGTGCCTAAAAAACTTCAAATATCTCAGTCCTAGTGGATCTCTCTCAAGGGAGACTTAGGTACCTCATTGGTTTTGAAAAGCCCATTAGGAATCTCTTTACATCTTAGCCATCTAAATGACTTTAAAAAACCTGGCTCCTAATGATGTACACCTATTAACAGAAGTGAGGTCTGAGTGCAGAATGCGTATCAACACAGCTCATTTGCATCCTGAGGACAAGGCTGTAGCCCATGTGTCCCCAGATATATAAATTCTCCATACACACCTACTTCAGCTGCTGTGGCTGACCACTAAGCACTACACAAGCAGTTGCAGAATGAAGGCCTTACATATATATAAAGAAATTGCCATTTAGGAGCCTGAAGCAAGCCTGTCCCACCAAAACTTTATTTTTAGCCACCTCTGGTACATGCTTATCAGCAAATTCAATCAGCATGAAGCAGCAGTGCACACATGCTACTTATAAAGACAAATGATTTATTTCCTAAAACCGGTTTCTCATTTATTTATTTGACAAAAAGTGAGAGTCCATTATTCCAGCGTGCAGGTAACTTGTGCCACACACACACGTGCAGAGTTGGGAGTTCAGCCAGAAGGGCTGATGTTCAATTTGACCTTGATGCAGTAATTTGGAGTGTGCGTTTTCCTTTATTAACAAGAGTGATTTATCTCAGTGCCACCCAGCCTTACCACTGTCATGAGATGGACAAGTAGTGCAGGCCGGTCTATGAACTGGATCCCTCATAAAGTCAGTACATGAAGTCAGTCCATGGGTGCAATCCAGCATGCTGGGCCATGCACTGGCCCAACCTCATACGATGGCCCAATCCTATGTGCCTAGATCCTGCTGAGCACCAGCCTAATCCCGTGCACCCAGATCCAGCCGTGTGCTGGCCCAACCCCAAGTGTCTGCATCTGGCCACATGCTGGCTCAGTCTGGCCCACAGGGCCACATCATCTCGACTGTGAGGCTCCCTATGGTTCCAAAAATTTGGCTGAAGAGAAGCAGCTATTAATGCTGTCACTGCTCCCCACTGCCAAATTTCCATACCTTTGGGGAGCCCCATAAGCCAGATCACACAGTTCTATAGGTTGGATCTGGCTAATGGGAGTGGGGTTGAGCACCTTGATACATGCTAACTGTCCCTGGAGTTATGTGTAACCACTGAGGAGAAACTAACCCCATCTGTTATAATTCTGATGCTTATCATTCAATACTAGAGAGATAGAGTTAAAACTGAAAAAGCTTAGAAATGTAGCACAACATCTGAAAGAAAAGTCCATAAAAGGTAATTTTTAACTGAGCAAAAAAAATAACAAAAATGCTTTCTTTTAAAAAAGGAAGAATATTTTGAAATATATTAAATATTTTGAATATATCTGGAAGAATAAGGGTGGGAAACTAAGAAAATGCAGCCTCAAGGGGACAGTAACTGTGCAAAGAGATATCTACACAGTTCAGCAAACTCTCACAATAAGAACATGCATAGAAATGGGCTGTGAAAAAAGGGGATGAATCAGCTGAAATAATGAGAACAAATAAAAACAATCTTAAACATGAAGTCCTTACAGTTTTGGCTGGTTTTTTTATTGCTACAAATAAGCCAAATTGAATGCTTTCTCTTAGTCCGTAGAGAGGGCCCCTGAAAAGCTGGGCCAGGAGCAGACCAAGAGTCCATTGTGACTCTGAGTCACAACTTGCTTTTTGGCTCCCCTCTCACCCCATGGTGGCACAGCTCTGCTATCCCCTGCAGTGGGGAGGTAGAACTAAATGGAGAACAGAATTGGCTTTCATTACTTATGCAATGTCCTTAACAATGTCCTACTCTCCCTCCATCCTTCCTTCCAAGGGGAAGCAGCTGGCTCTCTGATAGTCTGCCCAGAAGTGAGCTGGTAGTGGGAAGAGCCAGGGCTCCTACAGCCAGGGCACCAATTCCTTGTGCCTTTCTACTTCAAGCGTCCCAGGATGGCTGCAGCCCTTGGGCTGTGACAGAGCCACTGCTGATCAGTGGAGCTGGCAGCAGCAGCCGCATGGCTGCCCAGCTCTCCCAGTCAACTGATTTGTGGAGCTGGGCAGTGGTGGCTCTGTCACTGTTGCAGTTGAAGCTTTGCTGGGTATAGTAGTTGTACAACTGCCCAGCTTTGCCAATCACCAGATTAGTAGAGCATGCAGGCAGGTGGTTAGGGGGGAGAAGAGAAAGGAGCAAGGGTTAGCAAATTCCCACTGCCAGAACAGTTCTCACCCCTGCTACTTCCACAGGTACTGGTGGCTGTTTTTGGCAGCTGTTACTTTTCAGAAGCTGCCAGCTGATCACTGACAGCCTGCCCTCTTCCCTGAGTAGAGAGGGAAGGGTGACTTCCCTGTGGGCAAGGGGTCCCAAGAACCAGCCCCTTTTGCTCCTGACTGAAGAGCTTGCTTTTGAGATGACTTTGTAACTCTCCAGCAAAGGAGCTGGAACACCTTTACACCCCTATAGGAACGCCTTTACACCCCTAGAATGATGTTTTTGTAGTGCTACAAAGTACTGAGACACATGCCCAGTCATCTAAACAATCCAAAACCTCTTGAATTTGGTCTGTGTTCTGGGGAAAGGAATGGAAAAGAAAAGGAAAAAGCAGTATTACCTTTCCTTTATTGCTGTAAGTAATGCAATCAGTCTTCTTTATTCTCTTGGCAATTTCTTCATTATATTCAAACTGTAGCTTATCCCCAGCTGACTTACTTTCAGGTCGGTCTTCCAGAATGTTATCTGTAAATTAACAGCATTTAATTAATAATTGATGTTTAGTTAACATTTAGGCAAATAACTTTGGCTGCAAATTTTAGTTCAACTAACATGATATTGAATAAAGCTCCTAATGACACATCTGATTATCTGATGGCAAAAGAATATATTTACTGGTCAAAGCACTTCTCTGTCTGTGATAATATTCTATTTTTAAAAATGTAGTTTTGTTTTTCTTGGCATGCATCTCTTTCATGAAAGTTTCTTCCCTGTCTTTTTTGTTCAGTACAGGTTAACCACATAAAACCATTTCATAAACCATGAAATAAAGTGGTTCTAGGTTTTCTTTTGGCAAAGCAAGAATCCAAACAATTGGCTAGCCATCTGAATTAAAAGGCAATATTCTTGAATTGTAGAAGTTCAAATTTAATTTAGTTACTACTCAACTATCTTAAAGTTAGCTTTACATTTTATATTTTGTTTTTCATCCCCCTGTCAGTTAGCACACACATGCACACACACATAACCCCTTTCTGATACAGCTGAAGCATTCACCTCCAAGGAGAAAAGTACCTCATGTTTTTGTTAGAAACTCAGCTTAATTGATTTATTTGAGTGGAATGATTTAAAATAATGGGAAACTGTCCCAAAAGGAAGTATTTTAAATTCACTCTAGATGTATAGTATGTCATATGTGCCTTGGTAGCTTATTAGAATATAAATGCTTTCTAATGCAGGTCCCTACCTTATGAAAATATTTTACCACATTCTGTATTAATGAAAACAAGGAACCATGTAATAACACTATGCATTTGCAGTAAGTTGGAAATACAGTGTTAAATCCATGCAGTTAAAATGCTCAACCAAACGGCCTTTACCTTCCTGGCTGTTAGGAGCAGGGGAAGCATTAAGGACATCAGCTATAGGAAGAGTCAGAAAGGGAATAAGAATAAAGGAAATTAAGAAACACAGTGAAAGAAATGAAAATTAAGTGTCAGTTGTAAAATCAGAAGCATTATGTAAAGCTACAATACTTGTTAAAAATAAAAAAAATCTCCCAAAGTTTTCAGACTATTATTTAGATTAGTTCTGCCAGAGATTATTGTAACTTAAAATAACAAAACAAAAAGGGTAACCATTATAATAAAGCAGTAATCCATGCACAGGTTACCTTGTCTAATGCACTGTGCAAATTTTTAGTTGTTGTTTCAAGTTTTTCAAAACTTCTCTTGACTAATTTTAAGTACTACTTAATGTGGAAAAGTTGTAAAATTTTCCTGGCCAGTAAATCAGAAGCATCTACGTCTGACAAGCATATTTTTGCTTACGTCCCTTACAGATTCTTCCCCACAGGAAGAATCCTCAAGTAACAATTTAAGTTGGGTTTCCAGCTGCCTTGCTGGAGCAGGCACTAGAATCTCACCCATAATTAACTTAAATGCAGCAGTGAACAAAGAAATGATTACCAAGTCTGCTTATTAATTTGATTTCTTTAGCATCTCTATGAGAGAAACAAAGAACTATTTAAACAAGCACTGCACTGCAAAGAGAGCTGAACCTGGTAAACTTTCTGAACTTCACCAGTTGTATGAAGGCCAGGCATCACAGGACCTTAGTTTTAATAAATAAAATATTTCAATATTTTGCTGTATGTCTGGGTGGTATGAATTTTGCAGCCAGTTGTGATGTATCTTTATATGACACAGTTTCTGATAATGTCTGAAATCAGTAGCTAATGCCACTTCTGAACATCCCTAGTGAAACTTAACTGACCTTAGGGACATACTCAGTCCTTCTCTGACAAGTATCTTTAAAGTGGTCAGCACCAGAAGCAAGCACTCAGTAAAATGACACTCTGCTCCTGCTCTGAAGACTGTCTGTAAAAACCAGCTTAACTGTTGGCTACCACAATTAACCCATTAATACAACAATCATTAGTTTGATTTCTGGATGCCAGCAATGTGAATGCCAAGAAAATGGCATGTTTAAGAGACATTTAGGCCTAGATTGTGACTATAAACCTTCTGCCCTGGAGAAAAGTCTCCAGGTTACTGCACTATCCTGTGGTGGTGCTAGGTCTGTGTTTCAGTTTTTGACTAAGGCAAACTTAACTGATTTAAAGATATAATGGAACATATGGAAAACTGTTACAATTGTATAATTAAAAAATTCACAAACATAATTACCATCTGAGAGAGATTCATAGTCATAGTCATATTCATCTTCTTCTTCCTCCTCCTCTTCATTAGTTGTGGGGTTAACAACATTAGCACCATTACTAGCCTGTGCTTGCATGTATGCCAGTTGGTGTGCCTATAGCGTCAGAGTAATTAAAAAAAAATCATAAATATTTCTAAAAATTAAACTTTCTCTTATTTGCATGTGTCTTATTTTTCTCATATGATAGATAATCTGATTTTCTGCTTTCCTAGGAGGAGAAAACAGACTGTCAAGAGCAAGATAAAATACCATACTAAAACTTACTTAAAATACCATACTAAAAATTATACTAGTATGAAAGGTTTAATGTAATGTGTGAATTTACACCACTATTGTTATACAGGTATAATTTCCCTTGTTGACATTCCTATTCTAGTGTAACAGTGTCTTTTCCACAGTTTAGGATACGTCATTTTCCACACTGGAAGTTGTGGTGGTATGGCTCTGCTGATATAGGGATAATTACAACTGCTGGAACTTTGTTTAGACAATCCCTAAAGTTCCAAGGAAACTAAACTCCTCCTACATCGCAAAACGGCGTATTTACTGGTAATGATGTTTTGCTGAATGAAACTGCTGAGTATCTTGCACACTGTCATATGGAGTGGAAGACAGATCAGAATGTATATTCTAGCAAAGGCATTGCTCACACCCACCTACCTAGCCGCAGAATTTACATTAACCACAAGTGATAAGAGAGGGGGAAGTGAATTCAATCCACAAATGAAATTTAGTGGAATTCCATTTTCCATTAAATAATCAATTTAACTCCATGTTGAATGATAATACCAAGCCTTTAGTAACAGAGTTATTATCGAGTCCATGGAAAAAAATGACAGGCTGAAGATTGGTGTAGTAAAATAAAAGAAACTACAATCTTGAGGAAGTTTGAGCTGCTGTTGCCTGTATCACATCTTATTTGTGGATACAGCTGGGATATAAACTTCATTTCTGGAAAAGCATTTCATTCAGTGCAACTATTAAAAAAGATAGAGACCATTTCATGAAGGAAAAAGACCTTTAAACTACTAAATACATACAGCTTTTTAAATAGATAAATATGCCTATATTGGAAATGTCATATAATAAAAATAGGTTACAGTTTTCCACAGTCTAGCCAAATGAAAATATCTGTTTAGTAGGAATATACCTGATCTGAATACAGTAAAAAAATAGAAGTTTACCAAATGAAAAAATGCACAAAACCCTGAAGGTCTCTCTCCATTTCCCAGTCAAAATTTATTGATGGTGTCCTGGACTTGCAGTATGACCCCATTTACTTTTATCAAAAACATCATGTTGTGTTATTTAGAATAGTGAAAGTATCATGCAACCAAAATGCCATACTATTCTATGATGCTATACCTATATCTTTGCATTGCATCCATTTCCTTATTTGCAGACTTTGGCAATATACCAAGAATCTTCCAGTTGTTAAAGCACATTCGATTCGTTCTGCTGTATACATTTAAGTGACAGTGCATTAGTGCTTTTCCCCCATCAAATAGCCATCTATATATCAAAATGTGTTAAGAATTTTACCTTTTGCTTTAATATATCCACTGGAGTTTGATGGGCTTTGAGTTTTTTGTTTTTAAGCAGAACTTTTCTTCTCAGTTGGTCAGGTGATGGGAGCATAGGGTCATCAGAGAAGTCACTCTCAAATAAAAATTTAGTTACCAGCTTGTCTCCAAATACATTCTGAAATATTGAGAATATGTGAGATATCATGAAAAAAAGTCCATCCTGTGTGTTAGAATAATTCAGTTCAGTTTATGGCCTACCTTGAAAATTTCAGCCATTTTGCGTTGCTGAGGTAATGAACAGTGGTTTTCTATAGATATGATGATTGGCATGTCAGAGGTGATAAAAGCATTGCGATCAATAGCTTCAACTACTTCCTACAAGACCAAAAGATTTTAATAAGGACACACGGTTCAGTTCTTCTACAACATAAGTAGCTCGTAATTGTGTCCATAAAGAAATGATCATGAATAACTGAACAGGAATATACTTTCCCAGTCCAGCCACAGGAAGAAAATAGCTTTAGTTTCCACAATTTAAGCAGCAGGAGTCCCTAGCTTTCCACTCAGCCCTTAATGTCCTGTTATGACAAAACTAATATAGATACTTGTAGCAGTTACAGTTAAAATAAAAATGTGGAATATTGTAGTCTAAATGTTAAAAAAATAGGCACAGTTCTCAAATGTGAAAAACACAACATCCTTTTTATTTGATTATGACCAATCAAGGGAGTTTTGATTTCATGATTCAACTACAGTATCAAGTGTAGTGTAAATTAGCAATCCATTAGTAACCTGTATTGTTCTGAAGGACAATTATTGTTTAATCAATCTAGTATCCTCATATAAAGGAAAAATATTAATTTTGTTCTTTCATTTTCTGTACAGAAACTATCAGTATACCTTAAAAGAGATCTTAGTTGTGAGTGTATGCCCATGATAAATGACAGGCATTCCATCATCACCATCCCAGCAGTCTAATTCCACACTCCTGCAGCCTTGTAAGAGAACCTGTAACAGAAATTAATAATTTATCCCAGGTGACCAGCAATGTTCAAAACTAAAAAGGTTCTGCAGTATTAAACAGCAACTTGGTGGATGGGGAGAAGTTGCTTGAGCAGGTTGTCCATGAGGTCACCATCGGGGGGGGGGGCAGGGAATATTGGGAGGAGGGCTGAAAGGAGACAACAGAAGCTCCTGACCCAGCAGCTGCAATCAACAAATTTGGAGAGAAAGGGAAAATGAAGAACAAATTGGGGGAAGAAAACAAAATGTTCCCAAGATAAATAGAGAGAAACTTTTAAGTTCACAGTATTGCTGTGGGGGCCAAGGAAACTGGAAATTTGGTTGTATTAAGTGTTTTGTACAGGGACCTATCAGAACAAGTGTGTAAACTACACAGCAATCTTATCTAGACCAGGGGATGGCCACTCCATACAAGCTTTCTGGCCAAGACTTCTGTGGGCTTTTGTTTGTTTGTTTTGAGAAAAGGTGACCTGGCAACAGCAAAATAATACTTGTTGAAGATCGTATGAGGATGTTTGGGCTGGGAAAGGAACAAGCTTCCTTGGGTACCTTAGCCTGACTTCCAGCCCATAATTTTTCACAAGACACCTTACAAAATCACTTCTGAAGCAGGTTTTAGCCTGAACATTTTTTTCAGACTGTTCATTCTTGCTATTTCCATCATTATTTAAATAATCTATTAATGTAAGTGCTATTAGCTTTTTTGTCGTTGTAACCTTGTGTTCCAAATAGAGCTCTCTTGAATCAGTGTAACTTCTGGGAAAACCATAAATGATGAAGTGAAACACAATTCTCCTAAGTAAGTATATTTAGGCACTGGGTTGAAACACAATCCAAATCTTCCCCAGGAAAAGAACACAGACCAGTGGATCTCAACCTTTAAGAGCAGAGGGCTGCGTGCCGGGGACTTAGCTGCACCATAGCCCATCTCTCCCCTCCAGTAGGAGAGGTGAGTAGGGAGGGAGGCAGATGGAGATAGCTGCCAATGTCAGAGGGAGGAAAGGGAAGTGGGGAGAGAAAAAGGGAGAGAGCTATGGAGGGGATTAATGGTAAGCAACGGAACATGTCTGGCCAAGCTGCTGGCCAGTGATCCACTATGCGGCATGCCAGATCCAGTCACTGGTTCTGGCCCACACGCAGTAGGTTCAACACCACCGTTATACACTGTAGCAATTGCAAGTGTTAAAGATAATAGATACCTGCCTACTCCCAACCCTACTCGTATGCTGTTATGTGGGGCTGTCACAGAAACCTCCTCCATAGGCTCCAATACAATACAAATGCAGGGCTTCGTTATGCATAGTTTCATATCCCCCAACACTTTCCTCCAAACATATAGCACAGAAGAGGCACAGAGAACTCTAAACGAGCTTTTCACACGTGGATGAATTTATCCCTAATAAACTGAGTGATGAAAATTCTATTCACAGAAAGTTTGATGTTTTTGTGGTATTTGTTAAACAGAAAAAAATACAGACCCAAAACCCTCTAGAGAAAAATCCCTTTTTCCTGTTCATCACCAGAGTCTTATAAACCATAATATATTCCTAGAAGTAGTATTATCAGAAAATCTAATATTATTAGAAATTTGTCTTTTCACTACAATGTACAGCATCTGAATAGTGTTTTTGACATTTAAATGAACTAACATCTTAGATCCATCTTTCCTGTGGGAAAGTCTAATTTTAGTAGGTTAGGTCAGACTGACTCGTGTCTAAAAGCTATGAATCTTAAACTAAACCCATTTTTTGTTTTAGAAAAAAAGCATTTGAGCACAACTGTGCATACAAGCAGCTTTCCCACACATGTTTTCCAACATTTTATAAGCAGGGGTTTAGAACATTTCAGCTTTCAAAGCAAAAAGGTCATGTTTCTGTGACTTGCTAGTAAAATGAGTTCATGCTGAAAACTAAGCAACGATTGAATTCTGTATACCTGGCTGTAAAGCTCTACTGAGGATTCTCCTTTAAGCTGATGGCCTGTGAGGTAAGTATTGTGTGAAGACTCAATGTAATAATATGACAGTGGAAACTGTAATTCTTCAACATTCTCTTGTGATTCATCATTTTTGGAGGCAAAGTTGTCTTTATCCATCAAAAATCTAGAAAAGAAAAAATGTTACTTTGTGATAAGTATTTAGCACAAAAGACATGTAAACAACATTACATGTATAGTAAGATATAATATGTTTAATACCTTGCAAATCCTTCAAATGAAAGCAGTCCCTGCTGGCACATATTGACACTGGGTTCAAACTTCTGTAAGAAGTAGTAACAGAATGATATTTATTTTAATCATGCTGTCTGACACTTTTACTATTTACCATTTGTACATCAAACCAATGGGTTGGTATATGAAAACTGCATTTATGTGTACAGATCTATTTAAAGCGCACTGAGGCAAAGGAAATATTGTGAGCCACTTACAGGACCCAGTGCCATTTTCAAGGTCTTTCTGCAGTGAGCCCATCCCTACACTGACTGGCCAAGAGGGGTGCCTTTCATGTGGCCTCACCACCAATTGGTTGAGAGGGCTGCCCTTCGTGTGGCTCTGCCCCTTATTGCTGATTGGCAGATCTGCACATAAGGCAGCTCTCTCAGCCAATCAGCAGTAGATGGACTAGCCACCATCTTGGCAGCTCCGCTTTGTGCAGGTGGCTCCTCCCCACTCTGGGTTGTGAGGCTGGGCTACAGTTGCTAACAGTTCCTGCTAGGGAACTACCATTTTGTTTTTAGCAAGTTTTTTCCCCCTGGCAATTCTATGAAAATTGCAGAAGCTGCCCTTTTTCGCAGTGTTTGCAGAAACCACTGTTTTTCGTGGTTTCTGCAAAAATCACAAAACCATAATTTGAATAGGTCCCTATTTATATGTTTTGGTTACTCAGGTCTCTTCACTATATTGATAATTGATGTTGATGATTGATGTTGCAAAAGTTTTGAAAGTTTTTTTAAAACACAAAATTAGTAATGCAACAGAGCTTACAAATGCAGAATATGGATCTAAAATAAGGCTCCCTTTTCTTGCCCCTTGTCCTTAAATAATACTGAATTCCTATCATGATAAAGGAAAATTACTATTTGCATTCACCAGTGTTCAGTGACGGATTGATTTGTATCATAAAATTCTGAAGTGTCACTCTGAGACTCCTCTCTGCTTTCTGACTTTGGAACTCTGCTGTGAGTTTGTACTGTACACACTGGGCGCATCAACATGAGATGCTTAATCCACAGTAACTTAATTCTACTGCGCATTAGCTCATCATGGCAAAAACCATGCTAATACACTAATGTGCAGTAGAATTAGTCTACTGCACGTTAAGCATTACCAAAAGACCATGCACTTTGCTACTGCGCAGTAGTGCCAGGTACCATGGATTTAAGTAGTACCTTTTGTTAGAGGTACTAAACTTAAGGCACGGTAGCAAAGGCATATTAATGCATGTGTAGATGCACCTGCTGGCATGCAAACTGTTCAAAATATTTTGATAGTTTTGTTAAATTCAATAGAGTATAATTTTGGATTACATTAGACAAACATAAAGAGATTAAGAATTTACAATATGATACCCAGCCTTATTTTTATAACACACAATGAACACAATATGCAATTCACATCTCTTCATCATATCTAATGGAAATAAAGAACATTAGTGAAAGAAAAGCATTTGCTGTCTTGGAACAGAACTATTTGGGACGCTGTCCTTACATAAGAATAGGTGGGTCTACACAAAATACTTAATGGTGAATTGGCATAGTTTACTGTGAAGTAAACATGTGGGTCTATATGTGCACATGCTTACTTCATAGTAAATCTCCCTAATCCCAAGTAAATTTGCTAACTGCAAATTCAAGTAGCAAATTTACTTGGCATTAGTAACTGTGCCATAGTGATTATGTAGATGCCTGGCCAGAAACCAAATTTTCTCTGAGTCAGCTGTCCATGAGGGGGTGGAAGATAGCTCCC
Source organism: Crocodylus porosus (assembly GCF_001723895.1). Taxonomy (NCBI): domain Eukaryota; kingdom Metazoa; phylum Chordata; order Crocodylia; family Crocodylidae; genus Crocodylus; species Crocodylus porosus. The sequence continues at coordinate 30,904,266 of NW_017728951.1, read as the reverse complement.
TGCTCCCGGGAGCTGCCTGCTGCTGGGGCGGGCTCTGCCACAGGAGCCTGGGCAAGGACTATGTCCCTCTGCCCCAGCAGCATGGAGCTACAAGCTGCTACTCCCAGATTGCAATCACGGAATGAGGTCTGGGAGATCCTTATCTCCCAGCACCCAACCCACCATCATGATCAGGGAGTGGGGGGCTGGGAGACCCTTATTTCTCAGCCTAAGCCCCAAGGTCAGCTGCAGAGCTTGTTCCCTGCCCACTTCTGCAAGCATGGAGGTGGGGGTGAATAAGCTGGAGAGCTTTTTCCCCACTCAGCTCCATGAGCACAAAGCTGGCATGGGGATAGTTCCCCACCCAGCCTGGAGCTGGCTGGGTCCTGCCTCTGAACAGGACAGTTCCCAGCCAGCCTCAGGCTGCATGGAGAAGCATGTGCAGCTTGGAAGTGGCAGGGGACTGTCCTGTTTTGGGCAATCCCCAGCCAGCTCTGGGCTACATATGCAGACTTCCCCGCACAGCCCAGTGCTGGCCGAGAACAATGAACAATGGATGCCCCCAGAGGCTCGGGGGAAGGAGGGGTACAGTGGCTGCCCACAAGTGGTGGTGGCGGTGATGGTGGTGTGGCAGCGGTGAATGGGGAGCTCCTGCAGGCAGCGACAGTGGTGTCAGCGGCTGGGGGGAAGGGGTGGGAAGCACTGACTGGTGGTTGGCGACCACCCACAGACCGGTGGTGGCCAGCAGTGATTGGGGACTGCCCGCAGATACCGCTGGCCGTGTCAGTGGCAAAGGGAAGAAGGGGCTGGAAAGCACCAACTGCCCACAGGAGCCATCAGCAGTGTCAGCAGTGCTTTTTGCAGGGAGTACACTGCCAATCTCAGGGGATACACATGCACCCACATGCACCCCCTACATGTCACCAATGTTGAGAACTGTCACAGTCAGGGTCAGGTCCCAGGCCCATGCCCTGATCAGGTAATTGGGTCACAGACCTTAGAAAGAGCTGCAGGGGTGGGGCAGATCCACCATCTGCTTGTGGGGCAGCTAGCAGCAAACCAGCTGCTAGCTGCCAACTCGATGATCGAGGCAGAGGGCTGGGACCTGCCCCACCCCTGCAGCTCTTTCAGGGAGCCAGGGCCAGGAGCTCCCTGCTGCAACAGCAGGGGGACATTGTTCCCACCCCAGAAGCAGGCAGCGCCCCCGGGACCAGGAGACAGCTTTCTCCTGTCCCGGTGCTCCCTGCCAGCCTCTGGGCTAGCAACCAGGGGGAGCCTGGAGCTCCCCCGAGTAGCCCCAGGGGTGCAGTGCAGGAACTGGGAGCAAATCTGCTCCCTAATCTCTGCATGTGTGGACACCTACCCAAACCCCCTTATTGTGCAGTAGCTTACTGCACAGTAAATTTAGGCTGAAGTAAATGCATGTGTAGATGCACCCAGTTTTAAACAAACTGAAGTCTTCCAAGGAGGCAGTCCGATATCTATGCAGGTGGTGATTTGGAGACAGAGAACAAACACCTGCAGAGGAAGACATAGAAGAAAGAATATCCCTAATAAAATTATTAGACAAACTGCAAGATGTTTGTTTTACAGACCTGGATAATACTGAGGATTTCATCATAGGTGCAGTGTTCTCCTTGGCAGTTTACTAAGAAGTCATTAAGCTGCTGAATGCCTACTCCAAATATTCCTAATGATGTGCTTTCTACTCCTGTACCATTCGTTACAATACTAGCAGCAGCAATAGCATCAGATATTTGCCTCTGGTTATCTGAGAGTTGCTGTCTGCTCTTAATGAACAAACCAAGGTCTGAAACATTCCTGGTCAATAAATCTAAGAGATAAAATAGAAATACAAATATTCAATTAGTTGAATTTCAATGCTTAGAAATATTAAGTTAGACCTGAAACTATAAATTATTATTCTATTACTCAAAGGAGTAAAATATTATTCACTGTGAGAGTAAGTCCTAATTCTCAATAGCTATGGACCAAATCCTAAAATACTTATATACACAGATATATATCCCTCACATGTAGTTTCTCTCATTTTTAAATTAATTTTTAAATTTGAAATTTAGATGAGAATTTCAAAAAGACAGGGAAAATGCAGTTTTCGTAAATCTCATGTGAAATGAGCATTAGAAAAGACCTCCAGGCTAGGTACAGACATTCAAAAAGCCTAAGACAGAATTGATCTAAGTTATGTAGTTTTCTATAAGCGGTATATTTTAAATTGGTAGCAAACAGAACACACATGATCTTTTGGAGGGGGTGGGGGAGGGCAGCATATCTTAGATTGGGGGATGGGGGAGGGCGGCATATCTTAGATTCGGTTCTGCTATTTTTAAGACAGTTTAGACATGCCGAATTTCTATTCTGTTATGTGTATAAACCAGTTTTGTGCACCAAACTTCTGTTCTGTTACCTTGAATACACCTGTTTCTGACCACCTATAGCAATAAAAGTGTAATGTCTGTTCCTGGCCCAAGAGTCTGTTCCTGGCCCAAGAGTCATTTAGTGTAAGTTCTTGTAATTGGTTGTTCCTAAACCATCCCAGCCAGATGCCTATTCACATTCTTCTTGGAAATTTCCAATGAAAGTGATTCCACACACTATTCCTGATTTGCTTCTGATAAAACCCTTTACATTTATTAAGCTTCTTAAATTAGTTGAGCTAAGTTTGCATAGATGGAATGGCTAAACTGTTATTGTGAGGATGTGGTAGCCACCCTTTAGTTAAGGTTGTAATGCACTGTTCTTTAAGCCCAATATTCAAACTAGCTCAATTCTTTCTAAGTGGTATTTTCTTAACAAACCTAAATCAGGCTGGAGTCCACTGGTGTTTTCATCAATCTTCAGATTGGTATAAAGTGGAGTAGAATCAGAGCCCAAGCGATTGCAGGGTACAGCATATACATCAAAAAGGTCTTTAAGATCCTTGCGACTCCGAACACTACAATACAGGAGGAAAGTTCATTTTATATGTCTTTTATAGATTTTTATCATCTTTGAAATGGTAAAAGAGATTAATAAAAATACAGTTAAAATAGATTTTACCTGAAAGATTTGAAGAGTTCTACAAATTCAACAAAACTCATGTTACTGTCAGAAACCATGAAGTTCTGAAACCCCTTCAATCCTCCTTTAACTCGGCCATGCCAGCTACTGCTGCTCCATGTGCTAAAACAAAATGTAGTTTTATTACACTTCATATCCACTAGTTGAAAGGTTAGGCAGCACTGCACTGAAGTAAATTCTCAGTTTTCTTTGATATTTATTATCAATATTTGAAAAGAGTAAAGAAAAGTAACACCTTTTATTGGCTACAATTATAGTCGGTATTCTGATTCTGTATTTCAGATTAGGTGGTCACTTCCTTCAAGACCACTTTAAACTTTTGCAGAACAGATAAAACAGAAATTCTATTTAAAACTTCTCCAGTCATGGAAGGACCTAATTTATGTATAAACCAAAAGGAGTTCTGCATTTTTTCTTTTAACAAAATAATCTCAATATATCTGTAGTACAGAGCCTGAAAAATAGGTCCTGAGGTTTGCTTTTACTGTTTTACCAGCAAAAAAATTAAAATGGGAATTATGTTGTGCATGTGTAGACTGTCTTGAAACACAGAACTAATGAAATAAATCAAGGATTTTAACTGGGTTATGTAAGAGCAATAAATGTTTCACTTATACATCTGGGTTTCTTATGTAACAGCTAGGAACACTGATGAGGCAAGGATAGGCCCCTTGTCTGCAAATTCTAGTGATCACCCTTATAGGTGCCCTAGCCCCTTTGCATGCAAGTAACATGGAATAGGGGAAACAGAGCATGATTTTCTAGCAAAAGAAGCAGGCACTTCTCAAGAAGTCAGGAATACCAACCACAGGGCAGAAAAGGCAAACCACCTTTTCCCTTAGGGCTGAGATCAGGGATGGGCAAAATATGGCCCAGAGGCTGCATCCGGCCTGCAACAGGTCTTTGCCCAGCCTGTGGCGGGTCCCTTGGTCCTGCCTGGCCCAGGCACTGTCCAGCCGTGGTGTGTCCTGCTGCCCCCTGGGCACGTGAGGGGCTGGGGTGGCTTCACAGCTGGACTGCCTTTCTAGGAAGCCCAGGTAGCAGTGGCTCCTTCCAGCTACCACTGGCCCCAGTCCCACAGAACCACTGGGGATGCATGCTGCACAGCCCTGGCCCTGTGTGCCCTGCACCTGCTCTGGGCTCACCTGCCCAGGCTCAGCAGTGGCGACACAGGACAGAAGCTGTTGCTCAGCACAGGGAAAAAGCGACCCCTCCCCCTCACTGCTGCCAGCTGTTCCTGCTACCGCCACCTAGAGCCCACGCTGGGCTGTCCTGCATCTGCTGCCCTGCAGGGCAGCCCAGAGGTGGTGGTAATGGTGGCAAAAATGCAGGGCAACCTGGCATGGGCTCTGGGCAGCTGCAGCAGGAATGGCTGGCAGCAGTGATGGGGAGGGGCCACTTTTGCCCTGCACTGACCAACAGCTTTTGTTCCACACTGCGGCTGCTGAGACTGGGTAGGTGAACCCAGAGCAGGTGTGGGTCATGTAGGGTCATGGCTGTGCAGTGTGGGTCCCTACCAGAACTGCGGGGCAGGGACCAGCAGCCATGGCAGCAGCTGGAAGGAGCCATAGCCACCTGGGCTGCCAAGAAAGGCAGTCCAGCTGCAGAGCCGCCCAAGCCCCACTGTGTGCCCAACGGGTGACACAACGTTCCATAGGTGGGTGGTGCAGAGCAGGCGCAGGGTGGGCTAGGTCAGGTCTGATTTAGATTTTCATGGTGGAGAAGCAGCATTTGGACTAGCCTTCCCCTCAAAGCAATATGGCCTCTGTAACTATGGTCCTTCTGCTTCTTAAGCTGAGAAATCTTCCTGATAGGTGACTGAAGAATTGATAACTGAACTAAAGTTTACTGCCCACTTAGGTGCAACCATCATAACTTTACTACATTGTTATGTGCAGCCAATTATGTCCAAACCAGTAACACACACATATATGCATGTACACACTCATGCATTCACATGTGCATGCATGCACTTGGTGTTTCAAGAGAACCATTTGCACAGAGCTGAAAACAATTAGGCTGGAAGACAGAATGTAACCAAAAAATGTGAATGGTAATTGGGAACTGCTTAAGAACATTTTATTAGGGACCAGCTCCCCAAGGGAGACCTAAATTTCCTTATAGGTGATCTGCCACCTACTACAATTTAATGCCTTGAGGTAAGCTCCCTATTGAATACATTTGGAGAGTTAGGGTATATTTTCACTATTTCCCTGGCTTTGTTGAGGACCCCTTCTCTTGAGCTTGCCTAACTGATCTGTACCTGCTGGTATACACAGAACCTGGAAACTCATCAGTGGAGCTGTGCAGGAGCATCCCTCATGGTCATTCTTAAGACCTCTATATCCAATGTTTTTAGAGCAACTTGACTACCACTTTTTTGGCTTTGGCACTGAAATCCAATATCATTCCCTGCTTTTTCTTTCTTTCTTTCCTTTAAAAAGAAAGTACTTGTCACTGCTTTTTTCTAAGAGGCCTTATCCGATCAGTCTGTTTTAAGTGTTCTCTGAAGACATTTATTAGATTGGTCCTCTTAGGGGATGGGACTAAGCTTCTGGATTCCAAAGGAACTTAGGTAGGAAAGGGAAAAAAATCAAAAGGATGCTGGATACAATCTTGTACCTACAAGTAAGTTACAACTTACTGGGCATGCCTACATGAAATGCAATGTCACTGTAGCAATGTGCTATAGTAATGCAGTGTCAGCAGGCACAAACTATGATGCTGCAGCTATGATACAGGTGTAGACGCACCCATTGTAATTTTGCAACTCCTAGCCATATTGTAGACAAGGTTCTTGGGTAAATGTGATATCTTTTATTAGACAAACTCAAATAGTTGGAAAAATTATTCCTAGCAAACTTTCAGGTTTAAATACTAGGGCTGTGCAAAATCTCGATGGGTGTTTTGTTTTGAAGCTGTTTCAACACGTTTTGAGCTTGAAACAGTGAAATCAAAATGAAACAAAAGGCTCTGATACAGCTTTGAAACAAAATGAGGGAACTCGAAACATTTAAAAAATTTCAAAACGTTTCGACTTGCCTGCAGCTAACAGAAGCTAAGGTAGGAAGAAGAGCGGGGAAGGACTGCAATGATATTGACAACCAGCTCCTGGTTTGATTCCCTAGCTCTCCGATTGCTTCCACCAGCTCTCTCATCATTTCCACAGCTCTTCCCAGGCAGTGCATGGCAGACATCCTAATCGCCTTGATCCTTGGCAGACATCCTGCCCTTAGAAGGGGCTACAATCTCTGCAATATTTATCCAAATTGGGCAAGAAATGACAAAGATATAGGCATTTTTGTGATTCCCCATTATAGCCTATGGGCAAAATGCCAAAACACATTGAAACTGTGTCAAAACAGCAACACTGTTTCAATGAAAGAAAATGGAACAGTGCTTCAGAACAGCAAAACCAAACAATGTTCCTTTGAAATGGCAAAATGGAAGTCGAAATGAAATGGTGCTGTTTCGCACAGCCCTATTAAAAACCATTTGTCACGCTGAGAAAGCATCTGCAGATGGTGTGTGGAACCCTGTCCCTCTCCCATTCCCTCCCTCACTGTGTGAGGTTATTTCTATCTTTCCATCCAGGAAGAGTGCACACCAACTGCAGAGGCTTCCTCAGCCTGAAGAAGGGTATTTAAACCCAAAAGCTTGCTAAGAAGAATTTTTCCAACTATTTGAGTTGATCTAATAAATTATATCAGATTTACCCAAAGAACCTTTAGGTTAGGAATAATGGCAACAAGTTGACTCAGAGTAGGTTCAGGCTAGACATCAGGAAGCAGTACTTCACAGTCAGGGCATCTAGGATCTGGAACCAACTTCCAAGGCAAGTGGTGCTTGCTCCTACTCTGGGGGTCTTCAGAAGGAGGTTAGATAATCACCTAGCAGGGGTCATTTGACCCCAGCATTCTTTCCTGCCCATGGCAGGGGAGTTGACTTGATGATCTGTTTAGGTCCCTTCTGACCTTACCAACTATGAAACCTTGTCTGTCTATGTCCTTAGCTACAACCTACACCCCTGTAGCCATATTGTATGGTGATGTACTACATGTATCCTTAGCAAGTGAGATATAACCATCTATACACATAGAAATTCAGAACCAGTAAAGAATTTAGGGCTGATTCAAATACATTTGTAGAAGCCTATGTGTAGGCTTCTATTTATGTCCCTTGCCTATATCCTTCAATTACCTGAAGGGTGGTTTCAAAGAGGATGGAGCTAGACTGTTCTCAGTGGTGGCAGAAAACAGAACAACGAGCAATGATCTCAAGTTTCCGCAAGAGAAGTTTAGGTTATATATAAGGAAGAACTTTCTCACTAGGAGGGTAGTAAACCACTGGAACAGGTAACCCAAAGAGGTTGTGGACTCTCCATCCTTGGAGGTTTTTAAGTCCTGGCTAGACAAAGCCTTGGCTGGAATGATATAGTTGGAACTGGTCCTGCTTTGAGCAGGGAGTTGGACTAGATGAACTTTTGGGTATAAATACCCTTTTTCAGGCTGAGGAAGCATCTTAAGTTGGTGTATGCTTTTCCTGCTATGTGTCTAAACAACTGCCTAATATAAAATAAACAGGGAGTCCAGGAAACAGGCACAAAGGAGTGTAACTATATCAAGGGTGCGATAAATATCTTTTGATCAGCCGATACTGATAGCCAATTATTAACCAGCCACATTGGCCGATAATGATCTGACTGCCAATATGCAGACCAGCAGCTTGGAGAGCAGCATCCAGCTAGTAAGTCTGTGGGGGAGAAGGAGCATGGGGCAGATTGAGGCCACCATGATGAGGGAGGGAATGGGACAGGGACAGGATATGGAGGCAGGGTGGGGTGAGGAACAGAGCTATGGGCAGCTCACCCAAGGGTGGTGGGGGGCAGCTACTGCATGTACCCCCAGGGAGGCATGGGGGGCATATGCCCCCCTGGATTGGTGCATTGGGTGAGGGCAGGCTGCTCACTGTGGACTTGGGGCCGTGGGCTGTGCCGGCCTCTTCCTGATGAGGGGGCTGGGCCAGGGCTGCATTTGGGGCAAGTGGCGGTGGCACTGGGAGGAATGGCTACAGCAAATTTTGGGGTGACTGTAGCCCACCCCATACCCACCCCTCCCAGCACCACTACTCTTCCCACCCCAAGAGCAGCCCCAGCCCAGCCCCTGCACTGGGAAGAATCTGGTGTAGCCCCCAGTTCCAAGCCTGCAGTGGGGAGCCTGCCTCAAGCACAAATCTGGGGGCGCACGTGCCCGCTATGCCTCTTCTGAGGTTCATGCAGTGGCGGGTATCCACCCCCCGTAGGCCCCCTGGACAAGCTGCCTGCAGCTCCATCCCATGCCCTGCCCCACCCTGACTAGGCAGCGCCTGTCCCACTGTCTTCTTCACCATAGGGGCCTTGATCTGCCCCCCCATGCCCCTTCCCTCCCCCACACCCTTCCCCCCAACTGACTTACTGGGCAGACACTGATGGGCTGCATTCCTGGATGCATGCAGCATTCATTGGTGTCATTATAGGCTACATCAGACAAAAAAAGCCAACTGCAGATAATGTCAATTTTTCTTTTATTGGTGCCAATCTGATATGGACAGATATATCAGTGCACCTCTATAGATTAGTAGCACAATTGGAGTGTTGTAGCCATGATGGTCCAGGAAATGTCCAAGGCAAGGATTTTTTGTGAGGAAAGGATCTTTTATTGGACTAACCATTTAGCTGGAAGCTAGCCTGTGTTTGCTTCTCTCTCACACCAGAAGAACACTCAGTGCCCAAAAACTGATCCAGCAGTTCTCCCAACTACACAGTTGGCTCAATAAAAGATATCACAAAGAATCCTTGCCTAAGTAGGTTAGTGGCTTGTTTAACAGGAGTAATCCCCTGGGACCCTCCATCCGCCCCACCATCTCAGCATTCATGAACTGCACCTGGTACCTTGTGGTATATAGAAAAAACATATAAAGTTGTGTCTACAGCCAAATCGATGATTCTCCAAATCAGAATAAAATCTTCAGATTCAGATTCAGCTAAATTGAATTGGGATAGTGATCCAAATCAGCAAATCAAATCACTGTCCCCCGAATCGGGCCACATCTGAATCTGAATCGAATACTGCCTGCTTCGCACATTCTTATATAATATACAGCACTCCAGGTATTCTAGACAGTTCTGCAGCACTTAAGACAGTCAGGGGAAAGGCTGCTAGAACTCAGAGAGATCTCTGTAGCTATCTACTACATTCCCTGAGCCTCTATACCTCCTAGAACAGCCCAAGATTGAAACGATTTAAAGACACTATAGCAACTTCTCCTGGGCTGTGAGTTCTAAGACAAGCCTATTAGAGGCACAGCACATAATCTTACCCCAAATCTTAATAAATTTTGAAAACCTACTGAACAGTTACAACACTAATTACAGTCACCAGGGGTTATAGATCCTCAGGATTTAACCTAAAATAAGAACGGAATTGTGAAAAACTATTCAAACTATTCAATATGGGTTCTGCAGATTGTTTGTAACCTTATCATGTCAATGCTACTTTGGAATAATTCAGAATTTCAGGGATGTGCAGTTAGGGAACAACACATATTATGGTGAATTAAAGAAAACACTGATTTTCAAAACTGATAAGCCACCACTTGGGTGCATCTACATGTGCAATTAATGCAACTGAATAAACTCTGGTGCAATTTGAGCCAGAGTAAACCAATCCAGATGTCACTGTCTACACTATGTTTAAGCGCAGTAATTTACTCTGCCACCAGTTAGTACTTGTATCTGACAGGACTGTCCAACAGTGCAGTAAATTAGTCTACCAGTCTAATTGCCATGCATGTGTAGACAGCGATGCTTTACTGAGCAGCAAATGTATCTACTGCATAGTAAGGAAGACGTGTAGATGTGTCTCTTGAGTATCAATCCACAATACTTCCTCAGTTTTCTGTGAACTAAAATTGTTACAGTCTTTTAAAAATATAAGTTGAATGCCATGTAGTGGAGATGAATCTTTTATGACATATACACCCATTAATCTTGCACGATGACGTGAAGAACTGTAAGTAAAGGGCACAATAAGGGCTTTAGAAAAGGACACAAGCAAAGGAAAAGCAGCTACAGTTACTTGACTTCAGCACTGTAACCCACCCTCACTGTTACTCCGGACCATTTAAGAAAATGTTAAAAACCCTAAGAAATACACAATATAAGATAAATATACAAGCTGTTTTTCTTTAAAAATAAAGTTGCACCAATTGCAATAATTCCTTCTCATTGCTTATTGTTATCTCTCCCTCCTTCTCGATCATCCCCAACCACATTATTCATTACCTTATCTGTCTAATTTAGATTGGAAGGCTCCCTTGTACATGACTTGTTCACACAGTAAATTTACCATGCGTAGCAGCAGTGATCTCATGTACACTCTGCTGTTCCAAACAAGGTCTTCACTTAAACTGTAAGCATCCACATGGCACTACAGATAAGCTAATAAACACTGTGGAAGGACAATGGCAATTACCTAGCCTTTGTGCTAGTTAGCCTGCCTGAAGTGCCATGTGGAAACAAATATACTGTTTCCTGTGTAGGAAGTAGCCCACACAGCACTGTAAATTGCACTCCGGGGCTACATGCCAAATTACTATTATATTATTAATAATATAATTGTTGCACGATACCATGTCATAATCATATGCCTAACCTGCTGCACATAAAAAGGACTGAATAGCAACATAGCTCACAGGAGAGAAAAGTCTGTGGAAAAAGAAAGGTTTCAAAACATATCCCTATTATCACTCCATTGGCAAAAAAAAAAAGGAACTATCACCAGAAATCTTAAGGCAAATTCAGTTCTTCAAGGCAGAAATAACTTGTGCATAGCAACATACAAACCTCATTTTACACAGTTAAAACATTTCTGTTGTCTCCCCATACATGCAAGACATCTGTAATTACATCTGTGCTGGTTTAGAAAATCAAAGAATTAGAGAAGGTAGGTTCCATGATTACGTTGCTCTTAGACTCCTTCCCAACCCACATTTTGTAATAGGTTGACTCACTGCAGCCTTCTCCTCTGTGATTTTTCACAGATCAAGGCATTTTAGCTAAGCCATGTTGTGATGTTCAATAATGTGTTTGGCATGCCTATCAAAGAGGATGATACATTGCAGTTTACTGATTTCTGACACAGGTTTGTGCAAATGTCACCTCACTTTGCAGTTCTTCATGAAAAGGGAGAAGAATACACTCAAACACAATTGTAGACCAATCATTTGATTTTTTAGAAGTAGAGTTGTGCCTACCTAGACTGACTCTTGCTTGCAGAAGACATTACAGGAGAGGAAACTGGTTTCACTGGTGAAGGTGCTGCAATTGCTAAGTTAGGAGATCCAGATGCAGTCAGGGACTGAGCTCTTCTAGAGGGCAGTGTGTTAGAGGTAGAGGCATTAATCACGATATTTTGATCTAAGAAGGAAAATAATATTTTCCATCATTAGCATTGCTTCTGTCTACATAATGACAAAGCTTTTCCCAGCCAGCAACATAACTTAAACAAACTCTAAAACATTTCTGTATCTGTTCTGTACCACTCAAAATATATATGTTGAACTGCATTTGCATGAGTATTTGGTTCTGTTAGCAACATAGGGCTCCAACAGATGCGTGGGGAGCCTGCTCAAATGTGCTGGAAATCCGGTGTGTCAGAGCAGACTCGATTAATCAAGTCTGCTGAAGCCTGGAAACTGATGCGCTCCAGCAGCCTTCAGCATCATGTGTATCAGCAACCCCATGCATCCCCATGCTGAAAAAATGGTGGTGGGGTGCTTTGAAATAAAACATGTTTGATAAGCTTTAGTTCAAAGTGCCCCACCAACATTTTTTCAGTGCGGGGATCCTGATACACGTGACGCACATGCATTTTTCATTAGCGTGGCTCGTTAATTAAAGCGCCCAGCATTCCCTCCAGGAGCATGTGTAAAAATGCCTATAAAGTTCATAATGATATTGTATATTATTGCAATATTTATACAATGTGACTCTGTAACCCAGTGAAGAGGGTACTTCTCTGCTGATGGGTGGTGGAAGGGGGCAGTGGGGAATCCTTGGCTGCCAGGGTAATTTCTGTATCAAAAAAAATAAAAACAAAACCTTAAAAATCTCTATTAATTGGCCCATATTCATTACCCAATTCTTCTTGCTCTTCAATGTCTTGAGGATCCGAACCACTTCTATTACGATATTCTTTATAACTTTTTGTCTTACGAGTTGCCATCTCATCATCTGTGGCATCTCCACTTTCACCCTGGAAACAGCCAACACCATGATAAATATCTTGAAAATGTTACAAATTTTATCCAAATAATTTTTAAGAATTATAAAGGTGAGGCCTGAATCAGGTAAATACTAGTAATGACTATTGTAATGCTGATGGTTGCATCTTAAGTGAAACCATTCCAGGAGGAAAAAGATCATTTAAGGATCATTAAGGTTACATAAAGGAGTGTAGGAATATTAAATGCCACCACAACGCAACATCACATAACAATCACAATTGTCTGGAGAGGTCTGTTTGGTTTTGTACTATTCCAGCAGCGCAAAGCAGAGCTGAAAAGGATGGATTTTGAGGACTTCTCTGCCATAAAAAAAAAATTAAATAGTATAGTACTGCCATAGAAGTTCTTACACTATCCCTTCTCCAGGTAACTGGTGTAAACATTTGTGTCCAGGAAGAAAGGACAGTGGCTATGGAAATTTCTATGCCCCTAACAGTCAGAACAAGAGAAAAGTGCATGCAAACTCCAGAAAGCCTGTCTATAGGCCTTGCATGTTACCTATTCACTAATCATCACCATCACCATCATCATCATTTTATTTTATTTTTTTTAATGCTGAGATAGTACCAAAAGATTTCAAACAGGTTGTGATCCTCTGTTCTAGCTACTGCCCAAGACCTTGGAATAACCTTTGTTAGGAAAAACAAGCTATTCCTAAATAAATACTGTGTCAAGGAACATAACTTGAAATTAAAGTTTTGCATTTATAGCACTGCATTTTTTTATCTGGTTCAGAATACATGGTTAGCCATACTATAACTATACAGATAAACAGTTTAAAATATTTAAGCAACAAGATTGATATATGAATAATAAATTATTCTACCCTCATGAGTACTTTCTTCTTTTTCTTTGCTGTGGTTATTCCCAGAGTGTTGTTTCTCTGCATATTGGGTTTCTCAGTGCTTTTTGTAAGTCCTGTAGTTGTGTTTCTTGCACTCCAGCGCCTACCTCCAAACAACTCAACAGCTTGGGCCAAGGTTGGGCCTTCAAACCTGCCATCCTCCTACAAAAATTCTCAATGTTATAAAACAAAGGCTAGATAAATCACTATCAAAGAGCTCAAACTTTTTTTTGGTGTAGGTACTATGAAGTAATGAAAGACAGTACATCATAGAAAGGCACCTTGTATTTATTGTACAAATATAATCTGGTTTTATAATTCAGTAACGATTAATAATTAATGACTAAATATGATTAGTTATTAGTAAACTCTTTTACTTATTATTCTTTTCCCCCTACCTCTTACTGATCAGTATTTCAGGTCCTGTGTATGTATGGACATTGTTTTGTGTTTAGCCAAATACTAACCTCGGTGGCCTAATCATATATATAATTTTAGAGTACCAAAAACATACCAGCTGAAACATTTGATGAAATACAATATCAGAAGTTACAATTTCCATTCAATTACATTAGCTTTATGCTACTGTGACAATGCCAACTTCAGTGGTGTTACATAAAACAAAATCAGGTCTTTTATCTTTAATCTTAAACCACCTGTAACAGATACTAATATTCATATTGACAAACTGTTGGATCTTAGAAACTTCCATTTATTTATCACAATACATTTTACCTGGTAAAGGCTGACATACTGTTTCCGTAGCCACTGCAATCTCTGATCAGGGAATTTCCTCATTTTTCTTATAGCTTTTGTTAATTCCAGCAATCCATCATATAGTATCTTGGCAGTATATTTGGGAGCCACAAAGTGCAGCAACTTATTATCAGTAGTCTGAAGTCCATACAGAAGTGTTATGCCATTCTCTTCAAGGGACATACCACAAAGTTTATTCTGAACACACATAGTGTGCATATCAATGCCAGGATGTCCCATGTACACAGCCTTTATTAAAAACATGTCCAGGGAACCTTCTACTAGTGCATTTAATCCAGTATTGCCAAGAAACTGAAATTTACCAAGCTCTGCAGTGCTAACTGGAATGCCCAGTTTTGCCTTGGTATTTGCAGGACAAGCTGTGGTGGGTTTTATCCAGGTCAAAGTACTATTGTCAGGCTGAAGCTGAAGAAAACAGCGTGCTGAGAGATGTGTCTCCTGGTCATAATGTATGACAGTTGCCCCTTGTAGCATGAACTGGTGGACATCGGCTCTGATGGATAACACATACCAGGGAATAAGCTCTATTCCGTGGCTGAATGCTTTCTGCTGCTCTTCAGTTGTATTAGATTCCCACTCTTTCAGTTGCTCAAAAATGTCACTTTCTGAATCTGAGATATCTCCAATTATAAACCTGCACATGAAGTAGAATACAGTACTTACATTGTCCAGTTCTTGTACAAATACTGCATATGTAGCGAAGCATCTCATGTGTGCTGATGTACTTAATTGTTGATTAATACCTATTCTACTACAGTTTAGTTTCAAAAGAAGATGAACAGTACTGTACTGTTTGGGGAACCTACTGTTTCTGTACTCAGAAGCTTTCACAATATTGTATAATGTAATATATAAATTATATCTATATATTATTGTAAGTTTGCACAAACTATTCAATTAATATATATATTCTTATAACTGATCTAAGAGTAATACAGCTAGGACATGAAAGTGTATGTTAATAATATTATTAATATTAATTATTTTTTCCAGGTTTATCCCCACACATTAAAGAAAACAATATATAAACAAGCATTAAAAGTAATTTATAATACATAACTTTTACTGGGACTTAAAGAGACAGGAATGCTTGTTTCTGAATGAGACTGAACTTGTGTAAGTTACTTAACCTCTTTGAGTCTTATTATCATTACAAATAGCAGCAAAAATATATCCCTTTCTCACAAGGGTGTTGTGAGATTAAATATTTAATATTTTTTTTCTAGAAGTGTAAAACACTATATAAATAACATACATTTTGAACCTGAAAATTTGTAGGTACCAGTATAAAAATATTTTTTTTTAGCACTAAGCAACTGCAGAGCCACAAGCTTTAAATTAACAAATATGGTTTATGAGAACAGAATGCACATATACAAAATCTCCTCCCTTCAGGAACTTCTTCAATCAACTTAAAACATCTACATGAATGCTGGCAGATCTGGAAGAAAAATCCCCAGCCCTTTACCAGAAGAGGAATCGCATCAGTTTGACCTAGCTCCCCCAGTGTCTGTATAGCTCATGAGGTTCAGCCGGGCTTTCTGGCACTTAAGTCTAATATTTTATTCAATCAGCTATTAGGCAAAAGTGCCAAAAAGCCACGCTGAAGTACATGAGCTATACAGATGCTGGGCAAGCTGGGTCAAACTGACCTGATTCCTCTTCTGGGCATGCGCTGCGCTTGATGCAGTGGTGCGCCAAGCTAAAAGTAAAGTGCTGTTCTGGGATGTTTTTTTCACGTCTGAAAGCATTTGGTGGGTGCGTACAGATGTAGTTAATACAATTTAGGGCATTTTAGTATAGCAGTAATAGATGTAAAAAAGCAACAAAAAAAAAAGCTAAGCTCAGATCTTCAGCTAGTATAAACTGGGATTGGCTTCAATACACCTCACCCAATATCTGTATCTTAAAGTATTTCCCAGCACCATACTAGATTAACACTTCCACATTAAAAAAACCCCCCTCTACACATAAACTAAAGAATATTTTCCAAATTTAACAAGAGAGTGGCCCATAATAGACAAGAATAGCAGACCCTTATTCAGGCCTCAAGTCACATTTAATAGAATAGTAAGGGTTCAGATTTACAGGAAACAGCCAAGTGAAAGGCTGTCTCTTTTACACACACATACACATTTCTTCTATGACAACAGCTAGCTGAAGCATTATAGTTAGGAAGTGCTCAGAACAAACTTACAGAACTTGTTTTGACTCAGAAGCTTTCTTTACATGAGTTGTACTGAGTAGCATTAAGAATGAAAAAGGATAAAAGGAGAGGTTAGAACATAATGCAACGAAGCAACACATGAAAAGGAAAAACTCTAATTGGGATAGTTTGAACGTGCAGATGGGACTGAATTATAGAAATAATGTAGCAAAGTTCAGAACCTGGTCACAAGCAGGTTTGTTAACAAGACTTGGAAGAGTATATCTATTTTATCAGACCTCTAAGGGGAAGAGGATTTTCTTCATGCAGAAACAATGTAATTCTAAGACTCGAAATTCCCATTGCTTTGGAGTTCACAAGTGAATGTGATCCTAGAAGCTGTAACACTTTCAAGGAACCATAATTAGAAGTGAATTTGTAATTTTCCTTCTCTAATGCTAGGTATTTTTTATAGATCCTCATTACTATATGCTGTTTTGCACGAGTTAATTAAATAAGAAGAAATCAAAATGAGATTCCATTTGAATTTATTCTGTTTTAGTTGGATTTTGACAACATATCAATGTCACAAGTTTGAAATGCTCTGAAATATAGAATCATTTTATGGTGGAAAAATATCCATCAGAGGAGGAAACAAGGTATTATATTAGAACAGCAATTTTATGTCTCGATACTTATTTGAGCTTGCTTTATCACTTACCAAAGATGCTATAATAAAAATGAATCTTTAACATTTACTTGGCATGTCCAAAAACTCCTGGGGAGATGGAGGTAGGATATGTCGTGTGTGTGGGTGGGTGGGTGTGGGGTTTGTGGGTGTCGGGTTGGGAGTGGGTGGGGTTGGGGTGTGGGGTTTGTGGCAGTGCCTGTGGGTGGGGGGGCGGTGTGGCAGTGGGTGAGTACAGGAGGAGATGTGGGGGTGGAAGTGTGGATGGGGTTTGTGGGGAAGGTGTGTGTTTGGGATTTGTGGGTGGTCTGAGGTTTGGGGGGGCATCTGTGGGGGGATTTGGGAGTGTGTGTGGATGGTTGTGAGCCCCCCTGCTACATGCCCCCCCATAGTGCACATCCCCTGCTGATGGGGGTGAAGCAGCAGGCAGCAGGCCCTTGGGGTGCTCATGGCTCAAGGTGGGCAGAGTGGCTCCAGCTGAGTCCCTGGAACTGCACGTGGTGACACGGAGCCTGCCTGGCCCAGGCAGCTGGCATGTCCATTCGGGCCGAACCAGGCTGGCCTCGTGACACTACGTACAGTTCCTGGGACTCAGCTGGAGCCACGTGCCACTGGGCTGGGCCGGCTCCATGCCTCCACATGAGGCTTCCAGCACTTCAGAGTGGAGCCACACATAGAGGCACAGAGCCCACTCAGCTTGAGGGTGCATGGACCACAAGCCACAGGGAGTCTCTCACCATCAGGCTGTATTTTGCCTGCCCCTGTGTTAGGGTGATTTTGATGATAACGAGTGAAGAGGAAACAGGACAAGTTGTAGGGTGAACTGTATTTATAAGGAAAGTTTTGAAACCACAAGGGAAAAGAGTTGGTTTAAGAGATTTCCCAGAGAAGAGTCAGAGGTAAGGCCTTTAGAAGAACAAGTGAGAACCACCACCAGGGTTATCAATGAAACAATGCATCAATGTATGTATTTTCATAAGATATAGAACTTAAGAACATACACCATAAGGTGTATTAATATATATGTGCATAGTTGAGCACAGTCCTACTTACTATGTTCCTACACATAGGTAAATTGAGGACAAAATATGGGACAAAGACATGGATTGATCCCAGCTCTGGTGCGAGACGTGCAGGTTAAAGCTCACTGCACCCCCATGAGCCCAGGGACCCCCAGCGAGACCACAGGACCCCCAACAAGCCCCAGCCTGCCCCAGGTAAGCAGGGGCCCATGGAGGGAGGGACCTAGACAGCTGGGAGTGGGCTAAGTGGGCTGAGGAGGGTCACACCCCCACTGGCTCCTATTTGGCCCAGCCCCCCAGGGAGCTGCACGACTGAGCTGCCAGCGTGCGAGCCAGGTTAGTGGGGGGGGACCCCCCTTAGCTCCTTTAGCCCCCTAAAAGTAGTGAGGCACCGACCGGCCCTTCTGTGCATGCGCACAGTTTAAAAAGGGCCTGACAATGGCACAAGCCTCAGTTTGGTCCCAGCTCCAGTGCAAGATGTGTGGGTGTAAGTCCGCTGTACCCCCATGAGCCCAGGAACCCCCAGTGAGACCACAGGGACCCTGACAAGCCCTGGCCTGCCCCAGGTAAACAGAAGCCCATGGAGGGAGGGACCTAGACAGCTGGGAGCAGGCTAAATGGGTCAAGGAGGGTTACGCCACCCCCTGGCTCCTTCTTTGCCCAGCCCCACAGACAGCCATGTGACCAGAGCCTCATGAACAGGCTGCACAAACAGGCGCATTCCTAGGCTCAACGTGCAAGTTAGCATGGGAGTTTGCACAGGAGGGCAAGCGGGAGGGCAAGCCAGTCTCAGCCGTAGCCAGCCCACCAGTAGCATGATGTGGATGGGCATGCATGGCCCCCACCCCAGCACCTCAGAGATGGCCACCCAGACACAGCCCATGGTTCCGGGCTCCACGCAGACAGAACCTCTGGCTCTTGGCTGCGGGGGCTGCCTGTCACTTTTTCAGGCTCTGGGGCCTGGGAACATGGCCACCTCCCCTTGTGGGGTCTGCTTCCTACTGGGGTCTCTGGTGCACCATCTGGAGGAGCTTCAGGCCGCAGTCCAGAGACTGCGTGCCATCAGGGACTGTGAGCAGGAGATTGACTCCTACTGCCAGGCCCTTCCCCCCCAGGGAGGCAGAGGGAGACCACGGTCTCCAACCAGGACAAGGGAGGACTTGGGGACTTCCCATTCTGTCCAGCTCAGGGGCTGGAACAAGGTGGTCAAGGGTCCCAAGGCCCCCACCCCACTGGAGCTTTGCAACAGGTACAAACCTCTTGCAGCCCCAGCAGAGCCTGCTGAGTTGCCAGCTCCTGCAGGCAACACAGGTGCTACTGTAGCTACCACCCCTGCTCTAAGACAAAATGCAAAGTGCTTTTCATGGGAGACTCCATCCTGAGCGGGACTGAGGGGGTAATCTGCCACCCCGACCCCTTAGCCTGGGAAGTTTGCTGCTTCCTGGGAGCCTGCATCTGAGACATTGCAGAGAAGATCCCTAAACTTCTCCAGCCCACTGACCACTATCCTATGCTCCTTATCCATTTGGGCACCAATGACATGGCTCGGAACCCTCTCAGCTGGGTCATGAGGCACTTCAGGGATTTGGGAGTGGGGCTTAAGGGTCTGGGGGCACAGGTGGTGTTTTCATCAATCCTCCCTGTCTTGGGGTATGGGCTGAGGAAGGAGAGGAGGATCTAGGTAGTCAACCAAAGACTGAAGCGCTGGTGTCATTGGGAAGGCTTTGGCTTCCATGACCACTGTTCGCTCTTTGGTGAGAGAGGTAGTGAGCTGCTGGGAAGGGATGGCTTCCACCTCTCTTTGCTGGGGAGGAGGCTCTTCTCAATCAGACTGGCTGATCTGCTCCACTGGGCTTTAAACTAAGCCTGCCGGGGAATGGGGGGACTAGTGCCACTGCTGGCCTACTGAGCAGCCCTTGCAAAGCCAGCAGGCCAAGGCACTTAAGGGAGCCCACCCCTGCCCCAGCCCTGGAACAATCTGTAGGCAAGGCACGGGTCCCCAAGGGGACCCTTGCATGCCTATACACAAATGCCAGGAGCTTGAGGAATAAACAGGAGGAACTTGTCCTCCTGCCAAATGCAAATAACTATGATGTCATAGGGATAATGGAGACCTGGTGGGACTCCACCCATGACTGGACCATGGGTATAGATGGCTATACCCTGTACTGGAGGGATCGAGTGGACAAAAGGGGCAGCGCTGTAGCTCTCTATGTCAAGGAAAGCTACGTGATCCTGCAAGCTGACACAGTGGGTGACTTGAGACCCTCTGGGTTAAAATCCGTGAGGAACACGGCACAGCGGTTACTATGGTGG
Organism: Crocodylus porosus; assembly: GCF_001723895.1. Lineage (NCBI taxonomy): Eukaryota > Metazoa > Chordata > Crocodylia > Crocodylidae > Crocodylus > Crocodylus porosus. The sequence goes on along the minus strand of NW_017728951.1, from coordinate 30,884,089 downwards.
GAGTCTACTACAGACCCCCTACCCAGGGTCAAGACCTCAACCAGGAATTTGCCAGAGAATTAGCTGAGGCCGCACACTCCCAGTGCATGATTGTCATGAGAGACTTTAACTACCCAGACATCTCATGGGAGGAGTGCTCAGCCAAATCTGAGCGGTCGCAAAATTTTCTCTCATGTGTGGATGACTTCTATCTGATGCAGGAAGCCTATGGGCTGATGAGAGGTAAGATGCTGCTCAACCTCGTACTGGCAACCAGGGACAACCTAGTCAGCAACCTAATGGTCAAAGGGAAGCTGGGTGACTGTGACCATGATCTGATCCCCTTCACCATCTGTCGTAAAACTGGCAAGTCAGTCAGTAATACAGAAGTCCTTGACTTCAGGAAAGTTGACTTTGACAAGCTAAGGAGGCTTGTCAGAGAGGCCCTTAAAGGCCACAACCCAATGGAGAGGGGATTTCAGGATGAGTGGTTGCTCCTCAAGGGAGAAATCCTGGATGCGCAAGCAAAGTCCATCCCATCTCGGAGGAAAGGGAGCAAAAGGGCACAGCAGCCCCCTTGGCTCTCCAGGAAGCTGGCAGACCTCCTGTGTCTTAAACGGAAGACCTACAAAGGACAGACGACTGGAACCACCACCAAGGAGGAATACTCTGCTCTGGTCCAGACCTGCAGAGAGCAAACCAGGAAAGCCAAGGCTGTGATGGAACTCCAGCTAGCTACAAATATCAAGGACAATAAAAAAAATCCTTTTTTAGATATGTGGGGAGCTGGAGGAAAAGCAAGGGCAACATTGGGCCCCTGCTAAACCAGACAGGGCAACTGACAACCTATGCCCATGAAAAAGCAAACTTGCTAAATGGGTACTTTGCATCAGTTTTTCACCAGTTCCATGGGACACCCCTGCCCACTGTGGGTCAGGAATGCCCAGGTGAGGGAGATTCCTTGCCCTCCATCGAAGCTGACCTTGTGAAGGAACACCTTGACAGGCTGGATACCTTCAAGTCAGCCAGCCCTGACGGGTTACACCCCAGGGTACTCAAGGAGTTAGCAAGCAACATAGCTTAGCCTCTGGCACAGAACTTTGAGAACTCTGGTGAAGTGCCTGAAGATTGGAAGAAGGCCAATGTCATGCCTACCTTCAAGAAAGGGAGGAAAGTAAACTACAGGCCCATCAACCTGACCTTTACCCTGGGGAAGGTCTTGGAAAAGATTATCAAAGAGGCCATCCTCCACAGACTAGCTGATGGCAACATCCTGAGGGATACCCAGCATGGGTTTGTTGCAGGTAGGTTTTGCTTGACCAATCTCATTTCCTTTTATGACCAGGTGACCTATCACCTGGACAAGGGGGAAGAGATTGATGTCGTATACCTTGACTTCAAAAAAGCCTTTGATCTGGTATCCCATGATCGCCTTTTGGCAAAACTGGCTAACTGCGGCATCAACCTCACCATGATCCTCTGGCTGAGGAATTGGCTCTGCAGTAGAACCCAGAGGGTGGTTGTCTTGGTGTGCGGTCACCAGTGGGGTCCCTCAAGGCTCTGTCCTAGGGCCTATACTGTTTAACATCTTCATCAGTGATGTGGACACGGGTGTCAGAAGCAGACTGGCCAAGTTTGCCAACAACACCAAACTCTGGGGTAAAGCATCCATACCTGAGGATAGGAGGGTGATCCAGGCAGATCTTGACAGGCTCATGAAATGGGCCGATGAGAACCTGATGGTGTTCAACGCCGAAAAATGCAAGGTTCTCCACTTTGGGAGGAAAAACCTGCAGCATGCTTATAGGCTTGGCAGTGCTACGCTGGTTGGCACTACAGACGAAAGGGATTTGGGAGTCATGATTGACCACAAGATGAACATGAGTCTTCAATGTGATGCTGTGGCTAGTATAAAGTGAGCAAAATGCTGGCTTGCATCCATAGATGCTTCTCAAGCAAATCCTGGGAGGCATTCTACTGTTGTACTTGACCTTGGTGAGGCCGCAGCTGGAGTACTGTGTCCAGTTTTGGGTTACACAATTCAAAAAGGATGTGGAGAAGCTTGAGAGGGTGCAGAGGAGAGCCATGCGCATGATCAGAGGTCAGGAAAACAGACCTTATGATGAGAGGCTGAGAGCCCTGGGACTCTTCAGCCTAGAAAAGCACAGGCTCAGGGGTGGTCTGGTGGCATAAGTTTATCAGGAGTGCTCATCAGGATCTGGAGGAACGTCTGTTCACCAGGGCACCCCAAAGGATGACAAGATCAAACTGTCACAACCTCTGCTGCGACTGATTCAGGCTGGACACAAGGAAGAACCTCTTTATTATCTGAGCCCCCAGGGTTTGGAATAGACTACTGCCAGAGGCAGTTCAAGCACCCACTTTGAATGTCTTCAAGACACATTTGGATGCTTATCTTGCTGGGATCCTATGATCCCAGCTGACTTCCTGCCCATGGGACAGGGGACCGGACTCAATGACCCTCTGGGGTTCCTTCCAGCCCAAATGTTTATGAAATCTATGAAATCTATAGATTATGTGACCTCAAAATAATGAATGTGCTTCAGAACAAGAGATAATTCAGAGGCATTCTTCTGCAAGTTGTCCCATCTAACTCAATACTGACTTTAGCTTATGTAAGAGCTAAATGTATGGCTTACACATTATTAGCTTATGTATTAGCTCCGTATAGCTAATGTAATTATTTGCAGTTTTGTTAATTTAATCCCTTCAATTGTCTGTGTATATATGTATGAAGCCAAAAAATAATATATATTAGAGTTCCAGCTTGTTTTCTACAAACAAAAATGTTTGCTTCCTATGTTACTTTTCAATTTGAGCTGCAATGTAAACTCTAGTTTTAAAATATTAGATATGAGCTAGGAAAAATTATTTCTGAAAGAAAGCACTTCATATGTAAGAATTTATGCAGATTATTACAGCACTCTTCTGATGTTAAGAAACGATGCAAGCGGACAGTGAAATGGGACAGCGTTTTCCGGCATCAGCTGCTTCTCCACTGGAATCAATGCCAGATGTTAATAATTCTATTAGAAACCATGCTTTCAGGAAACAAAGATTGTTTTAAATTAAATTTATAACTGCATGTAAATGTAATAAGCACATTTAAAACAGGAAGATGTTCATTCCTTCCCTGATGCTTACTTACTGGATTTTACATATAGACAGTTTGAATACCCCTAAACATCTGTGTAGTTCTGTTTACCTATCATGCAAGTGAGACTACTGGTGTGACTCTAGCACTGTAGCAGAAGCACACTCTCTTTTAATCATCACCTAGTGTACTTATTTCTAGTATAAACTGCTCTAAAGCATTTAATAAAATCCAAAGTTCCTTTCTTTATAATTGATCCACACTTATTTGGGAGGTAAATGTTTGATGGACAGAGAAACATCATCTTACTATGTCCAGATGCATTCTTCATCAGTTTATGTACTTTATTAACTGTAGCTACCCAGAAATCCACTTGGTCATTGTGTAGAAGACTTCTCTCCAATTGGAAGATACTTCTATGAAATTCTTTTGATCCTGATTTAAAACACTTCTCTTTACAAGTTCAGCAACAAAGGAGGTGTCTACTCTGCACCTCACAGACACATGCCCATGTTTCTATAAACTAATTCTGTTGAGTACTGCCAGCAGTGTAGCTGCAGTAGGATGAAGTCAGCATGACTTCACGGTCTGAATATTCACCCAGCTTCCTGGATGGATTTTGTAGCTTGTGCTACATTTTATCCTGCTGCTGGTACACTGTTTTCTATACCCAAGCTAGCTCAGGTATGTTTACCTAAGTTGTGGTCACACCTTGACAAAGTGAAGACATACCCCAAAATAACTAGAAAAACAAAGCAACATTCTGAAAGACCAAAAGGCTTGGCAGGCTTTCCGTTATGTTCACTAGCTTGTTGATAATGTACTATAAACTAGTATGACACTGATCTATTATTGGATCCCTCATTGCACAAGTAGAAGTAGGAACCAGGTCACTGAATACTGAGATTTCCCATGTGTCATAATTAAAGAAACACCTGTGCTAAATGACTAAATTGATCCTGTGTGAAAATTCAAACTGTTTAATGACTTCTAAGAATTCTTCCTGAGATAATTTATGAGACTCAAATGAACATGCCCTTAAAAAGTAGTGGGCTTACATACAATAATCTGGGGTAGAATGCTGTTCCAACACACTGGATATAATGTTCTAAGCTCTGATAAGAGATGCCTGGTGCTATTCCTAGGACCACAGATCAGAATCACATTGTAACAATGGGTTTTTAAAGCTCTATGTGCAAGATGAAAGACATTTGCCTAGAAGAAATTATATCATGAGGAAAATAAAACTGAATGAGAAATCTCAAGTGTCATACTACCAAGGGTAAATGGGGAAAAGTCTGAAATTGGCAGGGGCCAAATGCAAGGACACATAAATTACATGTTACCATAAATGTGTCTCAATGAGCACCAACTATATATGAAAAAAAAAGATTAAATGCACACAGAAAGCTCAACAATCTGTAAAATATTAAACTTACTGGTATCGGGTTTTGTCCTTCAAAGAGTTTTTTCTCGAGTTGCTACCTTCACTAAAATTGTCTTCTCCTTCTTCAGACTCCAAACTGCGATTACAGCTCCGAATAGTTTGAAAGATACTATTTGCTGTTGATTCTTTTTCTGGATTATTCAAACCATCTTGGCCTATTCTTTGCAAGAAATTATCTTGCCCATTGTAATCTGAAACAAACTAAAATTTCCAAAACAGTTAATATAGTAACAGTGAGAAATTTGTATTAAGTAACCAAGAGAATTAGAGGTTTACAGATTTTTCAGAGGAACCTATCAGCATGGAGCACATATTTCCCAATTTCAATGGGAATAGGACACTTAATTCTGGTCCCTGATTAGGAATCACAGACACTATGGTTAATTCTAATAAAAGCGTTGTTGGTCTGTCTGTCCATAATACTCTGGGCCAACTGCGCATGCGCTGCCCATAGGGCGGACGGCGAATGGCTGACCCAGAGCATTACAGACAGACAGGAGGAGGTGGAGGCAGAGGCAGTTGGGGGCCAGGTGACTGTGGACACAGTGTGGAGCGCTCCCTGCTGCGGGGCATTGCCTACTGTGGGGCACAGTGAGCTCCCTGCAGTGGGGTGCTGCCATGTGGCATGGCACACCACACTGCGTGGACTCCCTTCCCTGCCACCTTCTGCTCCCTCCCACCTGTTGTCAGGAGGCACGGCATGCCACCAGACCACAGACAGCAGGGAGCTGGAGGTAGCAGGGAGGAGGAGGAGGGGCAGCATGCCCCACCCAGCCCCACCCTGACGCAGCCCTGACCACCTGCCCTGCTCCCTGACCCCCAACTGCCTCTGCCCAGGGAGGGGGAGCGGAGAGAGGAAGTGTGGGGGGTGGTTGATTGCAGCCAGACACTGAATGGGCACCGCATGGGGCATACAATGGAGGCTACAGCTGCCATGTGCAAGCTTCTTCCATCTTCCTGGGAGGCAGCGCAGGGTGGAGCAGCAGGAGGTGGTGGTGGGGGAGCACATGGGGCTGGACATGGGAAAAGCTGCGGGAGTGGGGCACATGCCCTCCCCACTCCATGACCCTGGAAAAGCCATTGGGCTCTGACTGCCTCACAACCCAGGCCAGCTGGGGCCCCATTCATGGTGACTGGGCTCTGTCCAGGCCAGTTCATGGGGCAATCGGAGCTTGGTGGTTCCTTCAGGGGCACTAAGACATGACAAGGGAGGGAGGGGCATGACCCCCTGGTCTGTGCACAGGGCAAGGGCAAGCTGCAGCTGCAGCTGCAGCTTGTGTTCAGCCTTTGCTCTATGCCTCACTGCTGTTGCTTTGACACTGGCATAATGTCATGTGAGTCCTGTCACTGGGTGGGCTGGGCAGTGAGGCACACGGCACCGTGTTGCTATCGAATCAGCAGTAGCAAGGCATAGAGCAGAGACTGAGCGCAACCCACAGCTGCAGCCTGCCCTTGCCCTGTGCACAGACCATGGGGCCATGGACCCCGCTTTGGCTTCCCCCCTGTGCCACACCCCTGCTGGGCTCTGACTGCTCCACAACCTGGCCCGAATGAGGCCCCATTCACATTGACTGGGGCCCTGGCTGGGCCAGGTCATGGGACAATCAGAGGCATGGCACAGTGCGGGGGAGGGGGAAAACGGACCCAGAGTTGAAGGTGGGGGAACAAGCTCAGACCCGGATTGGCAGGGGGAAAGGGCGAGGACCTAAACCAGTGGGGCTGGAGGGAGGAACGGGTCTAAACCCAAAGTGGGCCTGGACCTAAACTGGAGGATGAGGGGAACAGGCCTGGACCTGGACCCAGACCCTAAGTGGGGGAGACCAAAAGTGGGCCTGTGTCCCTGCCCACCCATCATTCTTGACAGGCAATTTGCTAGTCCAAATAATAATAACAGTTCCCTTAGATTCACTGAAAGTCTCAGCCTTAATGTAAGAGGAATGTCTTATTTGAAAGAAAGCAAAAAGACTGCATAGGATGTACATATTTAAGGGCCTCATCCACTAGGGTTCTAAATTGTGCTTTTAAGATCCTAAATGACTACAACTGAGTTAAGTGGAAATTTTTTCAACTACACTGAGAAAAAGAGTCTGTGAACTCTATCTGCAATTAGAATTATACAATACATTCACAGTCATCTATAATTTGATAGGAAGCCTCATCTGCTGCATACCAACATGAACCTATGATAGAACATCAATACTACTCCTTAACATTTTACCTCTAATGTTTCATCCTGGGAATTATACTGTGGACAAAGTCTGATGAGACTTGCTGCTCCATCCAGAACTTCACAAAGCTCCTTTAAAAATACACCACAGAAAGGAACGACTTTACAGCCAGGAATATTCAGAGCCCGATTTACCACTTTCCTGTATTCAGAAGATGATTCATGTTGTGCCATAGCATCTTTCAGACTCCGCATGATTTCAATATCAGACTGATCCATAAACTGCCACATTTTTAAAACTTTTCTAGACCTATTACAAATGTATGACAAAACATTTATTTAGAAGAAAATAAAAAACACAATTAACATTAAAGTTCAACACCTGAATTCTACCAAATAAAGGAAATTATTCATGTTTCCACTAGCATGATTAAAAAATAAGTTAAATAAATCATATTTGGTAGTTCTACAAAAGGACAATTTTTTCTTTTATGATGCTGAACATAAAAGCAAATGAGGAAAGTAAGTAGTGGGATCTCAATATTCCTAGAGCTACATCTGGGATTTTCAAGAGAGACTTAGGGAGTACAGTTGGAAAAGAAAAGAGAAATATTTTTATTGTGACACTGCCTTAAAATAGAAGTGGAAGGAAATTAGAGAGAGGATTAAAGGAACAATGCCAGGATACATAACAAGTATCTTTTGCAGTGTGATGAACAATCCCTCAAGTGAGCAAAAATGAGAGACTTCTAAAAACTGCTTCTATTTTAATCATAAATACTGATTATTTAATTCTGCATTTCTGTCAGATTGGACATTGAACCTTTCTGGCTCCCGGGTACTAACGCAATGCTGCAATGTTCCTTCTGTTCTATAAAGAAACTAATGACATTACTATGTTTCTATCCCCATGCTCTCTACTTTTTCTAGAAACGTTGTTTGTCTGCCATTACCTTTCTTTTGCTTCCTTCAGTTATGTACAGGAAGCTCATGGGAAGCTTATAGGTCCTTAAAATGTTTTACACTTCTGCACCCCTGCTACAATTTATGTGGCCTGGGAGACTGTGGATGTTTTTTGCTGGACAAGACTCCTTGTATTTGTGAGTAAAAATGTAAACTAATAGCACAAACAAATTCTTAGGAAATCACAAATAACTGCAGTAAAAACGCATTAAAACTTTGACATACAAAAACACAAAATATAAAGTTAAGAGACTGGAACTTTGGCTTTAATCCCTCCTAGTACAGATAAATTCATGCATAGTGGGTGCGTCTACACGAGCACATTTACTGCACAGTAACCAAAATTACTGCGCGGTATGGGCACCTGTCTACATGTGCACGCACCTGTCTACATGTGCACACCCATACTTCGTAGTAAATATGGTGACTTATGCTGACTTTAGTGTAAATTTGATACCTGTATCCTTCAGGTATCAAATTTATACCCAATTAGTTACTGCACAGTAACAGATATAGATACTGTACTGCAGTACCACTGTGTGTGGGGACTGACTTGGGACTAACTTTAGTTCCGAGTCAAACCACACACAGCGCTAATGCACTTTAATGCCTGCATGTGTAGACACTGGCCTATTTCTGCGTACTGAGCCGTAACTTACTGCACAGTAAATTTAAATTGGTGTAAATGCACATGTAGATGCACCCACTGTCAGTAGGAACTGTCAGTGTAGGTATAATGGAATGGATACAGAAGTGTTTCATTTCACATTTCTTTTTGACTTAAGGTATAACCATACTATTAGTTTAATATGTGTTTCATCTGTATTATAAAAGGTCCAATCTGAAATTATAATTATTCTCTTTGGTTCCATACAGCCAAAATAGAACTGTTTTTTTAGTTGTCTTTTCTCATTTGAAACTGCTATTTGAAAAATGTACAGTCATATTTTCAGTTTAACATATTTAGCACGTACCAAGATAAATCATACATCTCCAAAGAATTCTGAGAAATGTCCATCTTTCACTGTATTTTAATTTTTCCAGAATAATTATCAGAAATTTACTAGATGAGGTGACATGACTTATCAACAACATTCTGTTTAATACTGTGATTGATTCAATGCCATAAACTGTTCTTCAGAAAAAGAACTGTGCTTAACAGAAGCTGCATTTTAATCTCTCTTTCTGAAATTTTCTCATGTAAAATAACAAACAAAAAAACCCAAGTTACCAGTACCTGAGCCCTGCCAAGAACTCCATTACAGCATTGTAGTTGCCCATGTTCCAGCAGCATTGTGCCACATGTACTAAATATGAGAAGACTTCTCGTTTCTCCTCCATAGAACCTGCAGTCAGGATCAGCCATGTAACCCAAGAGCTCACCTTATAAAACAAAACACACAGTTCAGAAAATCAGCCACAGCTATTTGGAAAATTAATATATATTTAATGAATGTTTGTAAATTTTGGATTACATCTATCAGGCATAAAAGTAGATATTTGACCAATATCTATATACAGATAATAAAGTCACATACGTTTATCAGATAAATGATATACCGTATTTACTCAAATATAAGACAGGTTTTTTCCCCATTCAGCATGAGGAAGAAAACCCCTACCTTACATATACATACAAGGAAACCTCATTAAAATACACTGTCTATCTTTGAACTGCTGCATATGCTCAATAATGGAAACCTACTATGAAGTTCATTAATTTTGTGGCCAACACTGAGCAGGTCTATAAAATGCATGTTCCATATTGGGCATGGAAACTTACTTTTTGGGGGTTTTTTTACTGTAGGGATCATGCAGGAAGGGAAGACAGCTGCTTCACCTGAACACTAGCAGGGGGACTGCTGGCCTGCAAAGGGCCCTCCCCGACATGACTGCAGCTGCCACATCCATCAGCATGGAAACTTACCATAAGAACAGATTAGTGTAACCCATATAAATAAACGATATAATAGTACCCATTGAGTGCAATCCCCCTCAGCACCTACTCTTTTTTCAAGTCATGGTGAGTCATAACATTGAAAACATTTCAAATTCCTCTTCACTCCCACAGCTGAGCTGTGCCATTCTTTTTCATTTCCCGTGATTCCTGTGTCTTCACTAGCCTTAAATGTCTGGCTAACATCACCAAATTGGGACCCAAACATTTCACCCGGAATCCCCCTGTTGCCACGTCTACCAGCCTGTCACTTATGATTAATGTGGCCCTGCCCTCCACGAGGTGAAGACAGACCAGGTTGCCCTGTATATAAAACTTTGGAGGATCCCAGGACTCATGATAAGAACACCTGATTCCAATCATGAGGGAGGGCTAATTAAAACTTGGATCCTTTGTGGGGGGCACTTGCAGGATACATACATACTGAGCAGTGCTGAGCTGTTAGGTTACCATAGCTTGAAATGTGGTTGACTCTGCTGGGCCCCAGCCCAATTAACTATTTGTAAATCATGAACCTTTTGGCTTTGGACTAATGTCATACATAGACCTGCTGGCACTCTTTCAAGAGCGCCTGGAGGAAAGCCAACTGAGAGCAGAGATGGAGCAGGGCCTTCTGACCCTTCTGTACAAAAAGGGACCGAGGGAAAAGTTGAAGAACTGGAGGCCAATCACCCTCCTGATCTTCCACTATAAGCTGCTGGCCAAAGTCTTGGCCAAGCAATTTAAATCCATCCTAGGTACAGTCATCCATAAGGACCAGTCGTGCAGGGTGCCGGGGTGACAGATCCATGAAGCCCTGGTGTAACTGAGAGATGTGCTCCAGCTGGAGAGGGAGAGAAGGCTGAGCATAGCTTTATAGTTTCATAGTTGGTAGGGTTGGAAGGGACCTAAGCAGATCATTAAGTCTGACCCCTGCCATGGGCAGGAAAGAATGCTGGGGCCAAATGACCTCGGCTAAGTGGTTATCTAGCCTCTTTTTGAAGACCCCCAGGGTAGGAGTGGCACCACTTCCCTTGGTTCCAGATCCTAGCCACCCTGTGAAGCTGTGCTTCCTGATGTCTAGCCTGAACCTACTCTCAATCAACTTGTGGTCGTTATTCCTAGTTACTCCTGATAGTGCTCGGGGGAACAGGGACTTTCCTGTTCCCCGCTGGTCCCCCCGGTATGTTTATAGATGGCCACTAGATCCCCTCTCAGCCTTCTCTTGTGGAGGCTGAACAGGTTCAGGTATTGTAGCCTCTCCTCATGAGGCCTACCCTGCTGCCTCCTGACCATGCGAATGGCCCTCCTTTGGACCTTCTCAATGCTGTCCACATCCCTCCTGAAGTATGGTGCCCAGAATTGGATGCAGTACTCTAACTGCAGCCTGACCAATGTCACATAGAGGGGGAGGATCACCTCCTTGGACCTGCTCATGATGCAACTGTGGATGCATGACAAAGTGCAGTTAGTCTTACTGACCGCGTCCTCACATTGGCGGCCCATGTTCATTTTGGAATCAATAATAACTCCAAGATCCTTTTCTGCATCTGTACTGATGAGAAGGGAGATCCCCAGCCTATAGGTATTCCTTCTCCCTAGGTGTAGTACCTTGCACTTGTCAGTATTGAATCCCATCCTATTCTCCCAGCCCAATGAACTATTTGTAAATCATGAACCTTTTGGCTTTGGACTAATGTCATACATAGACCTGCTGGCACTCTTTCAAGAGCGCCTGCAGGAAAGCCAACTGAGAGCAGAGATGGAGCAGGGCCTTCTGACCCTTCTGTACAAGAAGGGACCGAGGGAAAAGTTGAAGAACTGGAAAAAAAGTTGAACCCCTGTAATCTGTCCAGATCTAGTTGTAGCCTGTCCCTCCCTTCTATTGTGCCCACCTCTCCCCACATTTTAGTGTCTTCCATGAATCTGAACAAGGTGCTTTTCACCCCCTTGTTCAAGTCGATCCCAGAGTCCGCATCCCTGGCAGCAGCAACTGAGAAGTCAAGGTCCCAGCCTACATGGATGATTTGAATATCCTGTGTTGGAACAGGAGGTTAGCAGAGAGAGCCCTGGTGCACACACAGGTAGAGGAGATGGCAGCAGATGCCAACCTCAATGTGAGCCATAGCACCTGCCTGGCCATGGGTGAGCTTGGAGACCTGGAGTCCTTGGGGATCTCTGTCCCCCATGAGGGGGTCAGGATCCTCGGGATAGATGTCAACCTTGAGCTGATCAGCAGGACAGCATGGGAAAAGACAGAGGCAAAGATAAAGCAGAAACTGGGGCTGTGGCACATGTGCTCCCTCTCCATGGGGGGGGCGGTTGTCCTTGTGAAGGCAGTATTTTTACCAGTGCTTCTGTACAATGCATTGGTCTTCCCCCCTTCTAAGCATGTTACCCACAGGATCCAGAGGGCCATGTGCATTTTCTTTTGGGGCTCCAGATGGCAAAGTGTCACCTGGAAGACCTTGCACAAGGAGAAGAGGTCTGGGGGCAGGGGAATGCCAGACATCCTCCTATTATTGTGGGCCAAGTATACAAACCTGATCTGCAAGCTGGTGATGGATGCAGAATCCAAAACTGTTTGCCTCATGAGGTATTTTGCAGGGCACATCCTGAGACACTGTGGGGGTATTCACCCTGACCAACCATAGACCCATGGGCTCACCATGGTTCTACGAGACCCTGAACCAGTGCTGCAGTTTGTATGGCCTGCAGAGCGCAGGCCCAGCACCATGAGAAACCACAAGAAGATCCAGGAGATGGTGAAGCTGAGGGACACCATGTCGCCCACGGACCTGCTCCCAGGTGACCCGAGCCAAGCGGTGTGGGAGTGCATTGACCACAAGGATCTGCACAAAGATCACAAGGACCTGAACTGGCTCATAGCCTACCAAGCTCTACCAGTTAGGGCTTGGAGACATAGAGAGAGGCAGTTGGGGAGACCCAGCTGCCCATGGCCCAACTGCCATGGAGCCACTGAGATAATTGACCACCTTCTCTGGCTCTGCACCTGCACCAAAGAGGTATGGAAAAGGGTGAAGCAGCTCTGTGAAGTGGTGACTGGCATCAGCCGGCTAACCAGAGAAGTGGCACTATATGGGCACCTCGCCAAACACCAGGGGAGCCCGTTGCCCCATTTTGATCAGTTTGTGTCCTGTGTCAGGAGAGCCCTGTGGAAGGCCAGGAACCTCCTGTTGTACCAGCAATTGGATGTAGAGGTAGTAGGCTGTGTGAAAATCGCTCTGAGCTAACTCCAGACCTACTACCAGAAATTGGTAGTGGTGGATGGAGAGGACGTGGCCAAAGCCACCTCCACAGAGACATGTGGTACAGGATTATCCAACATCCCCTGACCAGAGAAGGGGGAGATGACAGCGAAGAAGAGGAAGGGACAAGCAAAACCGAGGACAGCGATAGCAACAGCAGCAGTGGGTCCTCCAGCGAAAGCTGCAGCGACAATGATGGAGAGGACATTTGAACTGAGTATGTGACCCCACAAGTGGGGTGGGGATGGAAGGGAAGTGTTGCCTGGTCTGAGGAACTAGGCTTTGCTTGTTTTGTGTGTGTTGCACGCGATGCGAATATTATAATACGTTCAGGTGCAGGTCTTTGTATGGGTGTGTGGGTGCCCTTTTTCTTTGTGGTGTGATACTAGGTGTGTAGATATATATAACCTTATATATGTGTAGATATATATAGACATATATACTTGGTTTGATCAAAAAGTTCTAAGACTTGATGTTCGGGGTACTGTTCATCAGGAATTTGTACCGAGTGGTCAAACAATCAATCAGGCCTTTTATAAAGAGGTTTTGATTTGATTGAGGGATAAAGTTCGAAGAAACTGCCACGAGCTGTGTGAAAATGGTTGATGGTTTCTGCACCATGACAACGCTCCTTCACACACTGCTGTCTCCATTCAAGAATTTTTGGCTGAAAACAACATTCCTGTGATACCACACCCTCTTTATTCACCTGTCCTTGCCCCATGTGATTCTTTTTCTGTTCCCAAAAATCAAAATGAAGCTGAAAGGAAGGAGATTTGATGACATTCTAACCACCCATAAGAATGTGAAAGCAGAACTCAAAAAACTCACAGTTGAAGACTTCCAGCATTGCTTCCGAAAGTGGCGGGAACATTGCTTCCGAAAGTGGCAGGAACAGACAGGTACATATTATCTGGGGGAGATTACTTTGAAGGGGACAGCTCATAAAAACATTTGTACACTATTCTTTAAAATAAAGGCTAAGTCTTAGAACTTTTTGATCACCCCTTGTATATATAGACATATATATTTACAACAACAACAACAATTTGCACTACATGTAAGTAGTACACCCCAGCCAAAGAGGACCCCTGTGATAAGACTCTATAGACTGAGAAACTTTTTCAACCTATCCCCTTCACCATTACAGAGCATTGTATTGGTTTATGTGCATCTTTTTTCTCTCTCAGTGTCACAACTCCCCTTCCCCCACCACTGGGCTTCATAGAACTATAGAATCATAGAAGTCAGGTCGGAAGGGACCTTGTAGATCTTCAAGTCCGACCCCCCGCCTGGGCGGGAGAAAAAGGTAGGCATCAAGCCTCTTCTTAAAGACCCCCAGGGTAGAAGCCAGCACCACTTCCCTTGGAAGTTGGTTCCAGACCCTAGCCACCATAACTGTGAAGTAGTTCTTGTGGATGTCTAATCTAAACCTAC
>NW_017728951.1:30861476-30869676 GCF_001723895.1 Crocodylus porosus | reverse complement strand
TTGTCTTATTTTTGATTAAATGCAGTATATAACAAACTACATTCCCTCCCCACACACACATACACTTGGGGAGCATCTACATGTGGTGATTTAAGGCAAATTAGCCATTTTTAAGGCACATTAGGGCACAGGTCTATACATATGCGCCCTTAATGTGCCTTAAAATTGGCAATTTTAGACTAATCATGCCTAAATTTAATACCTGCTTAAAGCAAATATCAAACTTAAGTGCAATTAATTAAGGCACCTTAACCCACATGTAGACGCAGTAAGGCACCTTAACGCTATTTGACTGAGCAGACTGGAGCTGAGGCCACGGGGCCCTGCACTGCTCCTGGGCACCACCAAGATGAAGAAGTGTTGGGTGCTGTTCTGCAAGTGCAGACGCTGCAGTTGGAGCAGCGGTTCTCGCAGCAGCAGTTTCTGTTGGCGTGTGGTAAGTTGGCAGAGGGGGCAGGTGGCATGAGGGTTCCTGTCAAAGCACAGGTGAAAGGCCCTGCTATGATACCCTGCAAGGGAAGGGAGTAGTGCAGTGCACACAGGGCCTTTGCTAGCAGATCCCCCACGCCTCTCCTTCGGGGTGGGTTTGCTGGCCAGGCAATCCAGCCCTGCAGAGGCAGGATGCCTTGCTGCCCACCTAGGATTCAGGCACCCTTAGAAGCCTGTGGATGGGAGAGACAGTGTCAGCTCCTGAGGGCTCTGCACAGCTCAGATTGGGCAGTCTGGGTGCAATGCAACTGAGGGTTCGGCCTTGAATCAGGCAGTCCAAGGAGACAGTGAAGCCTGAAGCGATGTTGAACCCAGCCTGCCCTGGGCTAAGCCACACAGAGCCCCCAGGAGCTAATGCCACCTCTCCTACCCACAGTGTCCAGGATGGAGGCCAGCACTTGCCCAGGACAGAGATGGGTTCAGCAGGGGGGGCAGATGCAGTCCCAGCCCACTTGCTATCCTGAATGGGAGCTACAGTGAGCAGCATTAAGGTGCCTGAAGACCTCCATGTGTAGACAACATATGCCTAAATCACCTTTATGAGCCTTAAGCTAAGGCACATTAAGTTTAGGCATGCATAAAATCACATCTAGACACACCCTTAGTGTAACTACATAGACTGCATACATACACACGTATATAAACTTACAATTATCTAAATCTCAAATGACTTTTTAAAAACTATTTGTTATAACCAAAAATGCTGAACAACAAAGCAAATGTTCTGTATACATTTAAGCTATTGAACAAGATGGGCCGTTTAAGCTAAAGTTAAGCTTTTTCAAAGCTTGCTAAAGTGATTTGCAAGAACAAAATTAATAGAAACTGGTATGTCAGTTTCTAAGACAGCCTTGAAAATCTAAGTCTTGGTGTAACTAGCCTATTTTTTTAAATGCAATCAGCCAGAAGGGGCAGTAATAAATCAGAAGGTTATTTCTGGGTTGTGCTCACTTTGCTCTATATATTTTTTCATGATGTGTAAAATCAGTGACTATAATATGCCCCATTTTTTAAATAATTAGCTACTGTATCTATTTGCTAGATCAGAAACGAAGAAGCAAATTGCACTTTTCAACCTTGACTATACTTCCATGTTTTGTAATGTCAAAATCAGGAATCAATTTATTATATGATTCTGTTTATATTTAAAAATTTAAATCAGGAATAGTTATCTACTTTCTACCACTTTGAACATTTTCAGTTTACTTTCCCACAACATCCAGAAAAAACAGATACATTTCACATGCATATGTAATTTAAACTAAGTGTTCCATTTTATAATACGATTCCCAAAGGCTTGATTTTTGTCACTGAATAAACATTTATCAACATAAAAGAATAAATGCAATCTGTTTACTGACACTGAGTTCCACTTTCCTTTTAGTCCTGAAGGATTCATGTATTTACAGACATTAGTAAAAGGATGAGAGCTTTACATGAAATGAGAAAATACTAGCTTCCCCTCAAAAAGCTACTAAGTACTGTCTTACTAATATATTTAAGTACATCAACTAAATGTGTGAAATGAATTGAACATTTCTTGATTTCATTGAAAATAGATATGGATGTACATATAGGTTATAAACACTACTATATTTTCCCAAATCTTTACAGACATGGGGCCAGATTCTATTTCACATATTGAGCATCTGAGATTCTATTCCATTCTGTCCAAGTCTGTGAGTGGTGGTGCCCAAGTCAACTTTATCGCGAGGCCCATGCACTCCAGCCTCTACGGTGCCAGCTCTTGGGACCAGACAGTTTGACCTATAATACATCCCATTTTCAGGGCACACCCCCTGACTCGCTTGCCACACCTTGATCTTGTGAGATTGAGGGAGGGTCCTTGGTCATCAGTGGGTACTCCTACGAGCAATGTCTATTGGTTCTCAGGGCTCCTTCTCCTCTTTGCACCCCATCCATATGCTAACCAGGTCTTACAAGGGTTCAGACTATGGTCATTTGCACAGAAGTGTACCATAATAGCAATGCAGTCAGTAAAAAACTACACTCACTTTGTTCAGCAAAGGTTCGCAAGGCCCTTAGGCTAAAGATTTCAATTGAGTCCCTTCAAATCAACTACAGATTTACATGATCCTGTGGTAGCTCAGAGGTAGATCACTCCATGCCCTCTGGCGACTGTATCATTAATTTCCTCTAGGAAGAATTAAACTCAAGCCTTCAATAAATAAATGGTTCATATAAGTCCCAATTAATTCATTTTCAGATCTTTCTGCACTGTCTGGAGGCAGCTATCCATTCACCCCCCTCAGAGAAATCAAATATGTCAAGTCCTTTTAGAATAAATAGCTCCCATGAGTCCCAAACAATTCATTGACCCGAGTTCATTAACTCACTCCAATACCAGTCATTGGTCTTTAAAGCTTCTGACTGGTGGGTCAACCCAGTCTACTTTGAACTAAAGCGAATCCAAACTCAAACGATCAAGTCTGTTCTAATGACAAACAACCGATGTGCTCTCAATCCCAAGCACTCCCAGGTAACTCATGTCCGTTGCTTCAGCAACTCATGCTGATGAAGTTGCAAACCCTGGGGCTTATCCCGGGCTAAGCCTCATTCGCTTCGCTCCAGAGTTTGGACCTCTGGGGCTGAAGACTCCTCCGAGCCTCCAGTCTGGTGAGCGGGTTCCATTACCCCTTCACATTGCCCCTATCAGGGCTTTGATGCTGCTGAGCTCCGAACCCTGCCTTCCGCCTTCCTGGAGCCCTCCTCCTGCTAGCACGGAGTGCTCACTTATGACATCTGCCCCAGTGCACTGGCCAACCTGCAGCTGGCACAAGCTGGTGACCTGGGGTTGCCACTGCACTTGTGGCTCTGCCACCTGCATCATTGCCAGCCCTGCAGTTAAGCACGGCCCATATCACACCTTCACTGGGCTAGCATTAAGACCCCAAAAGCCATAGGGGATGCCTCCTGGAGTGTCATTACACTGGCACTGCCCTGCTGGTTACACTCCACTAAGACAAAGTCCTTGAAAATCCATTACTGCATCTACTTTTATAATACACTGCCATCTGACCATTATGACTGAGTCACAAAAAAGCAGCAAGGAGGAGGACACACCCACCTTTTGCATTAATAGTTTTTTTCAGGGACTAACCTTTAGTAAAACATGATCTCACATAAATGCCTAAGTCCACTTATGTGCCTGATAGGCAGAATGGAATTTGGCCCACAGTAATCCAAACTTCTCATTTTGTATGACGAGAACAGTAAATATAATAAGAGCAAGACCAACATAAGAATTATCTTGCTTTTCAATCTTTCTGATGCCTAATTTAAGCAAGCACAACAAAGTCAAGTTCCACTGTTTTCTTAAAGTCAAAATGTATTAATATTATATAATATTAGTGATACCCTGTGTTTAAATAATACTTGGATCATAGTAGAAATTACCACAAGTCAGAAGATTAAGTTATGGGTTTCCTGTAAATCCAGTTGTAGGAAGGGAGAGAGGTATGAAGTAAGGGAGGAAGGGAGGGAGGAAAACCCAAAAGATCATTTTGTTGGTCACAAGTTCAGGATTATTCCATTTTATATATTTTATATTTATTCCATTTTATATTTATAATTACCTCTTTTTCTTTAAATAAGCCAATAAAAGGAAAGTAGGTCAAGATAGTGCTACAAATGTTCATATATATTTCCAGGATTTTAAAAATGGGTCTAATTTACTCAAATGGTAAAAACAGCTCTTTATTTCAAGTGTGTCATAAATGTAATTATAGTTTGAAAAAGGACCAAGATTCTGTTCTGTGCCTTTAAGTGATGCAACACAGGACTCGAAGTGTAGGCAGAAAAAAGCTAATGTGCTATGAACTACCTTTGTACACCCTTGGATTGGTCCAAGGGCTACATAAATTAGGTAGTCATCAAGGGTGTGTAACTTACAACATAGTTTCTCCATTTGTCTATAGGCAGCAACACTTCTCAGCATCAATGTGGAGTTATAAACTACTGCCCCATGACTTGAACATTCTTCCCATCTCCAGCCCATGCCCAGCTTATCCCTTATACCGTGTATCTTCTGTACTTCCTGACCACCAGGAATTTTTACTCAACCAGACCTGAAATTTGAAGCTCTAGTACACCACTCATGAACTGCAAAACTAGAACTATATATTCCCTTTTGTGATTATCTCTGTTGTTTAGTCCAGGTGTTGGCAACCTATGGCCTGGGGGCTGGATCTGATCTGTGAATGCAGTAGATCCGGCCCAGGACAGTTCAGGGAATCAGCACCATGCTCCAGCCATAGCAACAGAGGAGGTGCCCCCAGGGTCCATGTTCAGTTTAGTCTCTCTGTTGCAGCAAGGGAGGCATCTGCAGGGTGCTAATGCCTGCCTTTTTCTATCTATTCCCTTCTCAGCATCTGCTGATTGTCAAGGAGGTGGTCCATGGTGGGGGGGGAGGTGGAGGGAGAAGGACTGGGTCACAAGCAGTGGCCCAGAGTGACAAAAGTTTGCCAACCCCTGATTTAGTCAATCTGTGTAGCACATAATTTTTCTGGGTATCAAGTCCATAATCTATTTTTTTTAGCTACATACCTACTACACTTATTTATGTACATAGCATAACCCAAAGCCCAGTGAAATTTATGGAAAAACTTCTAGCTCTCCAATCCAAAATGGGCAATCTAGCTATTTTTTAACCAAACTAAACATAGACTAAAACAATAATGGACATGACATAAAATGAACAATGCTGAAGTTATACCACAAATAATATAGCTAACATTTATTTGACTGGAAAAGAGAATACAAAATAAATACATAGTTTCTCATACACAACTTCATCCAAATGTTAATTTCAAAGCCCTTTGGAGGATTGTTCTTGTAGTTTTGTAATTTTAATAACACCTCTACTGTAAGATAGAGAAATCCATAGCTCCAGTTGAGTCTGAAAGCCATAGACTCCTTAGCCAGAAGGGAATATACTATATCATTGCTGCCCTCTCACTCCTTTTTTTTTTGTGTTTTCCTGAGGAGCACTACAAAAAGTTGCTAGTAATATAGTAGATACATTTCCCAGCTCTGCAAAATGTCATTCACCACTTCACATCCTGGGTGCTGACACAAAGACAAACTGCAGGCCACATCACTGTTTCCAGATGCAAATAGGTTAATTACTCACTCACCAAACTGATTTATGATGAGTGTAATAATTTTAGATATGGAAAGCAATTTGCTAATCTGACTTATGCTACATTATTTATGTCTTGGTATTCAGCTCTTCAGCGCTGGTTAGCACACACAGAAAAAGGAAACTTTGCTCTTCCATGAACAGGGTAATTTTGCTCTATCTTTCTAAGTTTTATGAAAATGCTTTATGACTTACCGACTGTCACAATTACAACTAGTCTTTTATCAGTGGAAGGAGCATTGCTCCAAGACTCCACTGAACCACTGAGTCGTAGGAGGTGTATGCTGGGTTCTCTCTTTCTAGATTCCATTCCTGCAAGTTAATTAGTAGAATCACTTCCAAAATACAAATCTGATTTTGTACATTCCCTAGTGATGGAAACAGAGAATAGAAAAAATAAAGCTATATGTATACTAATAGAAGTAATGGGATAAAATGTAGATGTGCTTCTTGGAATTACTGGATAAGAAAGATAGGAATTCTGGATCACATCTGGGTATGAG
This sequence comes from Crocodylus porosus, assembly GCF_001723895.1. Lineage (NCBI taxonomy): Eukaryota > Metazoa > Chordata > Crocodylia > Crocodylidae > Crocodylus > Crocodylus porosus. The sequence goes on along the minus strand of NW_017728951.1, from coordinate 30,863,523 downwards.
ATAATTGTCACCAGCAGGCGCCAATAAGACTTGGATTTTTGTTACTGTGATGCTGCTTGTTTTCCACTCTGACTGTTTAACAGTCTTCTGAGAAGAGACCTTGTACCTCCTAGACTTATCTTTAGCTCAGGCTTAAGCATTCCAGCAATCATCTTTGTATTTGTGGCAGCTTTTTCTCTGTGTTCAGAAATCTGATTTAAAAAATAAAAAAGTGTTCAAGAAAATATATACGACTTCCCCTGTTTCCTAAAGCTAATATTATTGCTGCAGTGATTCTAGGAGGAGACCGTGGGAACACTAATGATATCAAATGATAACAATCAAAATTGGGAAAAGAAAAGAAGACTGCCATCTATCTGAAGATTAGAACTATATGAGAAAGCTAAAAACCAGGAATCAACTAAAGACAAAGCCTCCTTTAGAAAGTGAAGTAGAATATAGGAGATTTCAATAACAGTGTGACCTTTCCAAGGGTTGTTGAAACTGGGAATGAGATATAGCTGTTCTTCTAGGTTTTTAACAGCTTCTGCACAGTGTTCATTGACTTTAACTGATCAAACCTTTTAGTCCTCTTTTGCTCTCAAACTGAATGTGGCATTAATCAGTACTTGAACTCCAGAGATGTGTAGCTAGAAGACCTAAAGACAGCTCTGAAGCAAGAGATGCATTTCTGCGTTGATGTGCCATGTTGTACTTCATAAAGGTGAGCAGAGAAACAAGGGGCTGAGCATTATCTTCCTTGCTATCCTCTGTGAAGGTGAAAAGGGGAATCAGCACCAGAGATAAGTAACCCATACAGCTGTATTCTGTGAAGGTGTCCATAGAAAACCACACTGATTTGTAAATTTATTTCCATTTTGGAGTTTGTTCCAAAAATCTTTCATTAGAAATGGGAGTAAAATTGGGCTCAGAGGTTGCTGTAAAACAGGGGTGACCAACTTGTGGCATGGGCAGCCTCTGTGTGTGACGTGTTGACAGGCAGCACATAGGGCACCAAATCAGGCAGGGAGCACAGGATAGGAAGCAAGGTAGGAAGCAAAAGAAGAGCAGGAGCTTGGTTTGGGAGCACAACGCATGGAACACAAAGTAATGGGTAAGGAAAAGAGACTTGAATGGCATTTGGGGAGGGCATGTATTTAATTTGTAGCACACCAGCCAAAATGTTTAGCCCCTAGCTACTGATTTCCTCACCCTCATTGAGGCTAGGTTTATTTCTCTCCTTTCTAGCACCTGAGCCCATTCTCTCAAGAAGGCCTCAGTCTGGGGCTTAAAGATAGGCAGCCAGTTCTATGCTTCTCTGTTATGCAGGATTCATAAACACCAAATAGGGCTGTCTTCCTGTGGGTCTTCAGCAGCCTAGTAAATGAGCTGGTTTCCCTTGGTTAACAGAGGTTAACACTGAAGGAGGGAATGGTCCCAATGGCCCCTTTCTGTGCTCCATGGCATAGATAGTCTCTGCTGTGTATACTACCCTTCAAGAGTCATCTCTCACAAAAGTGGAAGAGGAACCAGCTGAAGTAAATGCCTCAGAAGGGAAGTGGAATTTAGGAGACAATCTCCCATAAAATTAAATTAGCTGGGAACTGGTCAGATGCATTACTCAGCAGAACTGTTATTAAGACATTTAAAATAAAATGAAATTAGCAAGAAAGATTTTGTGACAAGGTAGTCTGCTTAGCACAACCAGCTGTTGTGGGAGCAAAGAAGCTGGAAGCTACTTCAATAGGCAGGACATTTCCCTGTTGTGAGTAACAGGTCTGGTTCTGCCCCGAGGACCCAAGCAACCTGAAGTAATGGACCATGGACTTCAGCACAAAAAATAATATTATACGGTTCTAATATTAATTTATACTGAAATGCCCACTGCAAGTTTGCAGCACAGGGGCAAAATTAGTCCCCTAAACATCCAGGGGTAAAAAAAAAGTGCTTCGCAGAACAGCAAGGCAAGGCATGGCCTCAGACTGTGCCTGGAGGCAGCCTGGGAGTGCCAGGAGAGATGCTCCGGTTTCTGGCCAGAGTGCCTCTGTGGTGCTCCTGCTGCCCCCAG
>NW_017728951.1:30855402-30861335 GCF_001723895.1 Crocodylus porosus | reverse complement strand
GGTGTGGGGAGTGGTGGGGGGAATGTCCCAGTGTGTGGGTATGTGGAGGGGCTCTAGTGGGGGCTGCCACATGCCTGTCCCCCCACCCAGCCCTCAGAGCGCTGGCAGCAGCAGGCAGTGTGGCTGTGTGAGCCGGGCTCTGTACATGCTGAATGGACCTGGCCTACTAGTGCATGGGGCTGTGACCCTGCAGGATGGCTGGGATCGTGCAGGGGATAAGGGCTCTGGCCCTCCAGGGGGAGCTGGGGCTCTGTTGGGGGGGAGGGCAGTCCATGTGCTGTGTGTGGGGGATGCACCCTGTGGGGGCCAGGGGACCCACTCCTCCTGAGCAGCCCCCTCCACAAGGTCCCCCCACACCCACAGTCCCCCTGCAAGCTCCCCACACCTCCCCACACAACAACCTGCATCCCCCCACATCCCTCCACACCCTCTTCCTGCAAACCCTACATCCCCCCATCACATACTGTCATGTGAGAAGAAAATCAAAAGCACACATCAACACATACAGATATTTAGAATTAATTTATCATGATGATAGACACACTGGTAGGCTTCCAAATCACTTTAATATTGTAAATATATCAATAAAGCATTGCCCAGCTGATCGTTCTCTCTCTTTCTTTCTCTGTATATATGTAGATTGGTCTTTTGTTCTAACTGTGGAAGAACATGGATTTTGGGGTATTTAAAAAAATGGATTTGGGTCAGCTTTTTATACTGCTGGGGCCAGCATAGGTGCTGCCTACAGGCTCTAGCTCCCTCTGGCTGCAGATCTGGGAGGAGCCAGGCAGGGTTATTTTGCCCCAAGTGGCACAATTTGCCTCACACCAAAGTGCATGTCCAGGCACGTGTGGTAAGGCAAAAAGCCCCGGCTCAAATTTGCAATGCTTCTATTTGACACGCTGCAAGCGCACGTGCCTGCATGTGTGGATACGTCCAATCTGTGTAAACAGACACATAGCCCTACAGATAGCCACTAATAGCAGCTTAGATAACTCTTACGTATATTAGTATTAAAATACATTGGATAGATAACAGATAATCAATAAAGCGCCTGACATATAGTCCTTAATTTTGTATCTTAAACAGAAATGTGTGAAATAAGATCTAGATGTTCAAAATGTACTTAGATCCTTATCTGCTTCTTTAGGCACCAATGGCATGGGTGTCAGGTGCCTCTTGAGTCAGCAACTGGAGGGGTCCCTCATGACCAATCCCAGTCACTGCAAAAGTTTCTGGAACTCCTGCAGCCACTTCTGGAAGCAGCATGGATGCTTTTGCTGGTGGCCTCACTCCCTGGCCAGTGCTCGCAGGGGAGGCACTGGTTCTCCCACCTGCCCTCTTGCCTGCCAGCTAAATAGGGAGTATGGTTGGAAAGGGGGTGCACTCGTGCTCTCAGGGGGTGCACATGCACCCCTGTCCACCCCCTATGCATTGCCCCTGACCAAGGGCATTGTCAAACCTGCTTAGCTTCCATCTAGCTCCACAGACCTAAGTCCCAAAGGGTCCATCTACACTGCAGCAATGCTATCAGGCTCACAGACTGGCCCCACATGCTAGATCCAGCACATAGAGCTGGTATGGTGCAGGTGCCACAAGCACCACAGACTGGCCCTATGTGCTACATGCTGCACATGGATTAGATGTGGTCCTGCATGCTGTATGCATGCCAGAGCTGGTCTCGTGTGCTACACGGAGTGTGTACAAGCTCTGGTCCTGAGTGCTGAATGCAGTGCACACCAGACCTAGACCTGCAAACCACATACTCTACACACTAGACCCAGCCCTGTGAATCATGTGCACTGTGCTCTGGACCCAGCCACACACACTGTATTCAGTGTGCACTGGATCCAGTCCTGAAAACTTCATGAAGCACATGGGACTGATCTAGAGCATGCCACATGCAGTATGTGGATCTATGCCAAGACTCAGAGGCAGCACAGCAGGCTAGATGATAAGGCTCTGTAGGCTGGATGGACCTGGCCCGTGGGCTGTATCTTTGACACCCCTAGTTTATACTTAGGATGGAATAAGCTGAATGATTGCTGTACTCTACCCGCAGCCATATGACCATCCATCTTCACATACTTCACCCTGCTGCAGAAGTATATGGGAAACACAGAAAAAGAGACAAGCAGTGGGCAGACTGATTCCTAGAAGAACAGGAACAGGAAATTCAAATACAGACCTTCCAGGAATCATGACAATACATGCATATCCTTCACTCTAATTACAGACATTAAAGACAAGAAGTGGGATGCTGGTGACAAACTTCCTGAACTACCCCTTACAGTGTCTGGGTGAGTTGCAAACAAACTACAGGGGGAAGGGGAAGAGTGGGAAGCTCTAGTAGAAGGAGAGCTCCTGAGGAGGCCTAGACTGCAGTTAGAGTCAGGGGCAATGCGTAGGGAGTGCACAGGGGTGCACATGCACCCCCTGAGAGTGCCGGTGCACCCCCTGTCAGGCCGTGCTCCCTGTGTATCTGGCAGGCAGGGGAGGCAGGCAGGAGGACCAGTCCCTCCCCTGTGAGTGCCAACCAGGGATTGGGGCCACCAGCAAAAGCAGCCAAGGTCCAGAAGCAGCACAGCCACTTTTATGGTGAGTAAGATCGGTGCCCCCGCAGCCAGTGGGATCGGCCAGCGGGGGATCCCCCTCCAGTGTCGGGGGGGGCATGTGGCCCCCCATCTCAAGAAGCACCAGACACCCATGGTTAGAATCAAGCTAAATAGTTTGTAATGTGAATAGTTAGCAAGTTTGGGCCAAGAAGTGAGCCTAGGAACAGCTCTAGGTTGCAGTATAGACAAAGCCTTTGATGATGTCTCTTTCAGTGTATAGAGTTAACACATCTTACTTTTGGTCGAACTATATGGTCCTGGGGCCAGTTTTGTTCAATATCTTCATCAACATTCTGGAAGATGGGATGGAGTGCACCCTCAACAAGTTTGCAGATGACAACAAGCTAGGAGGGGTAGTATTGAATCATAGAAAATTAGGGTTGGAATGGACCTTAGGAGGTCATTGAGTCCAACCCCCTGCTCAAAGCAGGACCATCCCCAACTATATCACCCCAGCGAAGGCTTTGTCTGGGCAGGTCTTCAAAACCTCAGCCCTGTGATGGAGATTTCACAACTTCTCTGGGTAACCTGTTCCAGTGCTTTACTACTCTCCTCATAAGAACATTTTTCCTAGTATCTAACCTAAACTTTCCATGCTGCAACTTGAGATCATTTTTCCTTGTTTTGTCATCTGCCACCACTGAGAACAGTCTAGCTCCATCCTCTTTGGAACCACCCTTCAAGTAGTTGAAGGCTGCTATTAAATCCCATCTCAATCTTTTCTTCTGCAGACTAAATAAGACCAGTTCCTTTAGCCCCTCCTCGTAACTCCAGTATCTGGGGGAACGTTTGTTCACCAGAGCACCCCAAGGGATGACAAGGTTAAATGGTTATAAACTACTGCAAGACCATTTCAGGCTGGACATAAGGAAGAATTTCTTTACTGTCTGAGCCCCCAAGGTCTGGAACAGCCTGCCATCAGAGGTGCAAGCACCTACATTGAACACCTTCAAGAGTAAATTGGATGCTGGGATCCTATGACCCCAGCTGACTTCCTGCCCTTCAGACAGGGGGCTGGACTTGTTGATCTTCTGAGGTCCCTTCCAGCCCTAATGTCTATGAAATCTATGAAGCCATGTGTCCATGCCCCCAAACCATTTTTGTTGCTCTTAATTGGACTCTCTCCAATTTGTCAACATCCTTTCTGTAGTGGGGGGCACAAGACTGGACACAGTAGTCATGAGCTTCAACAAGGACAAGTGCAAAGTCCAGCAGTTTGGATGGAACAATTCCATGCACCAGTACAGGCCAGGGACTGACTTGCTAAGCAGCAGCTCTGCAGAAAAGGACCTGTGGGTTACATTGGACAATAAGCTGAATACGAGCCAACAGTGTGCCCTCTGTGCAAAGTAGGCTAACAGCATACTGGGCTGCATTAGTAGGAGGGCTGTCAGAACATCAAGGGCAGTGATTGTTCCCTTCTGTTTGGCACTGGTAAGGCCATATCTGGAGGAGGGTAATAAAACACTGGAACAGGCTACGTAGAGAGGTTGTGGAATCTCCATTTTTAGAGTTTTTTAAGCCTTGGCTGTGATGATATAGTTGGGGATGCTCCTGTTTTGAGCAAGGGATTGGACTAGATAACCTCCTGAAGTCCTTTCTAATTTTCTATGATACTATGATTCTATATATCCTATTTAGGGGTTCTTAAACGAAAGTATGCTAGTCATGCATAATTGGAAGATGGAAGAATCTGTGGGAGATGTTGTTAGTCTTCAAATTCATAAATAATTCTGAACTCAGCAAAGCCTGTTACATATGCATAGCTCTAAGATCAGAATCGAGCTTTAGACATTCATCAAGTGTCATGCAATGCTGAATAAGTGGTCTTCCCTGAAGTTCCTGTCAGACACAGCTTTAGTTTCACAGCACACTGTTCAAATATACTACTTACAATGAATTCCTCAATTTTACCTCTGCTTATATAATCATTATTATAAAACCTATTCCCCCAAAACAGGAATTGTTATAGTAACTCTATTATTAGATTCTCACAGCAGTGCTGCTGAGTTGAGAAAGGATGAGAATATGTATCTTGGATAGATCACTATAATCCATATGACAGCCAGATACAAGAAATAAATTGAAACACAAGCCACTTTAACAGATGGATAATAAGTATTGCTTTTTCAGGTAGGTAAAAAATTAATGGGTCCATCAATATCACTGCACAAAAAATTATATTAAGATTAAGTAAATAAAATAAAACCAAATAGATCACTGGTTAAGATATAAATAATATTTCCATGTGATCTAGTATAGAGAAGCAAGGAGAGCTTTGTGCCAAATTTAAGCCATACTGGCAAGAATATGAAACTTCAACTGGAATTTTTCACAGAGGTACAAGAGCCTTCTTTAATTTTACTTGAGCACAACAGGATTGTTATCAGTTATCTTGGCACTGTAAACAACATCTTAATAATCTCAAGCATAACAGTATACAAGAGCTATAAGGTTTAGGTTTGTTAGAAAATTTAATTGTTTTTGCCATAAGGTCTACAACAGTAAAATATGTCTTGTTTCACTATCATTTACATCTACTTTAGATATTTTGATTTTGATCATTATTTTTTTTCTTGGATGATTACAAAATACACTATAGTCTTCTTGTTTTGTTTTCAAAAAAATTTATTAGGTTGTTATGCTTTTTATAGTGCTTTGCTGACAGTGCTTTCTTTATGCAAATAGCTGTTTTTGAGTAGTTTTAAATGTACTATTGTCCATATATTTTAAATGAAAAATTAAAGCATTAATCTATAAATACACCTTTGAATTTTTTTAATCAATGAGATTCAGTTAGCCTTTCTTCTTTTTTTAAGCCAAGCAGTGCTTGACAAATATAGATCCAGCCAGCTACTGTGAAATATGCTTTGGTAAGCAAAAACTTTTATTTAAAGTGAACAAAATTAATCATTTTCAACATCAGAAATTCCAGGACAGTCTGTGAGATTTCTTTGCAATTTTGAGAATAGTTACATTTTAAAGATATATAGAGAAATATTTACAATTCCTATAGCTAGAATCTTGAATAAAATTCTTGTTAATAGTAGAGTTACAGTTGAAAATATATTCTCTTTTAAAAAATAAATTGTATCCTATCAGTGAAAAGCAAAACAAATCCTCCTTAAATCTTTTTAAATCAGGAAATGTATTACTCTAATAATAACATAGCTTCTATATACCTTACAACTTCTACTTGTTCCCTATAGGCATTTTTGAAAGTGTTAGGGTGATTTAAGGCAAGATCTTTACATTGTTATGATGCAGAACATGTAAGAATCATAGAATCATGAGTCGGAAGGGACCTAGACAGATCAT
>NW_017728951.1:30843976-30854852 GCF_001723895.1 Crocodylus porosus | reverse complement strand
CTCTCTGCCTCTGTGCTGCTGAGAGGGTCAGCCCCTAACCTATAACCATAATACTTGTTCCCTCTCCCCAGGTGCAGCATCCTGAACTTGTCCTTGTTGAACCACATCCTGTTCAGACTGCCCACTTCTCCAACCTATCCAGGTCTACCTGGATGTGGTCCCTGCCTGCCAGTGTATTCACTTTGTAAGGAAAAGGGGCACTGAGTTTGTCCACACCTGATAACTGATGGTTAGCTCCTGCACTATTATAATAGTGTATTTACCCAAATCCAAGATGACCCTGAATTTAAGATGATGCCTCTCCATACTCCCTCTCCCCAAACTGGAGCACTTCTGTACATGGTCAGAAGTTAATGTTAGGTGCCGGGTGGGAGGGGGTCTTTGAAAATCAAAAAGTAGTTGCTAAATGAATTTAGCTCAGTGGAGTAGAAGTATTTTGGATCACTTCCTATGGTTTAGATACCTAAAATCTGCCTACAATCTGTTGTGTTGTCTAGATTACCAATCTGAAGCCCATCCAAAATGTTTCTTCCAGACTGAAACATTAATGAAAAAGAAACAATTATGTTTGTGGGTTCAAAAATATTTAATGCTTTACCACTACAATAGCAGAAATAGATATAAAAAGAAAATTTATTGTGTATAAAGTGTATCAAATGCTCAAGTAGTCTGCAACTTTCACAACAGCCTGTATGTTCTCCCCTTCAAGAAATCAAGGATCCTTGCAAACATAACCCCCCACACAAAAATGGCACTTTAAGGATGGTGCATTCCCATGCCGAGTGCCATGCATGCCCAGCAGAGGCAATGTAATGTTTCAACCTGGCTCTGCAGATCTGTAAAGATCGGGCACATTACTGGGGCTTTTTTGATGCTTTTATCTAATAGCCAGTTGAATCAGCTTCAGCTAAAAGCACCATAAAACCCTGCTGAAGCACCCAATCTTTACAGATATTGCAGAGCCAGGTTGAAGTAACATGTTGCTTCTCCTGGTAAAGCATGGTTTTCTGTTTGTTTTTTTTTAATGTCTGCAAGCAGTCCAAGAGATTTTCAGGCATGGGATATCAAATTTATCTCCAGTTTTAAGAAATGATTGAATCAAGTACTTTTCTCTTCTGCCATTTGCCAAAATTTTTGACATATTAAAAATTAACAGCAGATAGACATGAACTTGACACAAAGACAGCAAGTACTAACAAACTTTATTTGCCTGAAAATGGACATACATGCAACTGAAATAGATAGCTTGCATATGTAAAAAAATTATACAGTTTAAATCCTCCACAGAGTGAACACATCAGTCATGTTTAAAGACTACCATCATGGTACACTTACACACATTACAACTAACTTTTATGCTTTTCTGAGATCATGGTTTAAAGAAGTTATTTCAATTTAAAAAAATAGTTAATATGAAATTAAAATAATATAGCAAACACCCATCTACTGCTGCTACACTTCATTTCTAAATATCTTTGTTTGAATACTACTATGGGATTAGTTAAGGGGTCAGAGTAGTTTAAATTGGTGTGAAAATTCAAATACAACATGAATCATAGAGGTATGTTTAGCACCAAAAGTAATTATTATTGTTATATATTATTACTATTATAGTAACATCTAGAGGCCCCAGCTGAGACCAGAACTCCACTGAGCATAGCACAAGATAGTCCATATGCCAAATGCCTTGAAATACAAATAGACAGGACAGAGGAGTGGCTTTCAAGGTCATGTGATCAGTTTGCTGTCAGGGCTGGCAATATAACTCCACTCTCTTGGCTTCCAGGCTAGTGTCCTAGTTATCCAACCACATTGTCACCCACAAATATGCTTACAAGACTTCCTAAAGTTCCCCAAGTTTGTGTGACATATGCATCACAGACTGATGCTGCATAGAGGAAATTATCTCCTCTCAATTTGTTAGTGTGTTTTTTCTTCTTTTACAGTATTAGAGAAATGAACCAATAATGTATTTCAAAAACTAAAATCAATACAAATGGTGCCTACCACATTTAGGCATATCATGTAATTGCTAGTAAACCAAGGAATTACAACATTTATAGGTTTTCTAGGTTTATAGAGGATAAAATTACAGCACACGTCTTCCACTTAATATATATAAAAAGCAATTAACATGTTTTTGTAACAGAATAGACCTGATTTAACAATCACAATGGAGTAGGAAAGAAAGCTATTTTGATACTGACACAGTAATTAAGTGTACACAAAAGACTCTAAAATCGTGGCGTATTTTTCATTATAATCCAAAGAATGAACACGGCAATCTATAATCCTGTATGTAACCAATCTGTTTCACTGTTAATGACTTTCCCTAATAAAATAATGAATTTAAACAAAGTCTAGGCAACAAATGAGAATCTTAGGTATGCAAAACAAAAATCTTTATCAAGATAACGTGGCAGGAGAGAAAAGTGTCTTCTAGTGTCTGAAAAGTAGAATTCATGGTACATTGATTCTGTTTAATTCTTTTTTGTACATCAAGCAATTGCAATTTTATCAGGTTGTTCTCTGCAGGCAAAATATTTCTGAGGGAATTATTTTTTCCAAAACTTGGTGGACCAGATCCAACTAATATATCTGGATTTCCCCTGGCAAATTTGGGGAGGTACATCTATAAATCTAGTTTAATCACCTGGTCAAGGTGGGTTTATAGGTATTTTGTATTACTAAGGGAGCACAAACTGGTCAGGACATAATAGTAAAACTAAGGAAATATATTTAATATTTATACATTTTTCCTAAAGATTCAAATCATTCAGAAGTTATGTATTACATGTGCTGCATAATTTTCTGCCCTGATTTTTTTTAAAAAACATGCAATATTTAAACATTTCTCTCTTATTATGTACAGATGTTTCAGTTTACATGCTTGGGTGAAACAGAATAACCTTACAAAGAACATTCACAATTTTTAATCTGATTATACCCTATTCCAAACAAGGACTGGAAACAGTTTGATATTTATACAAACAATCTTTTTTTCAAGTATTATGCAAGCCCATTTCAGCACTGGAAAAAAAGTGCTGAACGAAGAGAGCAATATTTATTTACATTCCTTTATTGCAGTAAAATGATAGGTTTAGTTCATGTCTATGTTTTGATGACAAGATTTTAAATAGGTGTTTTGAATAAAACCTGAATTTTATACCATAAAAATAAAGTATCAGTGTTTATTCAATTTGATAAATAATCAGTCTTTTGGTGGAAAGTAGGTTCTATTTTTAATAAATTGGTGGCAGTCTATAATTATAGAAACGTAGTTGCAATGCTATACAAGAGAAGAAATTCAGCATGTTTTATTTTTGAGCAGTTTTAATAAATCCCCTTTTGTGCAGAAATATTTTATTCTTGCCTTCAGCCCATAAGTTTCATTAAATATACTATGACTATATTTAGTTGCCTGAATCAAGTTTAGATTAAAATGTTGCACTGGCTGTGTACATAAACCTCAAAGTGGAATACATTACTTGCTTAATTTAAAAAATACTGAGTGAAAAACAAAGGAATTATAAATGATCAAAATAGCTTACTATGTGTCATTTTTTTTATTAAGGATGCACTAATAAGTGACAAGCTCTAAATCTCACCCAACATACATACATAACATGCAAAAACCCCCATAACAAAGAACACATGATATGAAGACCTTAGGTAGGGATGTATTTACATCCTACTAAATCAAATAGGGAAGCAATGAGCTAGATGTTTCTTAGAGCAGGGATATCAAGAAGTATAGGAGGGCTCTCAACCATCTTTTCCATAATCCAGGCAGGAAACAGGGCCACTAAACTCATTGCCAAGGCTGGGAACAAGGGGCAACTGGAGAACTAACCATCTTGTTATTCAAGAGGCTTTGTAAATTAAAGGCATTTTTGCCTGAAGCAAACTGTCCATTGCTTGGCAATATTGCTCCTTTTGCAGAGGTGTGTTTGCTTTGAAATGGAATAATGTGCTATATTATTTTTGTATTTATCTCTTTTCTATTACTGGAGATTGTGGCCAAAACCTTTTTAATGTTCATCCAAAGATATGCCTAAAATGATTTTACCATATTTACTTGAATCTAAGATGACCCTGAATTTAAGATGACCTCCCAATAATTAGATTCTACACATGGAAAATGTATAAACTTTTAAACATAATTTTCCATGTATACAATCTGATTATTAGAGGATTGTCTTTAACTCATCCCCCCCATTCTTGCAGGGTAGCAGGCAGTGTGGGGAAGATGGTGTAGGGAAGTCAAGCAGCTTGCCCCCTGCTTGTGCCTGCCCCCCTGCCATTTCTGCCCTCAGCCTGCCCCTCTGCAGCCTCAGCTTCCTACTTACCCCCAGCCAATGCCTGCCCCTCCCCACAGCCTCTGCTCCACACCGACTGGCTCCTTCACCTTTTTAGCCTAGGACACTGAGCACAGTCTCAGCGCAGCCCCTGTAGCAGCCATATTGGCTTCACACCACTACTACAGGCCAGGCTGGAGCAGTATAGTATGCACAAAGTCAACTGTCATGAAGCAAGGTTAAAGTTGGAGGAAGAGGGGAATGTAGGGGAGCAGAGGCTGTGTGTAGGAAGGAAGATGGGGAGAAGCAGCTGCAGAAGGGAGATGGCAGGGTGCAGAGGCAGCAGGGACCAAGAGTAACAGCTGCAGCTATGGCCTCAACCCTGGGTAAGGGCTGGAGCCCAAGACACAACAGCCATCAGCTCCACACATTGTCCTCTTACTCAATTTTGAGAGGCTTTCCCTATGTTAAATGGGAAAAAATTCATCATAGAACTGAGTAAATAAAGCAAGTGTTAATAAATAGAAACTGTCTTGTTGTTTGACTTAATTCTGTATTCCTGTATCAGAAGTAGAAGAAAAGGATTGGGGTAGGCAATATAGAGGGCCAAAAGTCTGAATGAGGGAGAACATTAAAAAGGGCATAGGGTTTCAGGACGGAAATAACCTGATGGGCACTAAATTTGTAGGATCATATATGAATATATGAGGCATGATCACCAGGGATCTGAGTTTTCCGTTCACTACAGAAAAACATGGAAACATGCAGATTTCCCCCTTTTCAGTATAAAAACATGTATTTTCCCCTTTAAAGGAGAAAAACACAGGAAACAATGGGTTTCCCCAGCAGGCTGGCAGACTTCCAGCCTGCAAGGGGATGCTTGGGGCTGGGGGGAGAGGGAGGAGGGTAATCAGGCAGGGGGTATCATGTGCATGTTTGCTTGCACATATGCTAGTGGCAGCCAGGCAGTGTGAAGAGCAGCTCCTGCAGCTCCCCATAGGTAATTCTATGCTGGAGGCCCCTACAGTGAGGGAGGGAGGGAGCAGGGCAGAGCTGGGGTTGGGGCTGAGGGCACTGCCCAGCTGAGGTGGTGCATGGGGTCCAGCCTCAGGAGCTGGCCAGGGAGTGGGCCATAGGCATGAGGGGGCTGGCTCCCTCCTGGTGCATGCACTCCCAAGGCAGGAAGCACTGGGGGGATATATGCCCCCCAGATTTGTGCATGGAATCTGGGCACTGATAGGCTTCTAAACTGCTTTAAAACTAAAATACTGTGTTCAACTGATACCTATGTATATATACTGGTGTTTCATTTTAATTGTGGAAAAATCTGGATTTGGGGGGTTAATCAGAGAATTTGGGATTTTTATCAGAGAATCTACAATTTTTAAACACAGAAAACTGGGATCACCACCTCCTGTCAATGGGCTGAGCTCCATGGGGCTGGCGGAGCCACTTAGAGCGCTGCCCTGGCTCTTCCCTGCCTCCCGCCACTGGCCTGTATACCAACTGGCTCCACCAGCCCCACAAAGCTCAGCCCAACAGCAGGAGGCGGGGGAGAGCCAGGGCTGAAGTCCACCCCCTGCTGCTGGGCTGACCTCTGTGGGGCTGGTGGAGCCAGTCAGAGAGCAGCCTTGGATCTTCCACGGCTCCTGCCACCAGGCTGCACTCCGACCAGCTCCGCCAGCCCCATGGAGCTGAGCTCTATAATGTACCCCTCAGCCCTCTCCTTTCCAAACTGATGAGTCTTAACTTTTTTAGTCTCTGCTGGTATGGCAATTGCTCCATGCACCTGACCATTTTGCTTGTCCTTCTCCGTACCTTTTCTAATTCTAGCACATACTTTTTGCTGGCAAAGACCAGAACTGAACACAGTATTCAAGATGTATGGGCACCACAGATTTATATAATGGCATGATGCTGTTCTCCATTTTGTTTTCAATTACTTCCTTAATGATACCCAACATTTTACTGGCTTTTTTTGGTGGCTGCTGTATACTAGGCTGACATTTTAAAGAACTATCTTCAATGACCCGAAGGTCTGTTTCCTGAGTCACAACAGCTAATTCAGAGCCCCACATTGTGTATCTATAGTTGAGGTTAGTTTTTTATCCATGTGCATTACCTTGCAGTTATCAACATAGAGGTTCATCTGCCACTTTTTTGCCCATTCACTGAGCTTAGTGAGATTTTTCTAAAGCTCCTCTTAGTTATCTTGGGACTTAACTACCCAGAATAATTTGGTGTCATTTGAAAACCAGGTCATTCATGATAAATGTTGAACCTAACTTAGAACATAAAAGCCTATCACACATCACTGCAGGATCCCAGTTTTAACTTACCTCATCCTGAAAAGTGATAATTTAGTCCTGCCCTTTGCTTGCAATCTTTTAACCAGCTCTCAGTCCACAAAAGAATCTTCCTTTTAATCCCATGCCAATGCAATTTTTTAAAGCCTTTAGTAAGGGACCTTGCCATAAATTTTTTGAAAATCCAGATATATAATGTCAACTGGATTGCCCTTGTCCATGTGCTTGTAGACACCCTCAAAGAAGTCCAGCAGATCAGTGAGACAGAATTTCCCTTTAAAAAAGCCAAGTTATCTCTTACTCAGAAAATCTTGGTTGTCCATGAGACTGCTGATTTTATTCTTTTTACAGATTCTACCAACTTGCCAGCAATGGAAATGAAACTCACTGGTCTGTGGTTCTGAGGATCACCTCTGGAGCTCTTTTTGAAGATGGGTGTTATGTTGGCAATCCACCAGGGCTCTGGCAAAGAAGCCTTTTTAAAATTACATACTGTTACAAATTACATACTATTGCCAGAAGTTCTGCAATTTCACCTTCAATTGCCTCCAGAATTCTTGGGTGAAAGCCATCTGGTCCTGCTGCCCTATTAGTATGTAATTTATTGACCTGTTTTAAAAACTCCTTTGTTGTCATTTCAATATGGTTCAACTCTCCAGCCCCATCTACTAGGAAGAACTGATCTGGCACAGGCATTTCCCAGTATATTCTGTGGTAAATACCAATGCAAAGAATTAATTTAGCTTCTCTGCTACAGTTTTTTCATTCCTGAGTGCACCTTTTATACCCTAGGCATTTAATGATCCCACCAGGTAGCTTTTTTGGTTTGTGGCACATACTTTTCCTGAGCCTCTAATATGGTATTTTTAGACAGGCTTTAAACATTTTTGATTGTTCCTTTAATATTCTTTCTAACATCCTGAAGTTGTATATTGGAGTGGTGGACATTTTTGGCATACTCTCTCCTGCTAAAATGCTGAATGTGATTACGTTATGGTCACTACTACAGAGTGGCTCACCACTGGAAGGGACTGCCAGAGGTCAACTAGTCCACCGTCCTGCATGAGGCAGCACTGGCAACGTGTAGGGGTGCACATGAGTGCACATGAACTCCCTGAGTGTAGTGGTGCACCCCTATGAAAAGGCACAGCCGACACTGTTGGCAGCGCCTGCAGGTGGTTGCTGCTCGCCACCCCCGAAGCTGACACCACCAGTGGTGTTTGTGGGCAGTCAGTGATCACCACTGGCCACTGCTGGTGCTCACCAGCTCCCCACCTCCCCACTGCTGGAGGCGTCTGTGGGAGCTTCCAGCTTACCACAGCCGCACTCCTGCCACCACCACCGCTGCACTCCCGCTGCTGTTGTGCCTCCCCCCATCCGCCGGGGGCATGCATTGTTCATGTGAGGCAGGATCTTCCCTAACCGTACCATCCCATACAACCATAATCTAAACTCTACATAAGACTACCATCAACTGACACAACATAGACCTAACACGCTACTCTGCCACAGGTAAACCAGGGGAACCATGGAAGCCAATGTCCTACTACTATAAAATATTGTCAATTGTCAAGAGGTCCTGAGTAGAGGGCCCCCCACTACAGAGGAAGGCAAACTCCCCCACAGTCCATACCAATTTGACAATGGGCTAAAATTCCTTCCTGACCCCAAACACAGTGATCAGTCTGACCCTGAGCAGACAGGCAAAACCCTCTAGCCAGGAACCTCAGGCTTTGCTCCTAGCAGGAGAATTGGAACTTCCCAGCTGAAGCCCCAACCTTAGCCATAGCTAGCACCTCTGAAGAGGCTTAAAACACCCTGACACATATAACAGAAAAATATGGGGAGGGGGAAGAGACATGGGGGGGAGGGGAGCAACCAGAAAAGCCCAGAATCATGGGAAATACTTATGGTAAAAATAATAGGCATATCTATGTCTAGGTCACTCCCAACCAGTGGCTGTGCAACCTCTTCTTGAATACCTTCAGTGATGGAGAGTCCACAACTTCTACAGGCAGTCCATTCCACTACCTCACTTTTCTCACAGATTTTTTTCCAGATATACAATCTAGACTTATATTGCTAGAACTTCAAACCATTGGTCCATGTCCTCCTCTCTGAAGCAAGACACAAAAGGTAGATTACCTTATCTTTATGGCAGCCCTTCAGGTATTTGAAGACTGCTATTATGTCCTCTTAAGTGCCTTTTCCAGAAGCTGAACATGCCTAGCTCCTTCAGCTTCTCCTCCTATGACTTATCTTCCAAGCCCTTGATTATCTTTGTTGCCTGCCTCTGGACCCTCTCTAACTTCCCCATGTCCTTTTTAAAAATATGGAGCCCAGAACTGCATACAGTACTCTAGATGCGGCCTAATCTGTAAAGAGGCACTATTACTTCCCATGTCTTGTATCTAACGCTTCTATTGATGCAGCCCAAAAGCCACACTGGTCTGTTGTGCAGCTGTATCACATTACAGACTTATATTGAGACTCTCAAGTCCTTTTCCAAAGAGCTGCCATCCAGCCATTTGTCCCACATTTAGTACTTTTGTTTTTGATTATTGCTTCTGAATGTGGCACCTTGCATTTGTCTGCAATGAACTTCATCCTGTTAACTCTAGCACAACTTTCCAATCTATTGAGATCCTTCTAAATTTAGCTCACATCCTCCAATGTGTACACAAGCCTTCCCAAGTTTCTTGCTCAAGAAGCTTTCCATGCCAGGATCCAAATCATTAATAAACACGTTGAACAGCACTGAGCCCAAGACAGATACCTGTGGGACTGCTCAAAACCCATTAATAACTACCCTTTGCTAGAGGCTATTGAGTCAGTTATCTATCCACCTTGCAGCGGTTTTGCCCAGCCAACATTTCTCCAATTTGTTTATGTGAAGGTTGTGCTGGACCTTGTCAAAAGCCTTGATAAAGTCCATATACACTATATCCACAGCATTCCCTTCCTCTACCCATGTAGTTACTTTATCAAAGAAGGAGACTAGGCTTGTTTGACATGATTTGTTTTTCATAAATCCATGCTGGCTGCTTGTGATCAGTCTTTCCTCCTCCAGATGCTTGCAAGTGGCCTTCCTTAGGACATACTCTGGTAACTTCCTAGATATTGAGGTGAGGTTAACCAGTCTGTAGTTCCCCAGGTTCCCCTTGCCTTTTTTTAAAGAGGGGCACTATATTGACCCTTTTCCAGTCCTTTGGTGCCTCCCAAGGCTTCATAAAGATCATTGCCAAGGGCTCCTCTGCCAGTTCCTTCATGACCTGAGGATGAAGCTTATCCATCCCTGATGACTTGAATTCATTCAGATGCAACAAAAGTCCTCTGTCTGTTTCACTATCTCCCCTCTGAGCTTGCCTGCTTCCTTATCCAGACAATCTCTATTATCCAGATAATCACTTAATTTTTGTGAAGACTGAGGCAAAGTAGTTGTTGAATAGCTCTGCCTTCTTTGTATATTCAGGTAGGAGTTCCCCCGGCTTGTTAACAGAGAACACACAGCTTCCTTGGTTCTTCTTTAGTGGCCAACATACTTATAGAACCTCTTCTTGTTGTCCTTAACCTCCTTTGCCAAGTGTACCTTGTTTTTTTATTTTTGCCTTCCTGATTTTGTCCCTGCAGATTCTTGCTATTTCCTGGTACACTTCCTTGGTGACCTGCCCATTCTTCCATTGCTTGTATGCTTTTTTTTTTTTGCATTTGAGACATTTTAGAAGCTCCTTGTGCAGTCACATTGGTCTCCTGCCATTCTTCTTGTGTTTCCACTGTGTCAGGACAGTTTTTTGTTGGGTTTCCAATACTGTGCCTCTTAGGAGCTCCCAGCCTTCCTAGGTGCCTTTATCCTTCAATCCATCCTGCCATGACACCATGCCTATTAGCTCCTTGAGGCAGATGGAATCTGCCTTTTTGAAATCTAGCATCCTAATTTTGCTGACCTCATGCATTCCCTGTCTTAGGATCTGGAATTCTAGCATAGCATGATCATTTCTCAAATTACTCAACACCTGTACATCCTCCATCAGTTGGTCCCTTTGGTCAGGACGGGATCCAAGATAGATGATTCCCTAGTTCAGTGATCACCAATCAGTCAATCTCAATCAACTGGTCACTCATGGAGCCTGTGACAATCAATCTCAGTCTGTCAGAGGCTCCACGATCTGGAGTGGCAGGATGCATGTGGCCGGGCTGAGCCACACCCCCTGCTGCCTGGGTGGGCTGGGTGAGTGGGGTCAGTGCCAGGCAGTGGGGGGGGAGAGGGAGGGG